>NC_070605.1:71452303-71807303 GCF_027172205.1 Podarcis raffonei
TTGTGTGATGCACCTCTCCAACTAAAACAATGCGTACAAAAATGCACGTATGAGAGGAAACTGTACCTAATATGCATACATTCGTGAAAAGAATATGTGTATTTTGATTCGGTGTCAAAAAGATTGTAATGATGCTGTCAGCCATACCCATATTCTGCAGATGGGGTACCGCTACAGAAAAAGCTCCATCCTTTCTTGCCACATATTGAAGTTCTCCTGGCAATGGTTACGAATAAAAGCCTCCTCTGAAGATCAGAGATGTTCGTTGTTCAGTCTACGTTGGATTGAAGTTATGAAAAGGGCTACTATAAAACTGCGCTAAAGTTACTGGAGGATTAGAAAAACCAAAACCAAAACCTAAGTTACTCTGTGACAAAATGGAAGTCTGTGCAACAAGTCTTTCGCTTAACCTTTCTTCCAGTTGCCTACCATAGACAGATTGACACTTGTCAGTTTTGATTGTTGCTTTCTCTTTCACAGCAAGGGCAAGGTTGAAGGTCTGCTACCTTATTACTCATCTTTTGGCTCAGAGATACAAAGCACCAAACCCCTCACTCACTCCTTCAACTCCATCCCCTTCTGCTTCTGAAGATAAATAGAAAATAGAGAGGACCAAGAATAGCCTTTGTGGTTCTTTCAGAGTGAAAGACAGGACACGAATGAAGACCTTACACTTTTGATTGAACTGAAAAAAGAATAGGAGAAGGTACATTTCTAGGCAAGAGGTAGATGAATAGCTTTGCAAACCCTGGAAGCCAAGCTTTAAAAATAAATTATAGAACCATTAACTTTAAATATAGATGTAAGGTATTCAGTGGGCATTGTAGGAGAAGATTTGAATAGGCAGTCATGGTGTGTGTAGTGGGCACCTATTGCAGGATAATTCTCTGAAGTGTTTTGAGGATAATGGATGTAAATTAGGGGTGGGTGGGATAAATTGTGATTGGGTGGTATAGCAGGATGTTGAATTTTTGAGATGAAACTGATTGTTTTCTTCCCAATTTCCTAGAAAATTATGTGCTTTCTTGTTGCACAAAGGATTAAACCATGTGTGTGCATATGTTTATAGCAGTTTACAGTAGGATCAACAACTAACGGGGTGAGCACCACTATCAAACACTTCCTGAACAATGAAAAATTGTTTCCCAGATTTAGACTATGTTGTATGTTGGAACCTTTTAGTAAGATAGAGCGATTAGGAAGGGATATTTTAAAATGCAGAGCATGAGGCCCTGCGTCTGCTGCTGCTGGAACAAATTATAACGATTCTCAGTTCAGGTTCTTTCATCTGAATATAAATGTACCATTAGCTCTGTCATAAGAACTACTGGATGAATGTGGTTGCAGCAGTAAGATCCAAGCCGGATAGATGCAAAATTCCATCTGCTGTTTAAGTGCCCTAGCCTGGCAGAGGGTGGTGGTTTTCCTGCAAAGCATTGACATATGGCAGTGGTTACAAACAAGGCAATGTGTTGAGAGAGCAGTTAGTACTGATTTTCTTACTACTCCTACAAGTCATGTAAAAGACAGCTTCGTGCTAAAATGCCCTTCGATTTACCCATCTGCTGTGTCCAAGACTTTTGAAATACAGCCATGGTCCTCTAGCCATGTATATTTGTACAATACTTAGCAGTATGGCTTTGAAACCTGTTCAATCTTTGGATATTGTTGGTCCAAACAGATAAAGACATGAATTCATATTTACTTTTAAAAAACAAAAAAGCTCAGCTGTAGATGCAACATACTGGCCTACAAACCTGAGCCTAAGCTAATTTCTGTGACGTTGACAAGATACATTCTATGCAAACAGGGCATTCATAACAAGAAGTATAAGAAAGTCTATGGACAAAAAGGAATTAGAATTACTAAGAATTAAACACATGTCTCTGTTTCCATGGGAAATAGTTTTGCATGTGATTCGATGTCTCTCAGTGTTAATCATGTATGATGAAGGTCTGACTCTGCCCACAACTTGAATGCACCCTCCCATATGGTTCCCCTTTCAGTCAATGTGGCCCTCAGTCCCAAAATGGTTTCCCAACCCTGTTGTAAAGGGATGGTGGTCAGCTGATGTGAAGTAGACTCAGAAATAATTATTCCTGGGGAATTTCTGTATAGTTGGAACACTAAAGGAAGAGAACGCAAAATATGGTATAAAACATTGAAACAGGGATAGAAGGAAAAGTTCATTTTTCTCTGTTGTAGAGTAACGCTCAATGAATAATATTCCAAGAAAAAACAGAAGGTTGAAATACATTTTCAGATGTGCAAGATAAATATGGTGAACATGTGTGTGCATGTGCAACCCAACATCCAATGCACATGCATTTAATATAGTAATTTGCCAGTAGTTGAAGCAAAGGGCTTGACACCACAATCCTACTTTACTCAAGTGTTGAATGTACTCACACTAAACATTCTGAAAAGGACTTGTGTCCCTACTGAGTGCTACTCACCTCCCTCTGTGACCAATAGCCCACTGCTTTCCCTACAAAGCTGAAGAAATAGGCCAAAAGAAAAAAATAACAACCTGGATTGATGTTGTCTATATGGTTTGCCTCCTTCTTCCTCAGTCACTGCTCACAAGAGGTGTGATACAACCGCACTCCCTCTTGAGCCTGACTCTTACAGACAGAGTCTTCTTCTCCAAATTGCATTTTGTCAACCCTAAATTTAAGTGCCTGGCCAAGTTGCTGAGCTCCTTACATTTCTTAGATGGCCACCTAATCCTATACATATATTTACTTCCATACATAGATTTAGTCTGTCCATGGCAATTCCCACCCCATCCCCTGCAGTGGAATGCAATTACAAGTTATAATCTCTAGTAGAGGGAAAAATTATTGCTTGGGAAAATAATGGCTTTTTACTGGACTGATGCCTAAATGTCATTGTCAATATTTGTTTAAAATTACACAGCTAAATTAGCTTGCTAAATGAATTGGTGTAATTTACCTGCCTTATAAAACATGCTTCATAAATCACATGCTTCTAATGCAGGGATGCTCAATGCAGAGATGCTCAAACACTGTATTAACTATCATTAAATGGTTTTCTAGCTTACCATTCCTCAAAACCACACTTTATATGAATCGTTGATCATCACCACAGAAGACAGTGTCCTACAGTTGTTTCTGGACTTTCATAGGATAGAGATACATTTATATGAATAGTAGCCTATTAATTTTGTTTAAAATATGAAATGATATCTAAATGAACATTTAAGAATGAAAAAAGATCCCCAGTACCCCTTAGGAAATGTAGTAGCAAATGGCTATTGAAGTAAATATTTCAAGTGCCGGAAACATACTCTGAATATGAGCTTCAGAGTATCTCTGCTTACAATATCCTATACAAATATACAAATATTCTACCAGTTACATCATCAGGGTGAACTCCTAAGCACACTTAGTAAAAAGGAATACCCATTAAGTTCAGTAGGCCTAGCATCTTTATCATGGAACAATATCGTATTATTTTCAACATTGTAGACAGATCATTTGCACTGAGAACCAGCAATGGGACACATTGACAAAAAAATAGTAAATATAGTTAACTATTTCACCAGAAGTAATAATCACTGCTGAGGAATCCACTTTATATTTCTGTGCTCATTTTTTCACTAAACTAGTTCAGCAGAAATGGGATTTTTTCCCCTTTATCAATTCAATTATGAAACAAGTTTGATAAAAAGTTCATGAATCCTGCCCAAAGGTATCACTTTAATGTTAGCTCCTCAAAACCATCTAGCGTATCTAAATCTTCCTGACATTTTATACCATAACCTGCAGTATATGACAAGACCTTCAAATGAGATACAATGATATATCTTTGAACTCTGTCTAGATTTTACATGAATATAGGGTAACTCTGATTAACTATGAAACATTGCTGACAGATCCCTCTAAAGCACTGAGAGAGAGTGAAAAGGAGAAGCAACAAAGCTATTGAAGAGTAACTCCCAAGGAGAAGCAGATTTAATAGACAATCTTCCAGGCCTACCTAGATATACTAAACTGCAATTTCAAACATTCCAGTAAAACATAATTCGATATAAAACCATAACTTGTCCAATTTCCCTCAAGTGGGATAGTGTTGTCACTTGCATGGCACATGTCCTTATGGATATCGGAAAAGCAGACGAGCTCTGTTAGAAAGAAGTTTGCCTGACTCATCCAAAGCTCTCAACTCTACAGCTACCAAATTGCTTTCCTGTGGTCTACCTTGTATGGCTAGATTTGTGGAAATCTGTCATATGGATGACTCCACTAGCACAGAGGAATGCGCCAAATTCCAAAGCCATCTCACCTGATTTCATCTGGTCTGTCATGAATCAGATTGGATCACGGCACCTCTTTTGAATCTAGACCTGCAGATCACTTTACAAGGCACTTCAAGGGCTACAGTGTGGCCTGGTCTCTCTCTTTTACTTTTTTTTTTAAAAAAAGGTACTGTTTTAATACTTTTTCAAAGCCTGTAGTTCTCCCAACACCTCCCTCTTGTGCATGGGGGCTGCTATTTTGGCCACATACATATGAAGTTCAGCCTATTATAATTGCTTCGGGTTTGTGGGTTTTAGGCATCCTCAATTCCTGGGTCTAATAGGTGTTAGAATTTAATCAATGTTTGGAGTGTTAAAAACAAAATATGGCCAGGTCCATGTATATTAGACTCATGTGTATTAGGACAGACCAGGGTGTATTAAGCTGTGTGTTATATACTTCTAAATTAGCATGGGTAAAGGGTCAATTAAGTCAGGCTGATTTCCTGTATGAAGTGATAGCCTGGAGATGAGCCATTAGGAAGAGAAAAGCTTTAAATAAAGTGAGTGAGATGGCAAAGGGCCCTCTCCCTCAACAGAAAAGCTAGAGATCAGAGAGGTTAAAAAGAAAGAGGCAATGTGGGCTGGGAACGTAGAGTGTGAGGTTAGGATTGAGGTAACACAGCAGGCTGGAGGGAGAGACAGAGAACACAATGACAGATACCTGTTTAAATCTAGGGCTGCAGCAATGGCAGAAGTAGGGCCCTTTTGGTGTGTAATGCGGCGAACCCCTCCATCATAGGCTGGAACCACTGGAATCTTGCCCTGCTCAGAGTTTGGGGTGGCATCTCACAGTATAGGATGATGTCTGACTGTTAACATGCTTCCTCCAAGAATGTCCCAATAATGATGCCAGTGCAAATTCTAGAGCACTCTGGGAAGGGAGGAATATAGCAGTAGCCAAAAGTCCACTTCAGCTGCTGCTGTCAAAGCTGCCAGTAACTTTTAAAGTTTTTTAAGAAAGAAAGAAAGAAAGAAAGAAAGAAAGAAAGAAAGAAATGGTCACCAAAATGCCCCCTCCCACAATTCACCACCTGCAAACAAGTTATAAATTGAGAAGAGCTGATTCATTTTCATCCTAGACCAAACATGTCACAGATGATTTGTGAAAAGCGTCTCTTGTGTGGATCTGGACCCTGCTGCTTGGGAATAGGCCTTACCCCTGTACCATTCTCTGTTAAAACCACAAGATGACAGTGCTTGCCGTGCTGGGCAAAACTTTACAGGTACAGTCTTATATGGCACGAATACCAGTGTGGTGGAGGTTTCCGGTAAAAAACAGCAAGCGGGTAAGGACAAATTGGGCCGTACAAATTGTGCCCAGTAAGAGGCAATTCAATTACAAGCCAAATATGGACTAAGTCCCATTAACCAAAATGGGACTTCGTTCTGAAGCAGATTGGTGGTTAGATGGTAGGGGAGGAAACTGTTTTTAATGCTTAGCTTTAAAAAAAGCAAGAGTTTCTTCTTTCAAATATATATGGAAAGCAACTTGACATGAACAGAAGAAGGGGTATTCTCTATAACTGTATCATCTATATCCCTATATCTATATCCATAACTATATCTATATCTATACCTATACCTATATCTATATATCCCATATGTAATTCATCCCCAGGGAAACCTGATCCTGGAGGTAAGTGACAAAATGACCAAAATAAACATTCTCAGTAAATTATCAAAAAGTAGGGCTATGAAACATGCCCCCCATACAACCTAAAATGGTCTTCCTGTGAGAAAGTATACAAGCACTTGATAGATTCATACCAGTACCTAATCCTTCACTTATTTGTACTACCCCCCCCCAAAGTAATCTTGATAGCCCTATCATTTGAAAGGGAAGTTTATTGTGACTTAGCAACAACCTGTGATTTATGAACTTTTCTGAATAGGATTTACAAGTTAATTGTGTACCATTAAGAAACAGCTGCTTTTACTGGGTCTGTCTGAGGTCAGGGGGACTATAGAGTGTAAGTGGCTCTGTTTGCCCATCTCCAGTAAATTGCTTGCGAATGACTTCGTAAAGCAGAATTGCTTTAAAACAGACAGTTGCAATTGCTTTCCTAGAGTTGTAAGCTGTTAGCAAACCACAGAGGTTATGTAATGCATGTAAAGCAATTCCTGGGTGAACAGACATAAATTCTTGTGGCACCTTTGCAGAGCATTGAACTGTTTTTCATACTTATTGTAATCCTTTATGAAAACTACCAGGAAAACAGAGATCAGCATTACAGTCCCGAGGTTCATTCAGCATATGCATATATTTATTTAGATTTCCAGCCCACGCTATTCTAAAAATGAAATGAAAAGAGGAAAACCAACCTCTGTGTCTCTGTGTACTTGTACAATTTACATTTGTGGATATATTTACATTATATTTTTGGTTTTGGTTTTGTTTTTGTTTTTGTTTTTTAAAAAAACAAAACAATAGCACAAATGTTCCTGATCTCCACCCCCCCTTGCTGCTAGCACTACTGTGGAGTCTACATTATTTTCCCTGTTCCAGTTGGAGAAAACATTTTCTGCTTCCACTACCTGTTGTCTTTCCAACATTGTTAGCTGTGGCCATTAACAATTGCAAACAATGCTATGTTTATGCCCAGTGTATTTCATTATGTTTCTTCCTCCTACAGAAGTGCAAATGGTGGTGGTGAATATGATGGCGGTGATGCATGCATACAACCCGTTACTGACATTTTGAAATCGGCAGTTCCTGGAGCAGAACCAAGTGATATTGAAAAGTTGGACCAATACAGGGGAAGAGCTGGCAGAGTCTACTCATTCTGAGATCAAAGTAGCAGATAGTTGGCTGAGAGAACAGGACATACTTTGCCAGGTGCCAAAATGAGAACAGAGTCAATCAGTCAATCAGTTAATCAATCAATCAATCAATCAATCAAGTGTTTATTATGGATGATCCATCAATCATTCAATCAACAAAGTACAAAATATAAAATTCAAGATCACAGCCTCTGTAGAACTAATGATTGATTATTAACTATGCCAACCTAGGAACAAACAGTCACAGCAGGTTTGACAACATTCAGCTATTTGGTCATCTGCTCAACAATATATTTATTAGTGCTCTCAATAAAGATACTCGAAAGGATCTCTAAGGATTGACCAGGAAACACCCTCATAAGATAACTAAGATACTATCATAGCATAAATTATATGTTCTTTAACCCATGATAGAATCTACAGAAGAATAACATATGAGACACTGTTTCAATCCTTGAATGGTTAGAAGGACAGCACCTATCCTTGAAGGGGACTTTGGGAAACCTTCCATGTAGGATCTTAGAGGATAAAATACTAAAAGAGGCCAGCAAAACTGCTCTTCCGTTCTTAAGAAGAAAATTTAGATACTGCATACATTTATTAGAGCCAAGCCCAGTGATCATGGTCCATTAGCTGACATGTGTAGCTCCTGCAAATTTGTATCTTTTATCCTCCACTACGAGCAAATGACAAGGAGAAAAGCCAGAGATATGCCAGAGCAATTAGAAAGGCAAAGGAGCAAATTCATAGCCAATAATGAATAGAATGTGCCAAGAAGCTTAATGAGCTAATTCATAGAATATAGAATTGTAGAGTTGGCAGTGACCCCAGGGGTCATCTGGGGTCCAACCCCCTGCAATGCAGGAATCACAGATAAAGAATCCCCAGCAGATGGCCACCCAACCTCTGCTTAAAAGCCTCCAAAGAAGGAGAGGAGTTCAGGAATCCTTACTGTACCATCTGGGTTGGACTTGGCTAATTTTCTCTGCATCATACAGTTTGTAGAGTCATGAAATCAGAACTCAAGTACCATGTAGGAATCAACTTACTCTAGTCTATGGCCATCCCTGATGCAAGATTGCTTGGGCCTTCTTTTTGAAAACACCATAACTTGAATTGGAATCTGGTGAATAAGTCTGAGGATAGTGGTTCATAATTTGGATGCTATTGCCACCACAGTAAAGTGCCTTTCTTTGGTAGCTATCCACCTGAATTCAAAAGGTGGGTTGAGCCAAAGAAGGGCCACTTTGTATATATGAACAGACGGCATGGCTGCAATTACATCTGGCTGCTATTCCCTAAATACCTAAACCATTGTGTGCTCTGGATCACAGATGAAAGTAAGTTAAATTCAATCTATTAATCTCAGGGCAGGGGAATTGACTGAATTTTGCTTGTACTAATGTGCAAGATCCCATGTGCTAACACTTTAATCCTCCATAGGCTACACAGGGTACATTAATACCAGTTATAGTGTCTCCATGTATAATTGTAGTCATTTTTTGCATGGAAAGCATATTCCTGTAGAAGTTCCTAGAAATAGGTTTTCCTTTCAGAGCCATTTCCCTCTCCCCACTTTAATAATTTCTCTTGCTTCATACAGAGCAGTGAACAGTAAATCAAGCTGTCTCAGCGCTCAATTTCTCTCCTAGGCTATTTGACTTCCACAGCAAGCAAGAACTAATAGCAGGCTTAGGATCTTGTCTGTGTATTATGAAACAGAGAACTGCACACAGAACTGCAAAACTTTGAAGTACTTTGCATATACCTGCCACATGTAATAGTGCTTGATTCAAGTTTGGCATAGTTATTGTTTTAAAAGCAGGGTGACTTCTTTTGTCCAGTTAAATTCTTTTTGATTCTGTGCATCACCTTGTCAAGTGAAATAAAACTGGCTGAAAATGAATGTGAAACTCTCCATTTTCCACACCCAACGTATTACAACAACTTGCGTTAAGCATAAAGAACAAAGCATTTAGTAGGGGTTATTTACTTTCATCAAAGCCCATTAAACATGGATTTGAAGGATATAGGCATAAAGAAGAATCTGCATGATGACAGTGAAAGGAAGTGGGTTTGTATCAAAATATTCCAATATGTATATGGAAATATATATTCATATTCATGGCACATAGTTGCAGTCTGTGAAGCAGCTTCTATGCTTTTAGCATGCAAAGAAAAGTTTCCTTATTTTTTAAAAAAGTAGGCGTTTTCACCCATGTTCTGTATCTTGGATTTCAAGCCAAAACCAAAAGAGAGCCAGCCAATAGCAGGTTATTATTATTTTGTTGGAAGCCGCCCAGAGTGGCTGGGGAAACCCAGCCAGATGGGTGGGGTGTTAATTAAATAATAATAATAATAAAAAAAATAAAGCAGTGGGACAGAGGCACTCACCCTCTGATCATTTGCCTTGCTACTGTTTACCAGGTGTTAGGGAAGAGTACAGTAATGCTGATGCAATAAAAACATACCAGTGGGAGTATTGGATTGGCTCCACTAGTGCATCTACAACATGCCAACCTCACTGCCACCCTTCCTCCTCTCTCCCACCTCCCAGAAAGCAGCAGTGATGTGACCAACTAGAGGTCAGGTGGATGACCACACAACACTGCTCAACAGGAAAAACAGCAAATGAACCAAAACTACTTTTTTCCAGAAAAAAAGATACTACAGTTTAGATCAAAACAATTTCTTTCAAATACATAAAGGTAAAGGTAAAGGACCCCTGACAGTTAAGTCCAGTCGCGAACGACTCTGGGGTTGCAGCACTCACCTCGCTTTACTGGCTGAGGGAACCAACGTTTGTCCACAGGCAGTTTTTCCAGGTCATGTGGCCAGCATGACTAAGCTGTACCTATTTATCTACTTGCACTTTGACGTGCTATCGAATGTCTAGGTTGGCAGGAGCTGGGACCGAGCAACGGGCGCTCACTCCGTCTCAGGGATTTGAACCACCGACCTTCCAATCGGCAAGCCCAAGGCTCAGTGGTTTACACCACAGTGCCACCCGCGTCCCTTCAAATACATAGCTGCTTTAATTGGAATTTAATTTAAGCGGTTTAGTCATTTCCTTTGTAATGAAATTCTTCCTCCTTCATATCCACCCTAATTTCCACTTGATACTCCTTTTAATAATTTTCTTCAAAGTACTGAAAAGATACTGTGAAAAGGCTATAGTTGTGCTTCTGTATGACAGCGTAAAGCAACAGAATGGACTTATGCCTGAATTTCCACCATAAACACAAGTTCCTTGGCATTTTCAGAGTGTGTCAGATGCTAAATTCAATTAAAACTAAACAGTTGCTTTGTAATGTAATCTGTTCTCTAATCTATTTTCTAATCAGATCAAATACAGCTTCATATAATGTAGCCATTGGCAAAATACACTGCCAGGAACCTTTATGTTCACTATCTGTTGTTTAGAAGGCACCAGATTATGATATAATTATAAGGAAGTAAATGATCATCGGGAAGTCATTAGTGAAAGCATTTTGCAATAAGGCTCAATAGTGGTACCAAAATCTGATTGGTGTTCTATTGCACAACAAACCCTGAGGCCGTGTCTGCACTGCCATGCTTCTATTACAACCCTTAACATCTTATTTATATTATTAGTTACGAAGAAGAAGGAGACACACAGAGTGGTAGCAGCAACTTGTGTTTTGTAGTTTTTAAGTCCTGAATGTCTACAGGAATGGTTTTATACCATGATAAATTGTTTAGCCTTTAAGGTGCCACAAGAGTTACTATAATTTTTTTGCTGCAAGAGGCTAA
The DNA here is from genome assembly GCF_027172205.1 of Podarcis raffonei. Classification (NCBI taxonomy): domain Eukaryota; kingdom Metazoa; phylum Chordata; class Lepidosauria; order Squamata; family Lacertidae; genus Podarcis; species Podarcis raffonei. Next base: position 71,463,183 of record NC_070605.1, read on the forward strand.
GGGTGCTTCTACCTGGAAACCTACAGATCTTTCCGGGCTTCTCTTTCTGCTTTTGTCGAATGCAGAACAGAATATGCACCTTTCAACATTATATTTCTTTTACATCCATGGTCTCCCATCCACACCAGTGGCTAGTGCATGTTTGAAAATGCCCATTTTGTGCATACATCCTTACCTTTTCCCATGCTTCCCACTAACTACCTGTTGCACTTCATTGAGCAAAAACACAAACCAGGGGTGATATTTGTAATTGTCCAGCTGCTCATACATTTTACGTACATCACACCTGTGGCACCTGCACTTGGTGTTTACATTTTTAAAGTGGTGGGGAGGCTCAGGAGTGGGGGGAAGGCACTGAACGCAGCTCTCCAGCCTTTCCATCTGACCCTTGGGACTCTCCCCAAACCACACCACTCACTGGCCATGCTCTGTATCCTTCTTGAAAGACCTGTTGTGAGAATGCTTTTTGCTTGCCTGGATGGAGGATAGAGAGGTGTGCATGTAGAAACTTTTGACTTTTATATGGTTTAAATGTAACCTGCTGTGCAAAGGCAAGAGTCACAACTCCAGCCACTTTTGCTTCTTCCACAACCCACTTTGCATCTGACCCAACCTACCACAAGTATTTGCCACCCCTCCTGGAAGGCTCCTCATGAAGGAATACAGCTATCTGGCTGAAAAATGTTCCCCGTCCCTCTTTTACTAATAGTTGGGTGGGACTTGTATGCCATCAACTGGCTCATACTAGGATGTTTAGTAAGGCTCCTTCCCATTTTGCCCAGGGCAGTAGGCTGAAAGATGAACTTGGGACTGTGTGTCAAAGGACGAAGAGTGGCTTGGCCATGGTATCACAAGACCGTGGGCATCACAGGCTAGGAAAGTCTTATTCCCTTCCTTGAAGGTCACTTATATTGTGGGAGATTCTATTGGTGGCCTTTTTGTGGGAGACTGTTCAATGGCCCATGAGTCAGCAGTGGAGGAAGCTGCTCAGGCGCCTGGGGCAGTGCACCTAGGGGTGGGGCGAACCGCCCATAGGGGCAGGGCACACCGTGGGGCCTCCAGAGTCTGCCTGCCTCCTCCAACTCAGCTGCCCTACAGTATCCCTCCCAGGAGAGACGTGTGGCTTGGGCGCGCTGCAGGCCCCACGATGAGTACCGCCTGACATTTTGTCACCCCCCTCAGTAGTGACACCCGGGCCCACCCGCACTCACCACACACCCCTTCCTCCGCCCCTGCCATGAGTCACTGTGGTAAAGGCTCTTCCTGAGTCTCACACCTCTGTCAGCTGAGGCAGGTGACTCTTGAAAGTGCTCTACATCCAGCCCACAGTTCTCAAGGCTGTAAGCAGATGGTCTCCAGAAAAGCCCATTACTTTCAATGGTGCTCACGTAATTGTATTCCTACAGCTAGGTTCTCTGTGCCTTCCTGCCACAGGAAGACAAGCCTCTGTTTAGTGCCGCTACCTCCACCTGCCCAGGATAAAATCCTGCAAATCATTAAGGAAAATGTCATTTTCAAGATCTGATAAGGAGATTCCATCAGTGCTATGCATTTCAACTCCAGCATGCTTGAACACAGGGTGTGCAAACATGCCACTCCCAGATCCATGAAGTACCAAGTCGTTCTCTTGGTTCCCCTTTTTGTCAGCCCTGTTTCACATTCTAGGGTCTAGTTCCCCCTCTCTAAACTCTGTAAGGCAACATACCCTCATGGAGATAGGTGAATCTGTCAATGTCATGTTTCATATTTTTCAAGTCTCCAGTTCAGTTTTCCACATTTTCCCATCTGTTTATAATACATCCTCATTTAAATCTATCAGCATTTTAGTGCAAACTTCTCCTAATATAAACATTCTTGTGTTGTCTCCCTTTATTAGGCTATGGTGAGGTATGACTTGGTTCAGATAGAGAGGAGCCAAGATGTAGGGATTTGGGATTTCAACCCAGCAGGCTCTTCAGTTTTCATCACGATTGACCATTAGATACACTGGCTGGGACTGAAGGGAGTTGGAGGCCAGCAACATTTGGAGGGCTGGGAAGGCTTATGCTACAACCCTACAAAAATGTTGAAGGTGGAAACTGTTCTGCTTTCCTCACTACTAGTTTGCATTTCTTCAGCCGAAGCTGGGTCCAGCATGCAGTTAATTTCTGCATTGCCCAGGGAGTTGCAGGGTAGCTTATAACTTACTCATCCTTCTGGTGCCATGTAAATGATGCTTCAAAGCCTCCCACTGCCATTTGAAGATGTTAAATGTTGTAGACATAAAAATGACAAGGTTCTGCTCTCAGGTACATTAAGGTCTGGTCCGTGTGCCTCTGCTGATATATAACAAATGAATCTTGTGTAAAAAGAAAGGAGAGTTTTGATCCATTTTCTCCATCTGCAAAAGAGTGTGCATGTTAATTAGTCTCATTCCATAGAGAATTGGCATGAATTTTTCTTTGACTTACTGAGGCAGCCAGCGAAGAATTCTCGCAGGAACGCTTTGATACCAGAAGGGCATACTTGGCATGTTTGTGAAATTCCTTAAGGCCTCCTTTTTTAATTAGGTTCTGAAACTGTTCAGTCAAGGTCACAGTTGTTGCGTCCTGCTCACATTATGAGGAGACCCAGTCTGCTTTGTGATGCTACAGCTGAATGCATTCCAGTGCATAATAGTGGCTCTAATGAATGCACACCAAAACTATATTTTAAAACAGAGATTTAAGGTATCTGCTCACACAATATCAAGGACGACATATTGTTCTGTGCTTTGCTTCCCACTGCCTTTGCTGTCCTCTTAACTTGGACATCTGAGATGCATTAGACACCATGAAACATGAAGGAATATGTATGCAAATATATACTGCAAGAATGGCCTTAGATTTTTTGTTCATAGTACCCCACACCCATGATTGGGTAAATTAATTACCATATTGGCCTAAATATAAGCCACACTTTTTCCCAAATTCTGACCGAGAAAACTTAAAGTGCGACTTAAATTCGCAACCTTACAAAAATGGGCTTTTACGATATCGCTGCTAAAACAGACATATGGTAAAATGGAACAACAACAAAATGTTTTATTGCCGATTTGCGAGCTTGAGACTGTTGCACAATTAATTCCAATGTCATTCATCGCTTTCCCCGTATTTTACAGTGCGGTATTGATTTTTTATTTGCATTTATGGTGCTATGAACAGGTGTTTAACCCACTTGCAGGTCCTCTCTAGTACCCAGAAAATTTTCTTCTACATTTGCCATTTATGCCTGCAGAATTTTAAGGGAGCGGCTTATATTCGGGTGTGGCTTATATTTGGGCCAATACAGTATAATATGCATTTTACATATTACACAAGAAACTCAGTAATTTATTACTAGTAAGTTCAGCTTGTGTTCTGCAGCTATGGACACATGTTCTTAGCTGTTACTAGAAATCCGCACCAGGCTGATTCAAATGTGTGAATGAGACATGCACACAGAACAAGTCACATTCACATACACTTTTCTCCACTGACCTTTTTTTTTGTAATCACTGCTCTTTGGGGCTGCTTCAGACAAACATTCCCAAGCATTCAATGCCTTGGACTTCCTGAGGTCCTCCCACACCCTTTATCTGTCCACGTCATCTGTGTTAGCAAGTGCAAAAACACCATAAGGTAAAGGTAAAGGGACCCCTGACCATTAGGTCCAGTCATGTCCGACTCTGGGGTTGTGGTGCTCATCTCGCTTTACTGGCCAAGGGAGCCGGCGTACAGCTTCTGGGTCATGTGGCCAGCATGACTAAGCCGCTTCTGGCGAACCAGAGCAGCGCACAGAAACGCCGTTTACCTTCCCGCCGGAGCAGTACCTATTTATCTACTTGCACTTTGACGTGCTTTTGAACTGCTAGGCTGGCAGGAGCAGGGACCGAGCAACGGGAGCTTACCCCATCGCGGGGATTCGAACCGCCAACCTTGTGATCAGCAAGTCATAGGCTCTGTGGTTTAACCCACAGCGCCACCCATGTCCCTTTTAAAAACACCATAACCACCATGATAATATATGCTCTATTATGAAAGGTGCACAGTAGACAACTTCTGTTACTTTCCCATGCTTACAGGAAACCCCAGCCAAGGACGTTTTGTAGAGTTTCCATGAACTGCAGGCACCCGAGAATGAGGACCACCAGAAAGATAATTTGTAGAACAAAAGAAACTCATAGATCTGCTTGGCCGGCTGAAATAAGATAAGCCTTTCAGTAACATTTGGTCTCTGTTTATAATTGTCAACTGCAATTTCTTTTCACATTGTTGTCAGGGAATGGTAAGAAACATAAACACAGAGGACCCCCCCCCCCATGCAGCAATAGCTGTGTTCTCTTCTTTGAGATGCGGTGACCAGAACAGTACACCAGTATTTCAAATATGCCCACCCGGCAGCAGATATATGCATGCATTATGATGCCAGCTGTTCATTTTCAGATCTTGTCAGCCTAACTTCTGTCCCGGTTAAAACTGTAGAAAGTATCATTTATCTGAGACAGAAGTTGGGTCGACAGGTTTATTTTTTCTAGTCCACCCCCAATCCCCTCTTTAAAAATGCACCGTATTTTTCGCACCATAGGACGCTCCGTCCCATAGGACGCACCTAGTTTTTTTGGGGGGAAATAAAGGAAAAAATTTCCCCCTTTATTTCCCCCCCAAAAGCAGGTCAGGGAAACCGAACCAGGTCGAGGAACAGCGGGATGGTGGCGCTGCGCCTCCCTGCTGTCCCCCGAGCTTGCGGGGCTGGCTGATGTCTGCCTGGCGCGCGGGGCGCTCTGCTTCAGGATGCACCGACCCCTCTCGCTCTCCAGGCTTCAGCGAAAGCCTGCATTCGCTCCATAGGACACACACACATTTTCCCTTGCTTTTTAGGGGGGGGGAAAGTGTGTCCTATGGTGGGAAAAATACGGTACATTGTATTGACTACCGGTACTTTCCAATCCCCTGAGGAGATGGATTTTTAATGAAAACGTACCTAGTTTCCTTTAAAGATTAGCCATTTAACATTTGAGATATTTAAGAAACAATGGTTCAGATGTTTGCTTCTCTCCAATATCTTCCACAGACAAGAATTCAGTGAGCCTCTCTGCAATTTCCCCGTTCTCCTCCAATAATCTTTTTCACACTGCTGTCATCTCTTTCTTCTGATGTCTTTAAAGAAACATGTGCTGTTTGTTTTTATGCCTTCAGCAATCTGTTCCTCACTGTCTTTCTTTGCTTGCCCTCTCATCAACTTAACATTTGTTTGTCCAGACTGAAGGTTTTGTGTTTCTTTGGTTTTTTGCTTTTGTTTTTTTAAAAATCTCTTTAAAAAATAATAGAGTAATTTTCACTGGGGGGGGGGAGCCTTCACCTGTTGTTGTTGTTTAGTCATTTAGTCATGTCTGACTCTTTGTGACCCCATGGACCAGAGAATGCCAGGCACTCCTGTCTTCCACTGCCTCCTGCAGTTTGGTCAAACTCATGCTAGTAGCTTCGAGAACACTGTCCAACCATCTCGTCCTCTGTCGTCCCCTTCTCCTTGTGCCCTCAATCTTTCCCAACATCAGGGTCTTTTCCAGGGAGTCTTCTCTTCTCATGAGGTGGCCAAAGTCTTGGAGCCTCAGCTTCAGGATCTGTCCTTCCAGTGAGCTCTCAGAGCTGATTTCCTTAAGAATGGATAGGTTTGATCTTCTTGCAGTCTCCTCCAGCACCATAATTCAAAAGCATCAATTCTTTGGCAATCAGCCTTCTTTATGGTCCAGGTCTCACTTCCATACATCACTATTGGGAAAACCATAGCTTTAACTACATGGATCTTTGTCGGTAAGGTGCTGTCTCTGCTTTTTAAGATGCTGTCCAGGTTTGTCATTGCTTTTCTCCCAAGGAGCAGGCGCCTCTTAATTTTGTGACTGCTGTCACCATCTGCAGTGATCATGGAACAAAAAAAAAATAAAATCTCTCACTGCCTCCATTTCTTCCCTTTCTATTTGCCAGGAGGTAATGGGACCAGTGGCCATGACCATAGTTTTTTTTATGTTGAGCTTCAGACCATATTTTGCGCTCTCCGCTTTACCCTCATTAAAAGGTTCTTTAATTCCTCCTCATTTTCTGCCATCAAGGTTGTCTCATCTGCATATCTGAGGTTGTTGATATTTCTTCCGACAATCTTAATTCTGCTTGGGATTCATCCAGTCCAGCCTTTCGCATGATAGTTGGTGTTACTTCCTGCTATTTAACATGCTGGAATCTTTTTTGATGTTTGTACACTTTCTGTTCTGTGGCATGCATTTTTCAAAGCCTCAGTGATTATTATTTCAAATAGCCTCCCAAGTTCCCAAAAGGCATTTGACCACCCTGACTGAGGGCTGGAGGCTGGCGCCGCAGCAATTTAGGCTGCTGTACACGCCCCCTTGAAGGCACCTGGTTGGGTGCCTGGCCGAGGGCGTGGGCGCCAGCCAGGTGAATGGGAGTCAGGGGGCAAATGCCCCCTGCTTGAGGCGGAGTCCGGCTCCCGGCCACAACCACTCCCCTCTCTTGCAGGGAGGAGAGTCTTTCTCCACTCTTGCATAAATGTAAGAATCTTCACTTCATTTCAGAATTACAACCTCTCCTTTAGAATGAACTTTGTAAATTAAAGAACCACATATCTTAGGGTTTTGAAATCCAGTTTGCCAAATGAAAAGAGGTGCTATATCCTAAATATAAACACAATCTCAGCACAAAATCAAGGCTGGTATAAGGGCATAACAACCAATTGTCCCCCTCTCCCTTAGGTTTACAGCAATTTTCAGCTTGGGGCCAGATTAGACATCCAAATAGACAATAAAATCAAGGAGTGGAAGAGTAAATCTCAGATTTCCATCCCACCTGTACTGCTGGATATAAAATATTCTGTGTGATTGCGCCCACCACAAAGAGAGGGCACATGTCATGTGGGCATTGAATACATGTATTGGGTGCATTGTCAAAATAGTACAACACATTGCATGTATGGGCTGATGGGTAATTTAAGTCTGATATCCTGTTTCTATGCCTCACATTATTTAGAGTCCATATAGTAAGGTGCAGTATATGGTCACTTTACATCTTCTCCTTTCTGGAGCCTACTCTTTTAATTTCTAAAGAAAAAATATTCTGCTACCTAGCTCTCATTCTTCTCCTAAGTCTACCTTGCATTAATAAACAAGAATTGTGTCAAATCTGTAGTGAAATCTCAAGCCCATAATAACCAAGAGTGGTTAAAGAAAAAGTATTTCTTTGTTGAATCTGGCTTGTAATGGCTGGGTATCATATGCATGCAACTTAGTGCAGGAGAGAAACCCCAGACACCAAACTGAAAAAAGAGAAGCCTCCGCGAGCTCAATGGTCTCAGTATCACTACTACAGAGGACTCAGAAGTAAATGGAGAAACACTTGCCTACCCTTTGCATACGCTGCACAGGGGAAATGGGGGGGGGCTCACTAAGCAGCAACTTTGGAAGCAATTGCTCTGATAGACCACAGCAGCTATGATCAGGACAGACTTGGCTTTCATTCAGTATGTGCACAGCTGCTTGTTTGCAGGCTTGCACAAAGTGTAATTCACCAAGGGCTGGACGCAAACCAGGTTTTGTGGCCTTCCAGGTGCACAACAGCCTCCCCCCTTTTTTTGCAACCCAAGGCATGCAGCAAAAACAAGAAGTTTATAAAGCCTCTGTGAAGCGTCATGATAAATACATGGTTGGTAGACCCCATTCAGCTTGGTGGATTGTTGAGCAAGCAGCATATGTGGGGCACTGATGCCCTCCCAGCTTCCAAACATGGCATATCGCTGGTTCTTACTGGGTTCAGGATTTTATTGTGCTAGCAAAACAAAACAATGCAAACACAATCAATAACATAACAAAACCAGTAGACCCATGTATCACAAGAAAGACTATAAATGAGGAGCCTCCACAACTACATACAGTGTATTTCAATTTAGACCTCCAAATCTCATTTACAATTTACTGCTATTTTGTCCCATACTTTCTTCCTAAACTTTCTTGCCACCAGCAAAAAGGGATATCTTATGAGTCACTGAGGCATTAGAGTCACGCAACAGCTACAGGGCCCTCACTGCCAAGGAGAGAATGCTTTCATGAACAAACAGGGGGATTTAGAAAGTGTCTCCTAAGTTCTGTGTATAATGGGCAATGTAACGAATAATGAAGATTGTCATCTACTTGTGGTTGCCCTGGAATACAGAGTCCATCTGCATATGGGCAGGCCCAGACAGAGGGGGGGGGCCATATGGGCCACTTGGCCCGGGCCTCTGATTCCAAAGGGGACCTCGGTCAGCATATTCACTATTGTATATCTATATTTTCCATTTTGTCATCATATGCAGATACGGTTCAAGCCTTGAAATAAAATTATTTGTCAGCATAGCTTTTGTGAAAATTATTTATATACTTACTTATTTATAAGACTTCAGTTATCCCCAGGGTAAAAAAAGGGGGGGCAATCTACCTGGCCCGGGCCTCTGCCTGGCTCTGCATATGGGATCTTATTATAACGCTCATCCAGTGCAGCTGAGGGCATTACTTGGAAACACAGCTTAATAAAGACAGATCTTAATAGAAAAGGCAATAGTTTGGACAACAAAAAGGCTTTAAAATGCTCCATTTTTGAGAACAGGAACCATGGAGACCATCTGGAAGATTTGATCACTTGTAGGTCCCATCTGGATGCTGCTCACTAGAACCATTCCCTTCACTGATGCTTGTCCATATTCAAAATCTCATTCAACTTGTAGAAATGAAAGTAATCCAGGCTACACTGAATGTTTGGTTTTCACCAGTAGCTGTTTCCCAGTCCCAGTTACTGGATGGAGGGGCAATGTGTGGGGAGTTTGTCACTCTGTAGGCACTTAACAGGAGCACTGGATTGGCTCTGGCACACTGCACCACACCAATTTCCCTGTGCCTCACCCCTTCCCTCTGGTAAGCACCAGCGACACACTGTGTTTGGAAGTCACTGCAGTCTACTACTCCCATCCCACGAGATACAGGAGATATTTATTAGCAATCTCTATTGCCTACAGCCTTTGTTATTCTGCTCAGTGTTCACAGACTTTAGCGGGAGGCACATGACAATGCCAGCCACATGCAGAACATATTGCTTGACTCCAGTATTAAGAAGAAAAGCTAACACTTTGGCCTCCTGAAAGCCACATCGTCACAGAACATTTACTTCTTTATTTCTAGTAGGGGATAAATAAACCCAAGCCACAACCTACAACGGTTCATCAACATATGCTTCTGCTTGGAGACGGGCTTCTGCTTCCAGGAAAACAACTAAGTCATTGTCTGTGTATAATTAAAAGACATGATAGCAAGTTTATTGATATGGTAGGGAGAGCCATCCCTTTTGTAGTGATGGATTACTTAACTTTATATTGCAACTCCCCTTGGCACAAGCGGGCAAGATTTATGTAGACGTGTGACTATCTCGTGCAACTCCTTCGGTGTGACAAGGTAAAGGATGACTTCTTCCATATCTGGCTCAGTTTTTTGTGTGTTTGATGGATTGAACCTTTCCAGTGGAAGCTATATCTAGTTTTATCCTTCTCAAGGTAAAGAAGTCAGAACTTTTTTGCCCTTGATGAGGCCAGTTTTCATTTGGTGAAAGGTTTGCCTTTCAAACAGTGCCACAAAGACAAAAGAGCCCTGACACAAAACCCATCCCTATGATATGTTAGACTTTATCTGGTGAGTGGAAGAGACAATAGGATGAGAATAGGGAATGGGCAGATGAATAGCTCTTGCTTTGACCAATACTGCCTGTTCTGAAGTGAAGAAGATAATTTAAATGATTCATGGGCTCATGAATAAAGCAGTAACAGATTATTCGTGTGTGTGTGTGTGTGTGTGTGTGTGTGTGTGTGTGTAAGAGAGCAAGAGAATTCTCTTTTCTCACAACTGTTCCACAGCCTGGATTATCAGACTGTGTGATGAGTGAAATAGTCTCAAGGTGGTAGTTGCTGGTGGGTGGTATGTCCTGGCAGTAATGGCTTGTGGTTACTGGGATTTGTGTAAGACAGGAGGCCAACAGTAGGTGGAGCCAGAGCCAATGACAGGCAAAGCCAACTTCTTCTTGTTTTGGCTCATTCTTACTTTCTGCTGAGTTACACAATGCAAACACTGAGTCTAAGGAGGAGAAAGCTGAGAGGCAGTGATGTGAAGAGTTATGTGTGAATCTCTGTAGATCGTGGCATAAATATAAGATTGACATAACTCTAATATGACAGAAGACCCTTTATGATGAAAACAATAGACCAATGTTGGCCTGGTAAGCCTGATCCAGTTAGACATTCTGTGCATGTTGAATCAAGCTTCCATGGTCAGACCTTAGTCAATGTGGTGCCCTCTAGATATTTAAGGGCTCCTACTTCCATCATCGGGACGTGGGTGGCGCTGTGGGTTAAACCACAGAGCCTAGGACTTGCTGATCAGAAGGTCAGCGGTTCAAATCCCCGTGATGGGGTGAGCTCCTGTTGCTCGGTCCCTGCTCCTGCCAACCTAGCAGTTCGAAAGCACCTCAAAGTGCAAGTAGAGAAATAGGTACCACTCTGGCGGGAAGGTAAACAGTGTTTCTGTGTGCTGCTCTGGTTTGCCAGAAGTGGCTTAGTCATGCTGGCCACATGACCCGGAAGCTGTAAGCCAGCTCCCTTGGCCAATAAAGCGAGATGAGCACCACAACCCCAGAGTCGGCCACAACTGGACCTAATGGTCAGGGGTTCCTTTGCCTTTACCTTTTACTTCCATCATCAGCGACTTTTGGCCATGCTTGTGGGGCTACTGAGACTCCAGTTCCAACAATATTTGGAAGACGCTATATTGACAACCCAGCCTTACTTAATGGGTACTGCATGAGTAACTGAAAAGTACACATGCAGTTCCTCAACCTGACTGAATTGGCACACATATAGAATAAAGCTGAAACCCCACTGATAGCTGTTTTGGAGGGGTGGGGTGGGGGTTAGAGAGCTGGATTAAGTTCCCCAACTCCCTTGCCCTGCTAACTGATCACCAGCATTTTAACTTAATAAAAATAAAGGACCACCTGAGTTCTACTTCAGAAGTTCCATGTGAGCTCTGTTCAACTGTAACCTTAATATATTTGGGTAAAACAACTGATATTTGAGAGAAGGAAATTGCTTCTCATGGAAACAGCCGAGTCAGATATAAGAAAGAGAGAGAAAGGCAATAGTATAAAGTAAATTAAAAACAAATTGTTGAGGGAGTAAAACAAAAAGAGTTGTCATCTCAGAATTATGAAAATGTGCGTCTAACTCTCCAAAATGCAGGCCAGAGAAAAATCATTTACACCCACCTCGTAGAAATGAAATGAAATTTCTCTCCAGGATTCTAAGTAATCTAGAAATGTTTGTATACCATGGGGCAAGAAGTTAAAGCTCAGGATAGAGTTATGTAAACTTACTTGATAAGAGATGAAGGGAGAGAAAAAAGACTGGAGAGTCCTTTAAAATATTTACTCTTCTGACTCTCACTGCATCCATAATACTTGCAGAAGAATACCTGAACACTAGCCCTTGGTAAGCCTACACATAGATATTATCAATAAAACATGGAGACAATTGAAAAAACAGTTGGAAAAGTCTGCAAACAACCTTTAAACCTCTGGAAGCCCTTGAAAAACCCTTTTGAAAAACCAGCAGCATTTATCAGACGCCAAATTCTGCCAAACTCCACTACAATTGCTTCCTCCAAATCTCCTTACTCAAACTCTCAACGGTTTGAGGCATCAACGGTTAGTGCAAGGACTCCTGGGAGTGCAGGCAATTGTCACACATTTTTTGCCCTTTCTGGGTCCTTTTAGGGCCATTTTTTTTCATTTTTTAAGTCACTTCTAGGTTTGGCAAGATGTGCAGGTATGTGGCCATGAATCAATTGGATGTGCAGAAATTGGTCGCTGCCTGTATGCATTTTTGTGCCCTGAGGAAATGAGGAAACAATGTGGGTCAAAGAGAAGTGTGTATGTGTGTTTCACAAGTAACAGGCAAAGGAAACTATGTGCATATGTGAGAGGGTTCTACATACTGATTTGAACAAGCCAGCTTGTTCTTTGCTGGTGTGCAAATGTTTCATGGGAAATGATTTGTGAATGTAAACTGTTTACATAAGCTGAGCACTATTGATTTTCAACTTTGTCATGTTTATGTGACTAGGAGATATTTTATGTTTCGCAGAATTTTGATTATTTTTTACGATATATACCAACTACAGCAGTTGGTATCAAAATAAAATAATGCCTTTTCTATATATAACGCCATGGGAAGGAGTGTTATTTAAGGAGGATAAGGGAATGCTACCTCTTCCAATGAACACGTGTTTATTCCTTGGGAGCATCTGTATCTCTCATTATTTTTCAACTCATCTAGGATGCCTGCATAGGGAGAGGAGAGGGTTAGAGAAGTACCAAATACAAAGGTACGACAGAATCTTGAAATCTGGCATGGTGACGGTAAGAAGTCATCCTTGAAATAGCAAACAATTAATGGAAATCCCCAGAGTTTTAACTTCAGTGTGTTGGTATCATTTCCCTCCAGGAGATTGTCTGAATCATAGATTTGGTTGCTGCCTCTGTGATGCAATTAATTCTTCTACAAATAGCTATAATGTTTAGGGGGAAATACCTCACTGTTGGGAGTGGCAGTTTCTGTCTCATAGAATCATCAAGTTTTAGAGTTAGAAGGGACACTGAGGATCATCTGGTCCAATCCTCTGCTATGCAAGAATATGCAGCTGTCCCATATGGGGATCAAACCTGCAACCTTGGCGTTATCAGCACCACACTCTAACCAACTGAGCTGTCCAGGTAGAGCTTTTCTTATCCTTGCTGTGGCTCATGAAGAGGGCTACATCTCTCCCACTATGCACTGCCATCAGAATACAGGGCTACCTCGGATTACAGATGCTTCAGGTTACAGATGCTTCAGGTTACAGATGCTTCAGGTTACAGACTCTGCTAACCCAGAAATAGTACCTCAGGTTAAGAACTTTGCTTCAGGATGAGAACAGAAATTGCACAGTGGCAGCAATGGGAGGCCCCATTAGCTAAAGTGGTACCTCAAGTTAAGTACAGTTTCAGGTTAAGAACGAATTACCTTCTTAACCTGAGGTACCACTGTAACAATGTCTCTCCCATGCTTCAATTTTTTTTTAAAAAAATGTATTTTATTTTACCCATAGTAAATAAACACCTGGTTCGGCAACAGCTTTTTATAATAATAATAATAATATTTTTTTATTTATACCCCGCCCTCCCCAGCCAAGAGCAGCTTACAAGCAATAATAAAAACAAGTTGAATGATTACAACTTAAAAACAAAATTAAAATACAACATTAAAACATTGAAACATTAAAATATTAAAATGTAGCCTCATCGCAGGAGGAGGAGGAAAGGAAAAAAGAAAGAGAGGGAGGGAATCAAATTGGCTCCAAGCCAAAGGCCAGGCGGAACAACTCTGTCTTACAGGCCCTGCGGAAAGAAATCAGATCCTGCAGGGCCCTGGTCTCATGAGGCAGAGCATTATACCAGACCCGAGCCAGAGTTGAAAAGACCCTGGCTCTGGTTGAAATTAATCTAACTTCCTTAGGGCCCGGGACCACTAGGGTGTTGCTATTTATGGACCTTGAAGATCTCCGTGGGGCATTAAAAATAAAAATAAAAATCCAAAACCCATAAGATATATGATGCCATTATTTTAAAAAAAAATGTGGCCAAGAACCGTAGGGTCACAGTTGTTGGTTGGCTGAGTCACATCCTCTCATTATAATCAAAACCAGGGGGTGGCAGCGGGGGGGGGGAGACTTTTTGGTTGTTAGAAAATGACAAGGTCCGATTTGAAACTTAGCAGTGTATGAGAGGCAACTTTGTAGGATGGTCCGTGATGAATATAAAGTAGAAAGTTAAGAAATTGTTTATTTTGAACAAGTTTAATGTTTGATGAGAGACTTTGTCCATTTGATATGTGCAGTGTGTTGTTGCTTTTCCTAGACACTGCTGGGCTGCCTTTGTTTCTGGAAAGATTGAGCAGTTCGTACTGTGCATGCTTTGAAAATAGGTTGTCGTTTTATGTCAAGGTGAACACCTAGAGGCCAGAAACCATCTTGGCTGTGAGTCCTTGAAGACCTGTTCCCAGCTTTCCAGGCTTTCCCCCTCACCTAGATTGAGCAGGTGGGACCCTGACTGACTCCAGCTACAAAAGCTGAACAGACTCTTGGACTGCGGTATTATTTAGGAGAGGAGTTGTTGCAAGGGTGGTGGTGTTCTTGTTTTTTGTGTTTAAATCCTATTTTGATTTCTGTGGGAATTGTTCAGTTTCTGTATTTTTAAATGTTTTATTTATTGTTGTAGGACTTATGTGGCAAGGTGGCATACAAATAAAATTGTATATGTATGTAGTGTGTGGTTTTGTCTAACAGTGGTGCTTGTTGTTCTGTTTAAAAGACATATTTGTGGTCAGTTCGATGGGATTTCATAAGGGTTCCCCCTGCACATGCTCAGTACAAACTTTTGAGAGAAGATTTAGTGGAGGGAATGAGGCGCTGGAGGAAGTGAAAATGAGTAACAGGTGGAAGAAGAAGAAGAAGAGTTTGGATTTGATATCCCGCTGTGATGGGATGATGAGCTGCTTGTGCGTAAAATCCTAATCCCTCAGAGTTTGGCTAAGTCCCCAAACCTCTGTCTGTGATGGAGCTCCTTAAACATGACTCCATCAATCGCTCGTTGAATCGGACAGTGGGCGTTTACGGAACTTCTTCCAGCATAAAAGCTCCTTAACGGAAACGCGTCTTCTGGACTCTCGGCGTGACAGTTTCCGCCGAGGAGTGGGTGTCCCTACAGGAGGTCCTGAAATCTCCCCGCTGCTCCCGCTTGAAGTGTCTCTGAGCCCTCCCTCCGACTCACTTTCCCTTGGAACTCCACTTCTCCCCCTGCTGGTCCCCTCCTCCGCTGAATGGTCTCTCTCACCCTCCATGAGCCCTTTCACCTCCTTAGTCTCAGATGGCAGTTCCCTGACATCCACCTCCCCTCCAGGGCCCCCTTCACCCCCTTCCCTCCCCTCCTCTGCGGGAGGCGAGGGAGCAAAACCCCTGAAGGAACCTCCCTCATCTTCCGAAGTTTCGAACACTTCCCTCCACCTTTTGCTGTCTCCGGTTTCCAAGTACTCCTCCTCATCGGAGTCTGTTCCTCCTTCCAACTCCGATTCCCTGAATCCCTCCAGTTCCTCCTCATCGTCGGTGGTGCCAAAGTACTCCCTCCGAAACCTCGCTACTGGCTGAGGTTTCCTGGGGAACCTTTGGTGGAACGTTTCGATCAAGATCTCGTCACGGACCTCCTCTGCCTTCACCCAGGTGTTTTCCGACTCCGGTTCCCCTTCCCACGCGACCAAATACTCCACCTGATTACCCTTCCACCTGGAGTCGATGATTTCCGCCACATGGTTGCGGCTTTCCCTTTCTTCTATGGCTGGCCCCCGTGTGGATACCCCTTCACCTTCCCCCCTGTATGGTGACAGTAATGACCTGTGGAATACTGGGTGCAATTTCATGTGGTTCGGTAACCGGAGTCTGAACGCCACTGGGTTGACCTGTTGGATGACCTCAAATGGTCCCAATCTTTTGGGTCTCAATTTCTTGCAACCCCCCTTGAACGGCAACCCTTGGGTTGATAGCCAGACCCGACTCCCCACCCTAATTGTTTCACCTTCCCTTCTGCTCTTGTCTGCCTGCCTCTTATATTCTTCCTTGGCCCTTTCTAAGTTGAGTTGGAGTTGACGATGGATCGCTTCCATTTCTTCTACAAAAAGTTCCGCGGCCGGAACACTCCATCTTTCCCCTCCTTCCCCTGGAAACGCCCTGGGGTGGCACCCATAATTAGCCAAAAAGGGGCTCATCCCGGTGGACACATTCTCAGCATTATTGTAAGCAAATTCCGCTAGTGCCAACTTTTCGACCCAATCGTTCTCTCTGTCATTGACATAACACCTCAGGTATTGTTGGAGAATACCGTTTGCTCTCTCCGCCTGCCCATTGGTCTCAGGGTGCCTGGCAGTCGAAAAGTTGACCTCTACGTGCAATAAGCTCATAAGTTTCCTCCAGAATCTGGACGTGAACTGTTTCCCTCTGTCGGAAACCACCCTCAAGGGGGCGCCATGCAGTCTGAAAATATGTTCTACAAACAATTTCGCTGTTTCTTCCGCCGTGACTGCATGTGAGCAAGCTACAAAGTGACCCATCTTAGTTAACAGGTCTACTACGACTAGTATGGCGGTTTTCCCCTGGGATTTGGGCAGATCAGTCATAAAATCTATCGACACCGCCTCCCACGGTCGTTCTGGTGTGGGTAACGGTTCTAATAACCCCGCTGGTGCCCGCCTTTCTCCTTTGGCTCTCTGGCATTGGTCACACCTTCTCACATACTCCCGTACATCCTCCCTCACCTTGGGCCACCAAAACTCCCTGGTCACCAACCACATGGTCTTGTGTTGCCCAAAATGCCCCGCTGTGGGATTGTCGTGCAGCTGTTTGAGTACTCTCCCCCTCAATTCCCCTTCGGGTATATATAGCGCCCCTCTGTAATACAATGCCCCGTTTCTTTCTTCAAACCCCCCGGGGTCTTCTCCCTCTCTCCTTAGACCTCTGAGCTTGTCCTGGGCATACTCATCCTTTACCGTTCCCTCTACCAGTTCTCTTTGCCCCACCCAGGCCGCACCACACACCCAGTGGTCCTCTGGGATAATATGTCTCTCTTCCGGCGCTCCCTCCCCCTCCAAATATTCAGGTTTGCGAGAGAGAGCGTCCGCTCTGATGTTTTCTGGACCTGGCACATAGCAAATTTCAAAATGGAATTTGGAGAACTCCTGGGCCCATCTCACTTGTCGTTGGTTGAGCACCCGTGCCGTTCTCCAATACTCCAAATTCTTGTGGTCCGTACACACTTGCACCTTATGTTGTGCGCCAATTAGTAAGTGTCTCCATCTCCGGAACGCTTCGTGAATGGCGAGTAGTTCTCGGTCATATACCGTGTAGTTCCTCTCGGATTTGTTCAGCTTACGCGAAAAGAAGGCACACGGTCTCCACTCCGACTTATTGCTCCCTGGCTGAAGCAGCACCGCCCCCACCGCCCGGTCTGAGGCATCAGTTTCCACTCTCATGGGTTTTTGTAAATCCACATGCAGGAGCTGTTCTTCCGAAGCGAATGCCCTTTTCAATTCCTCAAAAGCATGCTCCGCCTCCGCCGTCCAGACGAATTTCTTCTTGCTGCTTAGACAGTCCGTGATGGGAGCCGTTAAGTGGGCAAAGTTCTTGATGAATTTACGGTAAAAGTTCCCAAACCCTAAGAACCTTTGCACATCTTTTTTCGTTTTCGGTGTCTTCCATTCCAGCACCGCCTGGACCTTGCCTGGATCCATGGCTAATCCCTTGTCTGATAAGCGGTACCCCAGGAATTCCACCTCCTTGGTGTGGAACTGACACTTCTCCAATTTCACCCACAACTGGTTTGCTTGCAGCTGGCTCAGCACTTCCCTGACATCCTTTACATGCTGCTCCTCATTCTCTGAATATATCAGCACGTCATCGAGAAAGGCCACGCAATTCTTGTAGAGCAAAGGTCCCAGTACGTGGTTCATGAGCGATTGAAAACAGGCGGAGCCTGATTGTAATCCGAATGGCATAACGAGATATTCAAACGCCCCCAAAGGGGTGAACATGGTGGTTTTCCATTCATCCCCCTTCTTTATTCGTATCAGGTTGTATGCTCCTCTCAGGTCCAGTTTCGTGAATATCTTTCCCTTCCTCACCCTGGTCAAAATGTCATCAATCCTGGGCATGGGGAAAGTCACTGGTTCTGACACGGCATTTAGGGCCCGGTAGTCCACGACCAATCTCGGTTTATCCGTGTTTTTTTTGTCCACAAAAAACACTGGGCTCCCCCCCACCGCTCTGGACTCTCTGATGAAGCCCCTCTTCAGGTTTTTATCAATAAACTCCCTTAACTCCTGCATTTCCCTGTCTGACATGGCGTACAGCTTGCCCACGGGGAGCTGGGCCCCAGGGACCAGATTAATTTGGCAGTCAAAGTCTCTGTGCGGTGGTAATTTATCTGCTTCCCTTTCACTGAAGACCTTGCTCAGGTCAGCGTATTGTTTGGGCACCTTCCCTTTGTCCGCCACTTCCGTCCCTGCTAGAGAGGCTTTTGCCCCTTCTGGCACCTTTCCCTCTCTGCAGTGTTCCAGACAATGTGCTGACCCAAAGGAGACCACTCTCTGATGCCAGCCCACTAGCGGGTCATGCAACGCTAGCCAGCTCATTCCCAAAATGACGGGAGCCCCTCCCAGGGTGGCCACATTGAACGCTATCCTCTCAGTGTGCCTGGCCACCCTCATAACCATTGGGACGGTTTGTAGGCTGACTTCTCCTCCCAGCAGCTCCCTCCCATCGATCGTGGTGACCTGCAGGGGGTTGCTTAAAGGGAGTGTCTGTATCTGGTGTTCAGCTGCAAACTCCTTGCTCATAAAATTACAGGAGCTGCCTGAGTCCAGCAGCGCCTTAGTCTTTAGTGGGTATCCGTTTGCCAGCTCTAGCAACACCTCTATTACTAGGGCTGGTCTTGGAGGTTCCGGAGTGGGCACTTTTACTGCTCCTTGGCCTGTCTGCAGTGCCCTGACAGAGGCAGACAGGCGTTGGCTTTTACTGGCTCCTGGACCTCCTCCTCCTTCCCCCCAACAGCTCCCGCCATCCCTTGCCATTCCTTTCTTTGCGGGCAGACTCTGGCAAAGTGACCTGGCTGCTGGCAGAGATAACATTTCTTGGCGCTCTTTCCCTCCTTCTTCCTCCCTTCACTGGGATTTGAAACTGCGCGCGCGCGCGCTGTTCCAACTTCCATCGGCTCTCCTGGCGGGAAACTTGGTTCTGGAATCTCTGGAATGCGGAAATCCCTCCAACGCTCTCCTTTCCCCTCCCGCTTCTCCAAGGCTCTTGCCTCCTGGCGTGCTCCAATGGTCAGCGCTGATTTGGTCAGCTGGTCCATAGACTCCGCCCTGGGCGCCCGGGAAAGTTCATCTTTCACCGCCGACGAAAGCCCCTCTTCAAAGAGCATTTGAATGGGTTCCGCCGAAAGGTCCCACCCCAATCTATGTATCAACATTGTAAACTCAGTCCAGTACTCACGAACCGATCGGCTCCCCTGTTTGCACGCCATCAATTGTCTGCGCACCAGCCCCTGTTCAATCTCGCTGGAAAACATCAAATCCATGGCGCGAAAAAACTTCCTCGCGTCCTTCAGCATGTCACTATTCCCTGCCATCAGGGGTCTGACCCAATCTCTCGCCCCTCCTTCGAGATGGCCAATCACAAACGCCACTCTCGATGCCTCGTCGGGAAAGTCATTAAACTGCAGTTCGAGAGCATACTGCATCTCTGTCCTAAAGGCTTGGTAGTTCCTGGGGTCCCCCCCAAACTTCTGCACGATTCCTGGCATCTTTCTTGCTAGTGTAGCGCCTTTTGCCTTTTCTGCATCCTGCGCCCTCCTTTCTTCTAGCCTCGCCGTTTGCATTGCTAGCTGGAGTTCCAACACTCTGTACCTTTCTTCCAGGCTTGGACCCTCTCCAGCTCCTGCTGCTCCTCCGGCTCCGGCTGGGTTACTCATGATGCCTCTCTGCACAAGCTGCTTTCAGGGCCTGTCCGATTGCTGTGATGGGATGATGAGCTGCTTGTGCGTAAAATCCTAATCCCTCAGAGTTTGGCTAAGTCCCCAAACCTCTGTCTGTGATGGAGCTCCTTAAACATGACTCCATCAATCGCTCGTTGAATCGGACAGTGGGCGTTTACGGAACTTCTTCCAGCATAAAAGCTCCTTAACGGAAACGCGTCTTCTGGACTCTCGGCGTGACAGTTTCCGCCGAGGAGTGGGTGTCCCTACAGGAGGTCCTGAAATCTCCCCGCTGCTCCCGCTTGAAGTGTCTCTGAGCCCTCCCTCCGACTCACTTTCCCTTGGAACTCCACTTCTCCCCCTGCTGGTCCCCTCCTCCGCTGAATGGTCTCTCTCACCCTCCATGAGCCCTTTCACCTCCTTAGTCTCAGATGGCAGTTCCCTGACACCCGCCTTTCACTCCCTTAAGGAGTCTCAAAGCGGCTAGCATTCTCCTTTCCCTTCCTCCCCCACAACAAACACTCTGTGAGGTGAGTGGGGCTGGGAGACTTCAGAGAAGTGTGACTAGCCCAAGGTCACCCAGCAGCTGCATGTGGAGGAGCAGAGACGCGAACCCGGTTCCCCAGATTATGAGACTACCGCTCTTAATCACTACACCACACTGGCTCTCCAATGGAAAGGGCCCATTGGAAAATATCAGTGTGTGAATGTGTGGGTGATGAAAAAGGATGTGGGGGAGATGTGAGCTGAAGTATATTCATTCATTTAATTTATTTACTATTGGGCCAGCTAAGTCGCACCCCACTATTATAATGAGCAAAACTTTTAAATGCACAATAACCTAACAGGTTACAGCTATTTGTAGCTGTTTATAATTAGTTACAGCTATTATAATAGGGTTAGGGCTCAGCCCCTCAGTTAGACTTCACGTGGGGGGGAGGAAGTGTTAAAAAATAGTAGTTGACATGTGGGACTTTTTCAGATAATTTGTGAATAACCATTTGACTTCTTCATCATGATCACATTATCCTGTTCAGGCAGATCACAATGTTCCCAATATTACTTTCACAATGGGAAAAATAAACTATTATCACCAGAAATATCTCATTTTCAAGATAGGGGCATATTCTCCTGTATCCCAAAATTTAGAAATTTACTGCAATTCATTTCTGTCCATATGTTTGTTCGTGAAAATGGTACTTCAGAAGGTTTGCTTACTGATACAGAATTTCTGGTAGCCAAAAATATCCATATATTAGAGCCTTATGACTCCGTGTCAGGCAGAAGCAGAATTTCGACAAATGATGTTGGCAATGGATGTACAGCGGTACTTGGTATGCACTCTGGTTGCCAATATGTGGCATTATTCATGTTATGCATATTTGGTATTTAATGTTTTTCTACTCCATCCTCCGAGAATAAGAGCTGTGTTGAAATGTAAAGACTTTTCTTTATTTGAAAGATCCCACTTTGCATGTAGACATGCTCCAAGAAACATATTTAGCTATGCCTCTTAGAGCTTCATAATTGGCAGCTGAGGCTCACAAGTTGCTGGAGCTGTTCAAAGAGTATTTGGTAATTTAGCTCTTTTTCAGCTGCCAAATGACCTGAAAGCAGATTTTGATATTTCTTCACCATTTGATGTTTTTTGGTTTTCTGAGATGTTATAGCTACATTTTGTGATTAAGGGTTATACATGTACTTGGGTGTTTGGCTTAATGAATCTATGTGGTCTTCTCACTCTTTTCTTTTGATCTGGCAAACATTCCACCATTAAGCTCCACCACCTATTAATCAGAAGATGCACTAAACATTAGCATCCCAAGTGTCATGTAACTGGCAAAGCTCAAACAATGTGCCCAGCTCTATCCCCATATCATTTCCGGTTTACTGAAGCAAAATCTTTTTATGCAGAAGTCTGGAATATACTGTGAAGGTATATCCATGTGAAGCACATATAATGCCTCCCACTTTAATAGCAAATCCATCTTACCTTCATCAGGCAGAGAAAACCAATAGCAGCCTTCCCCATGCTGCCACCACAATATGCTGTGAATGCAGCAGTTTGCACGTGTAACTGTGTCTTCAGTTAGGTTAATTGGTCACATTTGGGTGGGAAGGTGTTGGAAGATTAACTGGTAAAGGACTAGTTTAGGTGGGATTTTGAGGGGGATAGGTGCTTCTCTAGGTTTGCCACTCAAAACCCTCGGAGACTTTGAGATAACACCAGTGGAGATCCGGGGACCTGGGAGTGGAGATATTGGCAAAACTTTCCAAACCACCAGAAAGAGTGAGACATATAGGGAAGAGAAAGGAGTCCTGTGTAGGTGCATGCTTGCCTGATACAGAAAGCCTGTACAAACCATAATAGCCGCCCTCTGCAGAACGTATCTGAAAATTAATAAAATGTGGACCTTGTTACGACTCACTTACATGTGTCTTGCCTCTATTTCCACCTCTATCCACAATGTGTGCAAGATATGGATTTATATACATTTGTGTGTATAGTCTTGAGCGAATCTAGCAAGGTCTCCAGCCTCTTGCTCATTTTGTTTGTTTTCTGCACATATTCTAGCTCTACGATATCCTTTTTTGCCCCTATTTATTCTGAAAAAAGCTGAGTTTTGATGGTGGAATTAGTCTATTGCCGGCCTTGTTAAAAACAACATCACACCAATACCATTTAGAATTCTCCAAGGAAACGACAACTGGTTAGTATTTTCCAGTCCAATCTAAAACACCACCGCTTGGGAAATCATATTATATACTTATTGATATATTTTCTAAAATAAATAAATAAATTGCTTAATAGCCTATGTCCTTTGGTATCTAATTTAATTATCAGCAATTTGATTTGACATACAGAATTTATACTCTCCTAATATTTGGAACACCCTCCCTCCTTATAAGCTAAGGCTGCAAAATGAAATATGAGTTCCCTAGGCAAATAAATTAGATGAAAATCAATATGAGTAAGATCAAGATATGAAAGATGACATTTAGTAGTCAGAAGCAAATTTGCTTAACCTTATGTTGAAGTTATCAACGAATTACATCATTAGATTTGCAGAAGTGAAAAGGGATGACGTTTATCTTCTTTTAAAATGCATCTTAAGAACATGGTTGATTTACTAGATTGAGGTTAAGTAAACATCCTTAAGGTGTTATGGTATGAAGACTTAAGAGAGATGCTATCCCTGTGCCAAGTCTCTGCATTGTTTTCTTGAAGTTGGATGACTAAGGTGGCTCTCAAACTGGAGTTTGGGAACCATCAATGGTCGTTACACCTGGTCTCCAAAACTATAGTATAAATTAACAGAAGACAATGCTGAGGAATCAGGTATTTGTTTGGCATTTCCACTGCAGTCATACCTCATGTTACGTTTGCTTCATGTTACATTTTTTCAGGTTGCTTCCTAAAGCGACCTGGAAGTACCAGAAAGGGTTACTTCTGGGTTTCGCCGCTTGCACATGCACACAACAGCCAAATCACGCCTCACACCTGTGCAGATATGGCGCTTCAGGTTGCAGTGGCGTAGCGTGGGTTGTCAGCACCCGGGGCAAGGCAAGTAATTTGCGCCCCCTAACCCAGGTAGGGGCAGGTAGGGGCAGAGAGCTGCGAGTGCGAGCGCGCCCCCCAGACGTTGCGCCCGGTGCGGCCGGCCCCCCTGCACCCCCACGCTACGCCACTGTCAGGTTGTGGGCTTTTCATGTTGCGAACGGGCCTCCGGAACGGATTCCGTTTGCAACCAGAGGTACCACTGTACATGTTGAAGAGGAACAGCCACTTTTCTGCATAAATGTTACAATTGGAATAGAAAAACAGCTTGCCTCTTCAACAGTGCAAACTCTTTCGGATAAGTAACATATAATTGGTTGATTCCCCCCACCCTTGATGTAAAATAGAGCTTTTTATTCTTGGTACTTGTGTCTCTGATGGTTTCAGCTATAGGTTTATGTTTCTGTATATATGTTTTTAAGTAATATATGCTACACCATCTGTATTAGTGAGAAACTGAATTCCACACTAAGTCCTCTTTCATAGTCATTGTCTCTTCTTCTGTATCTTTTCAATAGCCATGTGAAGTAGATTTAAAGTTAGAGTTGGTGACTGATCCAAGTGAGGAAGTGAGCACAAAATTGATTTATTTATATTTTATAAACAATGAACATTGATTTTAAAATATGAAACTGCACAGGCTAAAGGGCAATATGTGTTTTCTGGTACCTATTTGAATTCATTCATTTTTTGGGGAAGGGGGAACTGTACCAGGGTCCCCAACCACCTTAATCTAACCTTGAACAAAAGAATCTCATTTTATATTGAACAGGGGAACTTTTGAATGTTTCTATTAGAGGCGAATGATTTGGCCTCTGTAATTATCTGCAGAATATATTCAGTCAACTGTAAACAATGTCATTAATGGAAAAAGGGAGGTGGTTTCTGCACAGAGAAACTGAGGGACTGAAAGAAAAGCAACAAATGGTTTTGCAACTAATCATTCATCCAGCTCCAGAGACTGACCTACTGTGTTTGAGATTCCATACAGAGAGCACAGAAAGATTTTCAAAAACAAAAATGAATGAACAAACTGTGTTTCTGGCTTCTTGAAGCAGCTGCCAGTCTTTTGGTGCTAACTGAATGCTGCTTGTGAAATTTGACTGGGAAAGTGGATTTGATTGTTCTGGTGTGCCTTTCGTGGATTTATTTGTCTATTTTAACGAATATATCTGTGTCCCTTTAAATATTTGTAATCTGATTTTGTCTGCTCAGAAGTTCTTTGGGCACCTCATGCCATGCTTTAATAGGTTCTTTTCATGTGGCTGACAGGTTGAGAAATGGAATTTATTTGTGCTGTTTTCTGTTTCTTCATTTTTGGTTGATGGGAACAGAAAGGTTGCTTTCATCCATTTTCCAAAAATAGCTTTTGATCTATTCCTTTAATGGAGGGGGGGGTGCAGGGAGGGAGCCTTCTTGGTTTGTTTTTTTAAAATATGCTTAAGACACGTTAACTGAGAAATCAAAGATAGTAGAAATGATCAAGCATCCATAATCTTTATGTAGATGTAGATCAGAGTAAACAGCTGCCAGTCATCTTAATTGGCAAAGTGAACTGGACTGTTATGCTTTAATAAGGAGGACGGTGATGGACAGGTATGATTGAGCTAATGTACTTAGTGGGGGGGTCTAATTTTTTTTATAAAAAAAATGTTTATTCACTGCATGTGCCATTCACTAACTTGGTAACTATGGTACTGGCCTTTGCAGTGATATAAAGGTCTCTTTATTTTCACCTTCACACTAAGAGCATACTGATAATATGTTTGTTTACATAGCAATTACATAGCAATTTTATGCCTATCAGTAAGGCATAAATCTTACCTCTCCACCTTCTGAAATAAACAAATAAGCAAGGAGAAAAGAGAGGAAGGAAGACCTCTAGCTGTAGCTTATTACACTCACTCTGAGCATGGCTGCTTTAAAAGCAATTGGTATAAAATCCTTTTCTTGAATATTATACATTCATATTCCCCCAAAGGCTGACACTTCTCTCTTCTACTTGAACCACTGTGTGATGCTTGATTCAAGGACTCCGGCCTCAGTGATAGTGGCTCAGAGATAAGATTCTGCTGGAAAATATGTCACTATCATAGACACATAGAATTATAGAGTTAGAAGGGACTGCAAGGGACATCTAGTACAACCCCTACAATACAGGCATATTTTGCCCAAGGTGCGGTTCAACCTAGCAACCCTGAGATAAAGAGTCTCATAATCTACCAGTTGAGCTATCTAACAACTGTAAAATGGCCCTAAATACTTTTTAAAAAAAGAAAAACCTCTGGAAGTTGTTTCCTCCATGAGTATCAGCAGTCGTTGCTTGTGAATTGCCAACAGAAAAAAATTCCAGGCGTCTTAAAGATCAGAAATGGGTCGACAAAAAGAGAAGAAGAAGAAGAAGAGTTTGGATTTGATATCCCGCCTTTCACTCCCTTTAAGGAGTCTCAAAGCGGCTAACATTCTCCTTTCCCTTCCTCCCCCACAACAAACACTCTGTGAGGTGAGTGGGGCTGAGAGACTTCAAAGAAGTGTGACTAGCCCAAGGTCACCCAGCAGCTGCATGTGGAGGAGCAGGGACGTGAACCCAGTTCACCAGATTACGATTCCACCGCTCTTAACCACTACACCACACTGGCTCTCAAGTACTTGAGATGAGCTTTCAAATTATTCTCTGAACCCACAACACAGTCTTTCTGATGAACCTTTGCATGTTTTAGCACTGTAAACCTGCAAGGTGAGTTTATAGCCTGGGAAATGTTATGCGAGCTTTTCTGAGAAAGGGACAGAAGTGAATAACAAGCAATGTCTTATTCATGTATCTAACGGTGTAGGAATGACCATTTCAGGGATTGGACTATGCTTACCTGCTGCCAATTTTCCATTGAAAATAGATCTCTTATATAGGATTTCTTCCAAAGTTCTCTTCTGAATTTTTCCCTATCTTTTTTTTTTTTTTGGCAATCCCTGTCCCACTTCACTCAGCCCAATGACACACCTCACCTGGCTCAAGAGGTCCTCTGACTTTCTGAAAATCCCTTTTATCTGCCACAGGGATCAGTAGACAAATCTGTCAATTTCAGTTTTTCTCAGTTTCTCTCTCCACCCCTTCCCCTTTGTTTTCTGGTTCTCTACATCCCTGCTTCAGTTTGTGATTAAAATAAAAAGTCCTCGAGAAAATTCATGAGCATTTCTAATATATTCTCTTCTAATATATACATTTTAATGCAACTGCCTAATATCCAATAATGCACATTGTATGCTATTTTCACTGGTATATGTGTATGTATGTATGTATGTATGTATGTATACACACACACACACACACACACACAGCCCTTAATATTCACTGCCATATACAATATTCAGTTGAGAACTGCACTGCAAGATTTGTAGACTTGCAATTTTCGAAGGATGGGTGCATTTCATTTTGTGTATTGTTTCTGGAAGTGCAGAATAGGTAGGTTGCATTAAAATGTGAACTGAATTTCTCACCCATCAGAGAGCAAGGAAGACTGTAAAAATGCTTGTGCAAGTAGCCTCCTCCTTGTGCAACCTTTTTGCTTAAGCAACATTTGGATCAATCCCACTGTATTATAACAACAACAACAACTTTGCCTGATTTTTAAACTTTTTGAACATAAAATGGTATGTTGTGTACTATCTCATGTTCCACTGAGCAGAGAGAGCAGCTTATAAACATATAATTTATGAACTGAGATTCATGTAAACATTAAATTATATGCTTTTTGCCCCATGTACAAGGAGCAACCAGTCTGGATGTTAGGCGGACACACACACACACACACACACACACAGGTTAAGCATATACTTTACTGCACTGAGATAGGGAACGGAAATCTCATCACCACCACTACAATAACTCTCTTGTAAATATATATATATATATTTCAGTGCACTGGATTTCCCACTTTGACCTTTCTTGAGCAACTGCTGCTGCTTTAGTTTTTGCCTCACTGCATTTTATATGCTGCTCAGTGTTCAGGATTTCTGAATGACAATTTTAGTGCAGTTAGCTTTTCTCCAGTGCGCGGCTTACAAGGTAAGTGTTAAGCATTTCAAAAACCTGTCTATCCTTTTACAAGAAGGCACATTAATGCCAGTATCACAGCAGCCATTTTCTGTTTATTAGACGGGAGGGTAAATATTCAACACAGTTCATGGGGATTTAGTTCACTGACTCCAATTAACATTAATGAGGGTTTGTGAGGTTAAATTCCTGCACATCAAACTGAAAAATTACCCTAGAGTATGAAGAGATGTGTCTTGTGTCTTAAGAGTCTCAAGTTCTTCAGGCTGTGTTTTTTCAGCAGGGTATGCACAAAATAAGGATGTACATCAAGGATACTTTTTTTTTAAGCCACCAGGTGTACGGCATTGCTGAATGAATATCATCAGCACCAGTAATTGAACTTTATTTCTAATTATGCTTTTCTCCTTTTAATCCTAGCAATGACTTAAAAGCCTTATAGAAATGTAATGATGCGTAATTCATATATTCAGCCTGGAAGGACTAAATATGAGTTCCTAAGAAGTGAAAGCCCAGAGAGTTGTGTGGGCAGGTTTATTCTAATTATGGCTCCAATGTTTAGATGATTAATCCATTAGGTTGTTTTGTTTTCTTTTAAAAACTGAATTGACTGAAAATGTATCCCTATTTGAGTTTCTAAGGCTTTTTAATACAAGTATCTATAAAAATTGCTAATGGAAATTGACGTGCTGTGTAGGAGAACATGCCTCTTCTGTATGACTATGCTTACTGTGATGAAACACGGATGGGTCATATAAAGCTAGCAATGAAAGGTGGAGGGCCCTCCAGAAACCCATGGGAAGTGGCACTGGGAACTATGTGAGGAAAAGAATTAACCAGTGATTGACACCCTCAGCCTTCCTCAAGCAAGAGCCTGTGCTGGATTTGAGTCCTATCCTGAACAGCAAATCTGGGTCCAACCCAAAGTGTACCTCCGCCCGTTTTCGAACTATGTTTTTTCTCAGATGTAGATTTAATCAATTAGTTCAGTGTTTCTGAAAGAGGAATCCACCAGTGGGCCTTCTTCTGCTTTGAGATGGTTCCCTGTGCCACAGTGTTCCCACTACCTCCTTCCTTGCCAACCTTTCTCCTGGCTGGGCCAAACACTCTTGATTCGACCAAAGGCAACACCAGAAACCTTTGCCCAGGAGACAGAGAAGTTAGTGATAAAATAATATGGGAAGTGGGGATAAGGACAAGTTGGCAATGGGAAGGAAATTGTGAGTGATGTGTAAAAAAGTACTTCGGGGGGCATGTGGAGATGGGAAGGGGAAAATAGAAAAGAAAAAGCCGCCTCCGCTTACAGCCTCTGGATAAGCAAATTTTGCCTAAGATGGGGGTGCTGAGTCAAAATATCTCCAGATATGTCCAAATCAGCTTGAAGAAAGCCATTGCCATAAGGAAAATGCTGTGACAAGGAATTAAGCTATTTCTATAGATGGATTAGATACCAGCAGAAAGTGATGTCAGTAATTGCCAGCTGATAATGCCAATATCTGCCTCCCTCTGCCACCATCTTGTGACCGGATCTGGCCCTTATTTATTTATTTCATCAACCTTCAATACTGTTTGATGGGGGGGGGGGACTTCAAAGCATTCTCTGTCCTTCATTTTGGGTGGTTAGAATGTCCTTGAACTGTAATAATGGCTCTGCTTTCCCAGACAGAGAGCATGTGTTTGTGTAGAAGCTGCAAACTTTTGTGTAGCTGCCTTATTGTACAAAGGTATGAATTGCATTCATGGCTCCACCTTCCACTACCATGTGCCCCCATATAAAGTTACACATGAGGTAATGTGGCTCTTGAGATTAAAAAGCTTTCCCATCCCTTCCTTAGTTTGTTCAAGCCACTCCTCCACCACTCCTCTTTCCATTCTCTTCTCCTTTTACCACTTCTTTCATAGGCTCCCAATTGCGCTTCTGTATTTCAGCTGTCTTGCTACCCTTCCCCGAAGCTCCCTTTTGTCCTCATATTCATGACATTCAAGCTCCTTGTCCCTTGACCCTATTTCCATCCAGCTTCCTAGCCTTCATCTTAGCTACGGCAAATGTGTCCCCAGGGTTGCATTCTGGCTCAGGAAAATCAGCCCAGAGCCAGCTTTCGCACATGTTAGCCTAGTTCTCTAAACTCATCCCTTGTAAGGAAATAGCCTGTCAGATAAAAGTAAAATAATCAGTTCCTAAGTTTCTGGAAACATCCCCCCCCCCCTCCGATTGAGTTCTTTATATTGCCAGTATCCATTTATTTCTGCTAATACAACAGAATTAAACCATCTGAAACTCATAAAAGAAAAGTGTTTATAGATGCGGAATATGTCACATTTCTCTGTGCCGTTCTGCAGGAATGCTGTAACAGAAGGGTAGGATTTAACTTACTATGTCTACTATAGTTTGTCAGTGAAATGGGAAGAGAAGTGCATATATAGGCTGTTTACATGCAAAGTGGATAGCTAAATGTAAGCCAGGCAGCTAATCAAACATCTTTAAAGCCTGCATTTTATCTGATTGAGTCAACATTCATACCAGTGAGTCTGGCAGGTGAAAATTAGGGAGAATAGCTAGCTATCCCAAGAAAATTGCTTTTTCAATTCCCCATAAATTGTTGTGATCTAGAACAGCATTATAGCTAAACATCCAAGCTGAATGTAAAAGAGACTTTCTGGTATTGAAAGAGGGTGGAAAAGAGAGGAAAAGGAAAGAAACTAGAGACAAGTGTAAGACTACCCTCACGTAATTGTTCTACACAATGACACATATGAAATAATTAATTAACACACACACCCACACCCTTGCTAAAGCAGGCATGTGATATGAATTGTTTCCTTTTAAAACAGCATTTACGTTGTGATGCACGCGAGCAAATTCTTATGCAATTCTGCTCCTAATCTGTTTTAGCAGTCATACATTAATTAACGCCTGAACCCTAATGCATCTTGAAGTTCCATCTCTAAATATGCTTTCGGTCAGATGGCTGGACTGGCATCGACAATTATTGTCACTTTCCACATCCCAAAACAATAATACAACCGAGAGCAACCTTTTACAAGGCTACATTCCTTATAAAGAGAGAGCACTGGAAACTTCCAGTACTTTTTCCTGTCTAATAGCTGTCTAATATTTACAGGTTTAGCATGAGGCATTGGCGGCAGTAATAAACAGTGCCAGTAGTTAAAGCACTATCAGTTTCCCCAAGCATCAGTTCACAGTGATAAACTCTTTTAGCCTAAGAGCTACTTTCAACGGTTTCTTCCACTTTACAGGTGGTTTATGTCCACCAGCTTATAGCCACCAACTACCAAAGCTTATTATACCCCTTTGTATGGCACCTTCATTATATACCTTTAAGTGCCAGGTGAACACATTCCTCTTCAACCAGACCCTTTGGCTGATTAACATCTTATACCCCTTTTAAATGTGTTTGTGGGAGGGGGTTATTGATTATTGGTTTACGTGTTTATTTTTTGTTCTCTGACACTTTTGGTAAGACTAAAAATGTGAAAGTCAGAAAATAGAGCCCAATGTGTGAATCAGATTGTTCTGCTCTGAAACAAAGTTTGTAATTTTTTTGGTGTGTTTTTTAATCTTGTGTTTTAATATTTGAACCACCTCGAGATCTGCAGATGAACGGCAGTATACAACTTTAATAAATAAATAAAAATGATAATTAATAATTAAATGGAATTCACCCTCTACAAAACCTTAAGAGATGAGTTCTTTGCATTGTCATTTAAACAGTAAAATGTTTAGGGCTAGAAGTGTCCATTAATTAGGGATAAGAAATGCAAAAGGAGCATCTGTTCTGTAAAAGTATTTGTACAGAAAGGATCCCTTCTCCTTGGCCGAAACTCTGGAGTGGACTGCAGAAGTTAGACTGGAATCTATAGTTCTTTCCAATATTGTTCAGAACTCTCCAGTTGCACCTAGCTTAGAATATGCAAGGCTGGACTCTAACATAGGCCAGTAAAATCCCAAGCTACCCAGAATACCATGTTGCACACACTGAACCTCCTGCACTGATAGGAGAGCATCAGGTTCCAAAAGTTTGATCTAGATCAATTACTTATGCGGAGAAAAACATCTGATTAAGATGGTTAGAGGCTCAGGGGCAGATCCAAAAACAAGGTCTCCCTTCTGAACATATGAATATACTATTGGCCCACTTCCAACATATATAAAAACATAATAAAACATTAAACATTTTTTTTAAAAAAAACTTCCCTATACAGGATTGTCTTCAGATGGCTCAGGGGTTGCATAACTCCATACCCTCCAACATTTCTCCAATGAAAATAGGGACATCCTAAGAAAAAGTGAGGGATGCGGGTGGCGCTGTGGGTTAAACCACAGAGCCTAGGACTTGCTGATCAGAAGGTCCACGGTTCGAATCCCCACGACGGGGTGAGCTCCCGTTGTTCAGTCCCAGCTCCTGCCTACCTAGCAGTTCAAAAGCACGTCAAAGTGCAAGTAGATAAATAGGTACCCCTCCAGCGGGAAGGTAAACGGCGTTTCCGTGCACTGCTCTGGTTCGCCAGAAGCGGCTTAGTCATGCTGGCCACATGACCCAGAAGCTGTACGCCGGCTCCCTTGGCCAGTAAAGCGAGATGAGCGCCGCAACCCCAGAGTCGGCCACGACTGGACCTAATGGTCAGGGGTCCCTTTACCTTTAAGAAAAAGTGGGTCATTCCGGGATCAAATCAGAAACCGGGATGGATTCTCGAAATCAGGGACATCCCTGGCAAATAGGAACACTTGGAGGGTCTGTCAGTGCCTTCTTTTGCTGTGCTGCCATCTTCTTCACCTACCAGACCAGTTGGAAGCAAAGGGAGAGCACAGAGCAGGTGGAGAAAGTGGGAGATATGAGTGGGCTTGTTAAAAGACTGGGGCAATCTATAATGGTGCAATCTTTGTTTATAGGCTCCTCGAAACTTTAAGAACTCTAGTCCCAAACTGAAGACAAGGAGAGGAAACCAAAAGTATGAATGTATATTTTTCAATCATTTCCATTTCAGAGAGCTTTTTTGAAAGCAGGCAAAGGAAGGAAACAACAACACTGCACATAAATAAAAGCTCTTTATATTACAAAAACCAACTGGCTCCTAAATAAGTGCCTATGGCTTTACAAGTTAGCAAAAGGGGGATCTCTTTAAAGCTATCATGCAAATGGCAGGAAAAAGTAATCTTCACGCTGCTATTGAATTTACCCTTGGAGTTTCCTTAGAAACAATGCTGTGGGTTCTCATCTATGCTGAATTGCTGTAATATGCTGCTGGTAATTAGATATTGATTAAACCTGTCAATGGATATACTTCCTAGTGTCCTTCTCCCTGCCCTGAGAAATATGTCAAGTCAGAATTAATTTTGGAACCAGCTCCAAAGATACATTTTACTCAAATAGGGTCTGTTAACAAAAGAGAAAGACCTCAATTAGAAATCAAATTTGGTGGGTAGAACTTCTCACAGTAAAGTTAGGTTAGCAAGAAACTTATTATCCGTTGCTCATTGCAAGGTGTCATTTTACATTATTACTCAATATTTATCCTTGCTCACCGGAACATTCTGTGTTGTTGCCCAGCAGAGCCAGCCATCTTAGAAAGAGACTCCAGGCACTTCAGGTAAACTCAACCATGAACAGCTTTATTTCAGTCTGACAGGAAGCCCACACTGGCTTCCCCAGTGGCTTTCCACTGGCTTAGAGCCAGTGTGGTGTAGTGGTTAAGAGCGGTAGACTCGTAATCTGGTGAACCGGGTTTGCGTCTCCGCTCCTCCACATGCAGCTGCTGGGTGACCTTGGGCTAGTCACACTTCTTTGAAGTCTCTCAGCCCCACTCACCTCACAGAGTGTTTCTTGTGGGGGAGCAAGAGAAAGGAGAATGTTAGCCGCTTTTGAGACTCCTTCGGGGAGTGATAAAGCGGGATATCAAATCCAAACTCCTCTTCTTCTCCAACTCAGCAATCTACATCCTATATTGACCTACTCATCCCACTTCAATCATCAGAGGAAGCTCCTCTGGTTGCATCTTGTCCTGTGGAAATCCATCTTGCAACCACTATGAGGAGGACTTCTCTATAGTGGCACCCAGATTTCCCCTTGGAAATTTGGCAGCCACTAACTATTTTGTCATTTCACAGACTGCATATAAGCCCAGGCATTCCTGGCCTCCTGATGTTTTAGTACTTATTCTTAGCAATTCATGTTTGCTGTAGCTGTATTACTAAATTTTTATTATATAGTTTTATTCTGTTATGAATTACTGGAAACACCTTGAAACAGATTGCTGAGAGCCTTTCACAGTATGGAATAATGGGGTGGGGGGAAAGCTTAGAAGAAGGGAGCCTTAGCAAGGAGAAATTGCTGTTTGATAGAACTGTACTTCTGAATAAGGAACTGAACAAATTAAGTTGTGGTAACTAATTTCATTAAGGGGTAGAATTTTCTCTTTTTGAAATAAGGGCTGGTAGAGTCAATGGCCCCATGCAGTCAACTTAGGGCACAATAAATTTGACTACTCCTGTTACTTTCTTTCTCTTTATCCATTTCCTTTTGATACAGTAAAAATATATTTGTATAATTAATTTGATGTGATTGAAGCAATATTTTTATCTAAGTACACAACTGATAGGAGCTTAGGTATAGTCTCTTCACCACTGGATAGTGGATAGATCCTTTTCCTTTTCTATTTTGGATATTCATAGATACTTTGAAGAAAAAGAGTAATGCGCCCATGAGAGAAGCATGTCAAAGAGGTAAAGAGGCTGCAAGTTTTCATTGGGGAATCTGGTTAGGACTGGGAATGGGTGGAGCGAGGGAGATGGGAAGAGGAGCCGAGGAACTAAAGAAAAGCATGCAGGAAAGGGGGTTAAAAACTACAAGGAAACAAATTGTAAGTATGATTGACAATATGAAAATAATCACTTTGACCATAAAAGTCATGAGCAATGTGATAAAGTGACCAAAATTGTTTAAACTGATAAAGGAGTTAAAACCAAAAATAATATAATTGCAAGAAACACATAAGACAAAAGAATTTGATGGATTTTTGAACAGCACAATGTGGGGCAATAAATTCTTTGGTCCAACATTGAATAAAACAGGAAAAGTGTGGCGTTTCAAATGGATATTCAGATGTAAACTTAGACCTGAGTAAGATTTTAAAAGACAATGGAAATCTATTTTTGTAGAGACTCTGTAGGATAATAACAAGAAAATCTCCCTGGCTTCAATATACATCCCTAAAGTGGGGCAAATGGACTTCATACAGAAGTTTTTTGGAAGAAAAAAGCTTCTGGAAATTTTGGGCCAAATTTAGACTAGAAAGAAAATAAAGTAAAAAAACTTCCAGCCCATTCCCAATGGTACCTGAAAAAAGCACTTACAACTCCCCAGCATCTCCTGGTTACTATGGTACCAGGTACATTAATATGGCAAAAGCATTTTCAGGCTCAGGGAACTAGAAATCAATCTGAAATGTTTTATTTCTGTATTTTATTTTAGATTCAGAAGATAAAAAAGTTTGATATCTAAACTATGTGTGATTTTGATCCACATATGGATATGAGAACTAAAAACACTCCGACAAATATGGGAAATAAACTTGAAAATCACCGTAGATAAAGACAGATGGAACTCTTATGGGATAAATTCCCTTATAAAGCCATTTCAGCAAGATTTAGCAAAGTGACCATTAAATTTATTCATAAATGGCCCTCACCTGCTTGTTGTAGGAGGTGCCAGAAATATGAGAAGGTGGCAAATTTGGGGGAATCTATTTTCCTAGATATATTTTAACCGTGTTTAAACATATTAAACAGTGTTACAATTCTGTTAAAACTTCCAAACGTGGCTTTTCATTATTTCTGAAGGAGAAAATTCAAGCTTCGTATACAAAGACCTAATCAGGCATCTTGTGGTAGCTGCAACAATGTTGATTCCAAGGGGATGGAAAGATGCTAAGGTATTAGTAAAGGTAAAGGGACCCCTGACCATTAGGTCCAGTCGTGGCCGACTCTGGGGTTGCGGCGCTCATCTCGCTTTATTGGCCGAGGGAGCCGGCGTACAGCTTCCGGGTCATGTGGCCAGCAGGACTAAGCCGCTTCTGGCGAACCAGAGCAGAGCACGGAAACTCTGTTTACCTTCCCGCCAGAGCAGTACCTATTTATCTACTTGCACTTTGATGTGCTTTTGAACTGCTAGGGTGGCAGGAGCAGGGACCGAGCAATGGGAGCTCACCCCGCTGTGGGGATTCGAACCGCCGACCTTCTGATCGGCAAGTCCTAGGCTCTGTGGTTTAACCCACAGCGCCATAACTCAAAGCAATTGGAACAATGTGGTTCTGGAGACTACACTTCCTGAAAAATTCACACAAAGTTTGCAAGTAACTAGAGGTCAAAAAAGAGAATTGCCACTGACCAATGGTTGCTTCTCCAATATATGAAACAAAGATTTTAATGGCAGGCTGGTTCCTGCTGCATTCCACTTTATGTGGTAGCAGTTATTATAAGGTTTAATTGTTTCAGAGCACAGACTGTTATTACCCTGAAGTTCTTAATGTCATCCTGATGTATTTGGCCAGATTTCTCCCTCTGTAATTGGGGGGGGGGGGTGTTTGGGAGCATCAGAGGGGATTGAAATGTATAACTAAAAGCAATTAAAATATTTAAATAAAAAAACAAGTAATGCTGCATACACAACAACCCATTTACAGCACAAAAATGCAGTTTTTATCAATCTAGGATAGAGCCAGCTACACTCAGCATGCTGTTTTCAACCGAGCTTCATTCAGCTGTCCACAAGGGTGGGTATGTACATGATGTGTGTTTCAAAACACTCCTTGATTAGTTCATCATTGCCCTTCTGTCCCATGCTCCAAGTGAATGAAGAAGAAAGTGGCGATTGCAATCTTGCTATGCACCCACACAATGTCATTGGGCAGGTGTGGATACACTTCCCATTGCTGGTACCCCCTACATTTCCTCCTGTTTTCGATTGGACACTAAGGGAACCAATCAGCAATGGGTTTTTAATTGTGGAATGAAACCAGATTCTCAAAAAGTGCTTTTCAGCAGCAAGAAGTATACAGTAGATCTAGATTGTTTGCAAACAGGGAAAAAAACACCAAATACCCAGTGTCCAGTGATTCAAAAATATGCATCCTATATCAGTTGCAGTCGTTGTTGTTGTTTATTTTTTGTGACTCGTTAGTCTGGAGAGAGTGCTAAACTACAAGCTTGAGTTGCGAAGCCAAACTATTACTTAGCTCAGCATGACACAGCAGCACAACGAACCAAAAGTAGTGAAGTTCATTTGCATTAAGCAATGGTTTGGCATAGTGTGATGTGTGAATGGCGCCATGCTTCCTTGTGCCTCTAGATATGTCAAGAGATACCTTATTAACCATTTATAAACATGTCACTTTACTTCGTTCAAGTACAGTGCTATAGATAACTGCATGTAAATAAGAACTGGCTTTTATTACCAAGCACCAGATGTGTTTGTCTGGGCTATTTAGTTAGCACTCAGCAGTAGCAATCAACATTTAAACTGCTAGTACAACAGTTATCATAGACCACATGTTCTGTTTAGCTTTACTCTTTCATTATGCTGATTGGAGGCCAGACCTGAGCTGTAACTTATCAACATTGCCAGAATAAAGGTAGCATGTCATAGACAAGTGCTCTGGAAAATTGCTGGTGCTATAATCTGTATTGCTGTAGTTCTTATGCCCTTTGGGTGGTTTCACAGCAGTGCCATTAACTTCCACGCTGGAGATGAATAAAAATGTTTTCCTCTCCTAGGAAAATCTAATACACAAATCCTTTCTCTACCCATCAGTGCTCCCAAATGTCTGAAGTATCCCTATTTTGAGTTATGTTTTCACATGCAATCTCTGCATTTTGATCTTGTATATGTAGCTGATGTATTTAATCCTTTGGTAAGAAAATGATGTGCAACAGAAGTCTAAGACTTTAGATTAGATACATGGAATTAGAATGCTTAAAACTAAAGGACTTCAGGCTTTTCTTCTGAGATTAAGGCACAAAGACTCCATCAAAATACACACAAGCCTATCACTATCACGCTTGATGAGCATCCTAGACAGCTCCTAGTCTTGTGCTATGAAAAACAAACAAAACTTAAACCACACAAAGCATGGTAATATATACAACAGGGGATATTGGCTACGGCCAATGAGATATGTGGCATGGATGCAAGACTTCCATTATTTAATGCAAGTCAGAATAAAAGATGTATTCTTGTGTACTTCCGCACCACCAGTCCAATATCAATGAGACTTACTCTCAGGAGAATGTGGGTAGGATTGCACTGTAAGTGGTGGTAGCAAAGGGTAAGCCCCTCAACCCATCACTACACAAAGGTGGAAGCAAGTGGTATTAAACCCTATTTGATTTTCCATAATGAACCCCCTCCCATGAAATACTTTTGGGAAATTGAGATATTATATTGTATTCTAGCTCTACTCATGTTCTTAATTGGTTGCTGACCAGGCTAGGCACACTGTCCCTGTCCTCTCCAACAAACCTTCCCACACTGAACTTAAAGGTCTATAGGGTTTAGTTGCGCTCAGCTAAACAGGGTTGCAGTTGTCTGTGTGATCAGGAACCAGGATCCCCAATTATAGGATAGCCTATAATTAAGTTGAGCTGTCTGTGCTTATAATCCTCCTTCACATTGTTCCCTCTCAACGTGGGAAGGTGAAGCTGAAGCTTCTACCTATAGATATGCATGCTTTA
The DNA here is from genome assembly GCF_027172205.1 of Podarcis raffonei. Lineage (NCBI taxonomy): Eukaryota > Metazoa > Chordata > Lepidosauria > Squamata > Lacertidae > Podarcis > Podarcis raffonei. Next base: position 71,501,228 of record NC_070605.1, read on the forward strand.
GGGATGTTGGAGGAATACATTGAAAATCCTTCACCTGCCAGGTTGACCCTCATCAAACTCTTGCTACACACACACACACACACACACACACACACAAACACACAAACACCATCCCCACATGTTATCAAAACACACAATGTCTAAAATCAGTACCAATAAAATTCATAGAACAGGTGTTCATTATCCCCATGTTTCCTAAATCTACCGTATCTCTGAAAAATAAATAACAGCAAGCATGAGTGTGAAGCATAAATATATGTGAATTCTTTGAAAGTGTTTTAGCTTACTTTAAAAGACATTTTGGCAGTGGCATAATAAGTATCAGGACACATTGCTAATTGATTGATTTCTTTTTCTTTCTTTTCTTTCTTTCTTTTTTTTACATAATAGCTTTCAGATGGATGAACCAATGGAGGCACAACAATAACCCATGATGGGCTTCTTCCTAAAATGTCTATGAATTTTAGAGTAATTGAGGCAAATTCTTTAAATGGGTTTACAGAATGTAGAAGATGTATGTATCCAGTCTGCGGTCTGTAATTAGCTACTAGGTAGCTTTCAGTATCTGTAAGCAATCTAATTGAGAACAAGGGGACTGATTAAAACCACACTCTTTCATTTGCTGAGTATCATCATCTTATGGAAAACACATTTTCTGCTTTCTCTACTCCTTTAGAGTAGTGAGTAACATTTCATAGTGAATCTCTTTCATTTTTAGAGGAAAAGCCCCAGACCTGTGACTACTTTTTTCCAGCACTTTAAAGATGTATATTAAAAGTGGATGGGCTGTTCCCTTTCATAGCTATTTCTGTTTCATTGGAAGTAAAATTAAAAAGAAACAAGGAATCCAAAACTGGCACACCACAACATAGCCTTGAGTAGGTCACTCATCCTCTTCTAAGACAGAAAGGAACAAATCAACCACAACAAGTTGAGATGTCTGCATGACGAAGCAGCAATTATAAAAGTAATGAATACATTTGGGATAAAATAGTGAAATACGAAGGGGAAAAAATACCTATGAAGTTGTTTGCTTGTTTATAAATGCTAGCCCAAATTATACAATAAATATGCAAGACGTAATAAAATGACATGCAAAAAAACCCCAACAACAATAAGGCATAAAATGATCAAACTAATAATAATAATAATAATAATAATAATAATAATAATAATACCCCACCCATCTGGCTGGGTTTCCCCAGCCACTCTGGGTGGCTCCCAACTGAATATTAAAAACACAATACAGCATTAAAAACTTCCCTAAAGCCTTCAGATGTCTTTTAAAAGTGAGATAGTTGCTTATGTCCTTGATATCTGATGGGAGGCCATTCCACAGGGTGGGTGCCACTACCAAGAAAGCCCTCTGCCTTATATTGTGCGTCATCACAAGGCCAGAAAAATAGAACTGAAGTAGTGCCACACTTTAAAACAACGCCAACCAATTAACAGTTTGAGAACATCAAAGCGCTTTAGGAAAGACAAATACTTTCCTAACCCTTCTACATTCCAGTGGCTTCCTGCCTCTTCAAACCATTTCCTCTAAGAAATGTTGCATTGATCTCATGTTATTTATTTGGTGTGGGGGAAGCTTCTCTCCAAAATTATCCTGGTCAAAAAGATTTTATTTTTGGCCTACTCCATATTGTACTACAGATTTGGAGAAGCTACTTGTGGGAGCTGGACAATTAGGTTGGTTGGCTTTTGGTCACTTAGCAGGTGTATGTGCAAAATTTTCCCCAGTCTCATTTTCCACATGTTCTAATGCTCATAAGTTGCATTCCATCAAGTGACCTCATCTTAGCCCATATCATGTGCCTTGCCTCTTAAATAAAGATCTGATCTCCTAATGTGAAAGAACAATGAACAAATGAAAAGGAGGAGTAATAAGTCTAATATACTTTGTATGATTCTAGGAAAATTGTCAGTTATTAATCGCACTCGCACACACACACACACACACACACACACACACATGCACATCCTGTGGCCATCAGAGATATTTTTCTTGCCTTACCTGCTTTCATCCTTCTCTTCCCTCTTTCCCTTTCTTTCTTTTATTTTCTTTCCTTGCTTCGCTGTAGATTCACACTGTTGTACAAAAAGAGGAAAAAATGACCCTCTCCCCCACTAGTAAATAAATTATGAATAAAATACCATTTATTTTTAAATACCAGAAGGCCTGTGCAGCTAAACTGTAATCCTGCCCTGCTGCAAAGACTTTTGCTTAATGTATTTCTGCAGGTCACCAGCATGTAAGTGATAAATTGGAAAAGTTTCAAGGGACTATTGACAGTCGCTCGTGGGTGGTTTTCACACTGCTACGGTGCTGTACCTGTTTAATTTAATGGATACATCTGTTCCTTATTGGCTTATAAATTTCAAAGTCACTCTAATGTCAAACTTAGATGCAGGTTGTGTTGTAATATGACTGTGCATGACAGGTTTATGCACTGTAGCAACAGAGTTCATTTTTTCTTACTGCCCAAGGGAAGATGATGGATGCCAACAAACCTCTCCATACAGTGACAGATTCTAAAAGACATCAGTCATTCAGTAGTTAACCCTATTCAGAGTGTTCCTTGCCATTTCAAGTGTAGCCATCCAAAGGATCACTTATATTCAGTGTGGTTTTGATGATAAACGTAAGAGACGGCATCTTTTAAAAACCATCATTTTCTTTTTGCGTATCTTCACATAATGGGACGACCTCGATTTATAAAATAAAAATATGCAAAAGTTATATACAGTAGGCCTGTAACGTATGTGGGGGTTATGTTCCGGGGATCATGCCTAAATTCAAAACTGTGTACAGTGGTACCTCGGGTTACAGACGCTTCAGGTTACATACGCTTCAGGTTACAGACTCTGCTAACCCAAAAATAGTGCTTCAGGTTAAGAACTTTGCTTCAGGATGAGAACAGAAATCGTGCTCCGGCGGTGCGGCGGCAGCAGGAGGCCCCATTAACTAAAGTGGTGCTTCAGGTTAAGAACAGTTTCAGGTTAAGAATGGACCTCCGGAACGAATTAAGTGCTTAACCTGAGATACCACTGTATAGTCAAAACCCATTTGGTTCAATGGTGGGTGGGTTTGCCAAAGTCATTTTTCCTGGAATCCTACCCCATTTCCATTTTTTAAAATATAATTTTTATTCTATCTTTTGCCATGTGTAAAGCTGAATGCACATAATTTAAATGCACACAGTTTGTGGGCTTACTGTACAAAACAAAAGAGCTATAAGCACTTTACAACACACTATATATAATATTCATTAAAATATCAATAAAAATAAAATCAACATGAAAAAATATGAAATAAAATCAATCAAAAATTGCATGCCTCGCTAGGCTTGCTGGAACGAAAAGGTACCAAACACAATACAGTGAAGGACCTGCCTACTATCAATGGGCAGGGAGTTCTGAACTGTAGGTGCCGCCAGACTAAACGATCAAGTTGTCGCAAGTATGGAGGAAACAATTGGACCAAATGACCCTTGTGGTCCCTTCCAATTCTATGATTCCATATGGCACTTTTAAAATGGCCAGTTCCACAAATATAAGCAGTCTAATGGGCACATCTTTCTGGCCACAAATTTAGCATTACAAAATTCTCCTTCCTCTTAATGAGTTTTATGCAATCCAGGCCATTAGTCAATGCAAGAGAACAGCATCAGTGTTTTGGATGGAGCGTATTAGAGGAGCCATATGTTTGGCCCTCAAGAACTTACCATTCACCTGGCAATCTATGAATAAGGCACTGCCCAATTACAGGCATCCTAGCCCTACACAATAAATGGTGCATGGACTTAACAAGTAAAAGATGCTGGCATTACCTTTTTTAACAAATAAAAAGCAAACTATTTTTTTGAGGCACTAAAGACTGACGCATTCATCTTGCAGTATATGGTAGGTTACATAGGTAACAGCCTGCATCCCCCAGCGCATGGCTGGGACACATTAACAAATTTCATGCATGTAATTAAATAGATAGTTGCCTATATGAAAGGATATACTACAGTGGGATTTCCCCCCGCCCCTGCATTTTTTTTATTTTAAGTTTTTAAGGTTCTATACTCACTCACTTGGGATAAAGCATCATGGAACTCAATAGCACTTATTTCTGAATACCTGTTATACGATTGCAGTGGTACCTCAGTTTAAGAACAGTCCAGTTTAAGAACAATTTGGTTTACGAACTCAGCAAAACCAGAAATAGTGTCTTGGTTTGAGAAATTTACCTCGGTCTAAGAACGGAATCCAAACGGTGGAAGGGCCTCATTAGGGAAAGTGCACCTCAGTTTAAGAACAGTTTTGGTTTAAGAACGGACTTCCGGAACGGATTAAGTTCGTAAACCAAGGCACCACTGTACACTGTAATGCAGCAATTGCTTTTTGATGCAATGCATCCTTTTCACTGCAGAGTAGCACATATTTATAGATGGGGGGGGGGGGGAATCTGCAGAAATTTAAGATAAATTTCATGTTGCTGTTTCTAATACAGTACTTCCCAACTGCTCAGAGTTATTGATTAGCCTCTGGTTACAATGGTTTGTAAACATCAAGGAAATATAGAGGATTGATTTTTCTCTATGAAATGCATAAGCTGGTGAGCGCAGATCCTGAAACTTTATCAAGCTGCAGGCACTTCGAAGTGTTTTCATTCAAAAGGTGCTAGTAGAGTAAACCTTTAAAAAAGACCACCACCCCCAGCCCTTTTTCAGTTTTTGCCCCAGGATCACGACAAAATGTAATGAATGGTGTGGATGTGAAGCCAAAACAATGACTAGGAAAAGAACTTGAAAGGTCTCTTGTGTCTACCCATTTCCCCTGCATTTTCTCTAATTTCCCTATGGGGTGGAAAAGGGTCACACAATCTAAGTTAATTATATGGACTCTTACATTACTTGGCCGCACCCATTCATATCCTTGCCTTCCTCCAAGGAGGCCAAGGCAGCAAAAATGTCACTACCAAAACAACACAATTAACCCTTCTAAAAACAGTTTAGAAAAAATGCAATCACTTACCCTCAAACTAATGGTGTCAGGGTTGCCGGAGACCTGACTTTCAACCATCAAATGCTTGGGGAAACAGGTGTTTAGATTTTTCCATAAATGTTAACAGTGAGGGAGACTGACACACCTCACAAGGGAGAGCAATCCTCAAATGGGGAGCCACCACCAGTAAAATACAAATATTTAGCGATAATGGTGGAAGGTGAATCAGCTGTGGTTAAATATTAAGGGGAGGTAACTTTTTACACCTGGATTTATATCTGAGATCCTTTAATCGGAGATATATGTGGAACTGATCTTGGGGCCTCAATGATATATATGTGCCAAGAGTCAGACTCTTTAAGAACTCATAGATGAAATTTGGTAAGCCTAAGCATATTTGATTTTAAACATAATCAGATGTTAAAGAGTTGAGATACTGTAAATCCTATCCTGTCCTTTACTGAATTATATTGGTTATATTAAGAAAATACAGATTTCACCTTAATATAGCCTCGTGGTATATAGTTTTCACATATATGATTTGACTTGTCTGACCTATAAGTCAAACCCAAGAGACAGAAGCAAAGTGAAGGTTTCATTTATTTTTTTTAATGATTTTGCAGTTTGAAAATGAGACTGACTGGATAACACTGCATGTCTCATTAAAAATCTTGCAATGTAAACAATTTCACACAGCTTGTAAACTGTGGGTTGGAATGTTGTTGTTTTTGAGGTGATTTAAAAATAAGACCCAGTTTATAGCCTTTGGTTTATCTTTTGCAGAATTGCAATTGCATAGCACAGATTTCATCCCCGACCAAATCCTGCAGTGTCAGATGAGCATCTTACAAACACCCTAATGATTTAGTTGAAAAGCTCCCTGCTCTACAAGCTCAGCCACATCCAATCACCAACTCTGATCAAACATGCAGGTTTCAATACGCCTGACATAGACCTTGATTTCCCAGGTGACAATAGAGACACCACAAGATTTCAAATCCACAGCCATCAACATTCTAGAACTGCATGGGAATGAGCAAGTGAGTTTCCTTGCCAAAGACTCATGAATACTTCAGAGAAAAGAGTAAAAGTAGTCCCTCTTTCTTTCTCCTAGAGAAACTTGAGCAAAACGACTTGAAATAAAATGTCAAAGGCAGAAATTTTCATCATATCACTCTGCTGTGGAGTAAATAAAAAGTGTATTTCCACTGGGTGTATAAGCTAATCACAAACAATTGGGCTTGTAATCAAAAGGCTTCATTTTCAATTCATCAGATACCTTCATCCAAGCAAATCTCCTTTTAGCAAGCTCAAGACACATGCAGATTCATATTGAGCCCAGCAGTAATTCATGTTTTAATAGCAATTCATACAATATGCTCTCATCAACAATGCCAAAATACATTTGCCAAAGGTGTTCAAATAAAAGAGAAAAAAGAAGCATGGGTTATTTTTCTAGAGACCATACGCTTTTAATATTAAAACAAAGGCATTTTTCGGGACGTGTACCCTTATAATGGAGTATTTGCAGTGCTTGGGGACGCCTTATATTTTGCTTCAACGTTTACAAGAAAAAAAATACCCGTGTGCTATATAATTTCCATTTCAGCCTTCTAGCTCTTTGCTCATATTGTGAGGCACATGTTGCTTTTATTTCTGAAGACCCTTAGTGATTTGTCTCGTGGGATTAGTTGTCCACAGAAACTCTGAACCATGCCAGTGGATGTTTACACCTCCTCAAACTGTTGCTGATTGTCACCCTATTTGCTTGAGTAGCAGTTTGCACATCCAGCTGCTAGTCTTGGAAAGTTCAGCACTAATAGCACACAGTACTATTTAGCCCTATACAAAGGCTGTAGAGAGGAAAGGTGAAACTGACAAGCTGCAGGTTTTGTCCTCGGAGGCCAAAGAAGCCTTTTCATAGGGATGAAAATTGACATTACATTTGACTCTTCCATCAGCTTCACCTCAGCAGCTTGGTGTACCAGAGCTTCCAAGAGCAATGCTGAAAGTGGGAGGAATATTTGTCAATCTCTTCACTGTAGATGGGAAATTGATAAGGCATTGAAAACCCATTAGTTTCACCTGTACAGCTGAAATATTCCTTCAGAGTGAAGGAATAAAGAGAGGAGGAGCTTGCGCATATTTCAATCTCCCTTTTGCTTCCTTTTGCAATTTTATATAGAAATCCCTGATTTTGTGAAAAATATTCTAATCCCCTCTAAACAGTATGTGCAAGGATTTGTGCATCCAGCCAAAGATAGCTCTGGAACTAATTTGCATAGTTCCTCCTTTCTCAAATTTTCAGGATTGTAGTTAAGCCAAAGGAAGTGTATCTTCTCAGGCCCGTGTTGGCCTAACTATTTATTAGATTTCTTATCTGCCCTTTACCGCAAGGTCTCGGGATGACTCAAAACATCAGAACACAATTATCAAACAATTAAAAGTTGCAACCATAAAACAAGAAAGGTTTAAAAAGCGGTTCGAAACAGTTCCATATAGAAAACAATAAAGGCAAACCTTTTAAAACAAGTGCATGTATCAAAATGGTTACAAATAGTTCTAGTACAGTGGTACCTCGGGTTACAAACGCTTCAGGTTACAAACACTTCGGGTTACAAACTCTGCTAACCCAGAAGAAGTACCTCGGGTTGAGAACTTTGCCCCAGGTTGAGAACGGGAGGGCCCATTAGCAAAAGCGAGCCTCAAGTTAAGAACGGTTTCGGGTTAAGAACAGACCTTCAGAACAAATTAAGTTCTTAACCCGAGGTACCACTGTACAGAGACAAGACTGGAATAAAGTCTTGTTGAAAGGAGAATCTGGCGCCAAAAAGAGGACAGCCTGTTTAATATGAATTAGTAGAGAATGCTGAAGGGGAGGTCACTTTGAAGTTTGGTCAGCTTAACCTGAGGAGCTCCAACCATATATTTTGTAATGCCTGTAGTTGGCATACACATCTCCATTGTAAGCATGTGTAGGGTGCAGAAATGTGAAGAATTGGATTTAAGACTGGAAGGAATAAGAGTAACTAGCTTCTCATTGAGATCCAGGAGCAAGATGGAGATTAGAAAAATCTCTGTATATAAACGTGATTAGAGAATATCTTTTTCTATAATCATTTCTATAGAACAAAACTGAAGAACAAAAGGATCTGACAAAGTCATTGTTTCACTGTGTAAACAAAGTGGTTGCTTGTTTGTGGCAGCCAGGGAGGAAACCATAAAAAATCAACAAGAAGCACAAGCTTTTAAAAACAAATCTATTATCATACTTTTTTTTTAAAAAAAGAAATGTATAATGGTCTCTATTATTTGAGAAGCTTTCTTCCAATTACTGCTAGGAACAGGAATTCTTTTCAAGCCTTTTGAACTGTTAAGTATAGAGTGGTGCTTATTTTCTGCTAACCTTGGATCTTGGATTATTTGTATTTTCTGTTTACATAAATGTTTTGTTTTGAATGCTTCCACGAAGCCCACAAAACTTTTCAGAGTACTATTAAACCAGTGATTTAGCAGGGATCATTTTAACTGACTCTGAAGATTTTTTTTTTCTAAAGTAGGACTTAAGCGAAAGCATACATGCAAGGCAGAAACACACGCAGTTTCATTTTAGATTCAAATGGACACAAAATGGGCATGGGACAGCCTTTTTGAGGCTACACCAGTTTTGCTGAAGAGAGGAAATTCCATTTTTGAATGCTCAGTAAAATGAGAAGTGCCATGCACATGGAAAGCTAGGGTGTCATGGAGAAATATTTTAGCTTAGCGTCTCTGACTGTAGCAATGAGAATTGTGGCAACAACAAAAGCAACCTCAACTAACCTGCAACCCCCAGGAAAGGAGGACATGATAGAGTTAGATTGCCTATAATAAAGTGTGGCAGTCGTGATATATTTTGTGGTTGAAACTAGACTTGGGATGTGTTCAGTGTTCAGTATGAGGAGGGGCTATGCACCTGAATGCTAGGCATATCTTGTTGGATATACAGTATAGCATGACAGTTTATAAAGGAGTAAATTTGTTAGGATTTTCAAGTATGGTTGGGAAACTGGATATGTGATATTTGTGAATAGTGAATAATCATTTAAATTTAATCTACAGAGAAGTGCCAGGCAACCAAATATATCTGTTCAAAATGTATTTGGAACCTTTTTTTGAGCAAGAGAAAGGATAACTCTACAATAAAAGGGCAAAAGATGGGCAAACATAAAGGTAAACTTTGCAGCAATGCAGATGAAGTAGCTTTAATACGTATCAAGCCTGAAAATTCATTCCTGGAATTATGAAAGTTTAGCAAGGTCTTGAGTTATAAAATATGTTGGTAAATAAAATAATACTTGACTGTTCATTTATTAGAGGTGCAATCAAAATATTGAAAGAAAACAAAAAAAATTCTGGATCTAAAACAGTAAAATATTTAGGTATTTGTTTTTCAAATGCTAGCAAATAACTCAAATGATTGAATTATCACACAGAAGAAGAAGAAGAAGAAGAAGAAGAAGAAGAAGAAGAAGAAGAAGAAGAAGAATGTTGAACTGGAAAGATGGAGATTGGTAAAGTTATCCTTTGCTAGAAAAGGATGTTAGCTGTTAAAATGCTCAGTGGGGAAGGATTTGAATACGATTGGAGGGCTTTCAGATTGGAGGCTTTTTGGTTAAGGACTCTTGAACAGTCTTGAAAAAATAATTTGGCAGCAATTTTTATGCCACATACTCACCATAAATATTTCCCAATAATATATGATTATACCTAAAAGCTCAGTAATTATCAGAAACAATAAAATCAATAAAGGACAAAGTGATAAAATAAATAAATTGGGGGGGGGGGAATCCATGCTGGTCATATTTTTCCACCAATGCACACTAAAAACCTGGACACTAACCATATTTTGCAGGCAAAGCTACCTATGTCATACTCAAGAGCACTGAAATCAATAGACTAAAGTAATTTATGCTTATATGCTTATTGATTTCAATGGACGTACTCTAGGGATGGCTAGCATTGCATATCACCCATTGACTTCAGTGAGTTCTAGATCAGGTCCTTACATATAACATTTATCTTAGGCAGCCACCAAAGTTCAGATTTAGAAATTTGCTTTGCTTTTGAGTCTTTGCTGTTTGAATATTCTCTTATTTAATATTAGCAAGGCCATAGTTAAGAAAGGTTTAATAGCATGCTAAAAGGAAAATCAAACACAAAGGTTAAGTGGATTGATTTTTTGATTGACTTTATTAAATTTATATGCAGCCCTTCTAACCAATAAGGCGTTCAAGGTGGTTCACATTAAAAATACAATAAATCAGCCAAGCATAAACTTTTTAAAACCATGCCATTAAAACCAATAAATCCGTGTTAACACAACAGCAAATACATTATTTGGCTAGTTCCATCAGAAGTCCTTTGGAACAACCCCATCTTTGTTGCATATTAGACGGTAACCTCCTCAGGGCAGCATCTTCTACTTGTGAGCTAACATACCATTTATTATGTAGGGCTAGGGTGCCTGTAATTGGACAGTGCCTGATCCATAGATTGCCAGGTGAATGGTAAGTTGTTGAGGGCCATACAACCACTATGGCTCCTCTGAGATGCTCCATTCAAAGCACTGATCCTGTTCTAAGTAACTCTTGCATTGACTAATGGCCTGGACTAAATAAAACTCATTAGCAGAAAGGAGAATTTTGTAATGCAGGTGGGTAGATGATGCAAAAGGAAGGAGGCTAACCTTTGGTCCTCCATATGTTGCCAAACTACAAATACCATCATTGGCCATATTGGCTGGGGCTCAAACAGCTGTAATTATTATTATTATTATTATTATTATTATTATTATTATTATTATTTATACCCCACCCTCCCCGGCCAAGACTGGGCTCAGGGCGGCTAACACTGAATATAAAGACAGTAAAAACATTAAAAACAAAACAAAAACAGTTGATTAAAATATGTTAGAATACAGTTTAAATTGCAGCTTAAAATAGATGTAGAATAGATGAGAGAAGCAGCTTCAGCAACAAGGATGAGAAGTTGAAAGGGGGGATTAGTAGTTGCATGGAGTGGGAAGGAGAATGTTTTAGGGGTTGGTGTGGAGGTGGAACAGGGGTGTTGGCAAGTGGAGCAAGCAGGGGACAAAGCCTCTTTTGTGTCCCTCTCTCTGTCTCTGTGCACAGGCTTTTTCGCCTTGCTTCTCTTGCAGTGGTGGCGGCAGCAGGAGTCGGGGTGGAATGGAAGGGAGAAAGACTTCCTTCCCATTGTCTCCCCCACCCGGCCATCATTGGTATTGGTTGCAGGGGGAGTGTTGGAAGGCTTGCAGATCTGACCGTGTGTGGACCCTTTCAACCTCAGACGCTGGAGGATGAAAGGATCAGTGAGGGGAAGATTACTGCTTCCCCTTTCCACCTCATGCCACCGCTGCAGAGCCCAAGGCCAGCCAGCTTGCCCTTCTGTGTGACTTCCTCATCTCAAACTGCTCCTCCTGTCTCTGTTCATGGCAATCAGAGACAGCAACGGATTCAGAGCGTGGCTGTGGAAAAAGAAGGCAGCCAGTAGTAGTGCTGGCCAGCCTGGAGGTTCGGATCACCTGGGCTGCCCACCCACTACCTTTCATCACACTGTTGACAGTGCCTCCTGTTGGTGGCCAAGTGAACTGAAGCATGATGATACTTTTATCTGTTTATTATATGTAATCTATGTTATAATGTCATGCTGACTGTGTTTACTGAAATCCATGGATTGAATTCTATTTACTTCAATGGGACTACACTGAGCATGGCTATCACTATGTATCCCATCCCCCCCTCTCTCTCACACACACATTCATTTCCTCTCTCATTTTTTGGTATTGTATTAAGCAGGCTTCCTCAACCTCGGCCCTCCAGATGTTTTGAGACTACAATTCCCATCATCCCTGACCACTGATCCTGCTAGCTAGGGATCATGGAAGTTGTAAGCCAAAAATATCTGGAGGGCCGAGGTTGAGGAAGCCTGGTAGTAAGCTTCATGGCCAGTTTTTCTGCACCCTTGGTATGGACACATATGCAATCTAAAACAAAGGTTAGTACAACATTTAGTTCTCACCTATGCCGAGTGCATGTAGCTGTGGGGGAGCAGAGATAACCCAGAGCAGGAAGCAGCTGCACAGACATTGCAATTAGCAATGAAGAATGCATGTACTTATGCCAGTCCCCTCAAATGACACTTTTGTGTAACAGGGCAGAATCCTTAGTATGTAATTGAGTTGACTGTCATTGATCAACTAGCTGTGATTATATGCATGTGTGATAATTCCTGTTTAAAGGTCTTGACAGGACATTATTGGAAATTGTCATTTAAATTAAAATGCTATTAAGGAGCTGAACAGGATTCTAAAATTGCCACTTAACTTTTTTATTATTATTATTAGTATGAGATTAAAAAATGGTCACACTTCAGTTATCGTTAACTTGTTAGCATGCTCATTAAGTAATTCTATCATGAATATTCAACTAAGTTTAGCAGTAGCTGCTCTATACACAAATGAGATTCTGAATCTCACTGTTATGTTTTCAGAGCTTGACCCTAGCAGCTCAGCTCTGCCTTCTGCTAAACAGTATGTATGTGGTTTGGGTTGAAGTCCTGTAGTCACTTACCTAGAATTGAGCACCAATCAACTTAGTGGGGACTTATTTGTGGCAAATAAAAGCACTGACACCAATGGCTGGGTTGAACTATGTGTCATCATTTCAATTCAGTCATAAACAGAGACTGCAGAGGGAAAGCCATAGGCTGAATAACCAAAGTCCAGGGGAACACCTGCAGCTGTAGAGTGACCAGCCCCATCTAGGATAAGAGGAAGCAATGCCTCCTACCCCAAACCCTAAATGCATCGCCACCCATCAGGGCCCTAAAATTCTGAGGGGTGAGACAAATTGTCCCCAAAGTTGTCCTGTATCCTGCTCCCAGGCCCTAAACCCTTGAGTGGCAGGCCTTGGGAGCTGTCAATCACTCCCAAAGATGCCTACAGTGGTCACCAAGCTGGCTGACGTATTTCTCTTCCTGTACCATTGGCAGCAGTAATGGGAGAAAAATCTCAATTTCGTTCCCTTTCACCTCTCCGCCAAGAGGAACCCGAACCCAATATAGGTTGGGTCTCTCATATTTAGGCAGGGGGCACATTTCATAACACCAGTGCAAAAACCCACCTCTGTGTTCCCACAAGCGGATAATCATCAGCCCATGGCAAGACTAATATGACTCCATTTTTTGATCCAAATGCCCTTATCAAGCAATGCAGCGGAAGTCGGTATGTAATAGAAACAAGCCAACCATTATCTTTCATGGCTGCCTCAGCAGAACTAGCTTGAGGGGTGGGTAAAAGAGAAAAAATGGACCCAAGCAAAACCTTGGCTAGAGTTACTTCAACTGTTAGAAATCCACTCCCATGATCTTCTTGTAGTTCTGTGTATGGAATGGACGTCTATGATGGTTATTTATTGCTTTTATATCCTGCCTTTCCTCCAAGGAACTCAAGAAAGCATTTACGGGTCTTCACCTTTCCATTTTATCCTTTCAGCAGCCACGTAATGTGGCTTATTCTGAAAACTAGTGACTGACCCAAGCCACCGATTGCACATTTATGGCCTAGCAGGAATTTGAATGCAGATCTTCCTCCCTCCCCAGTCCAAATTCAGCACTCTGATCATTGCACCACAGTGGCCCCCCACCATGTCACACATGCAGAGGCCTAACTTCAAATTTGCTCTAAGACACAGGAATCCAGTTTACTGTACTGGGAAATTTCTCTGCTTTTTATACAGAATGCTGCCAACACAGCACAGCACATGGAGCTTCTTTACTTTCACTGAAGAAAGTATTTCCCCCTGTAACACTTAATCTAAATCTGTTCTTGTGACTCCTGAAGTCTGCTGTGTGCCAAAGGAGGACAACTATTCTTTGTCTTCCTTAAAGCCTGTTCTGCATCCTCTTAATCTTATTTTCCTCTGAATGGTATACACCTGTCACCTTCATCCCTTCCCTTCTAAATTCTGTCCTCATGCCCTGAATTATATTCTCTCAATGTATTTCTTAAGAAGTTGCAGAGATTTTTGCTGTTTGTTACACAATGTTCAGCCAGATTTATAAGAATAAGAATAAGAATAAGAATAAGAATAAGAATAAGAATAAGAATAAGAATCAGCATGATGTTTACTTAAAACAAAATATTCATTAAAAATACTGGCTCCTTTTGAACACCTTCATCAAATGGAATGCTATTGCATTTTCTCTGGTTTTACAACAAATTGTATCTATATCTGCTTCCCACCCTCCTTTCCTTTCTATTTGTATTATTTTCAATTTTTTTAAGTTTACTGAATTCTGGTGCATCTTAATAAAAGATTTTTAAAACGTCAAAAACAAATTGACATAAAAAATATAAATACAATTAGCAGGCTTAAATCAAAGATACATAACATAATTGCATAAAAATGAATAGCTCTGCATTGGGCAAACTACAGGTCCCAGGATTCTTTGCAGGAAGCAATGAATGTTAAAGTGGTATAAATCTACATTAAATACATGGTGTGGATATGACAGAAGACATCCATTGCATTGCACTGCATTACATTATGTTACATGGCAGATCACCCATTTGCCGGTGAAATTTTTAACTTGCCTCACTCTCCTTTTCAGCTGCGTATCCCAAGGACCTGCTGCTACAGTATCTGCTGCTGCTTTTTCTTTTGCAACTAAAAAGACAAGGAAAGGAAGTGGAAGGGGGTGGAATTCCTAGAGCCTCAAATGAACAAAAAGGACACATGTCAGCCAATCAGTCCCTTTGTCCATCATAAAAAAAGGAAAAAAAAACTCAACAACTTTTGTGTCTGGATTTTCACTTTTTGAAATATGGCAACCCAACTTCAGTGACATAGTTAGCGATGGGTGAACTTCCTGGCTCTGAGTTCAGAACAGCTACACTAAAGTTGATTTAATTTCTTCTTAACTCAGCTTGGACTCCAACAAAGCTTGCTTAAGCCCAGCCCTCTTCTATGTGAAGCCTGCAATGCAAAGGTCCCACTTGCCATTTTCAGGCATTCATCTGAATTCAGAGTTTTAAACCAGGGAAGGCGGAAGGGACAGCCACGCAAGACTCAATCCCAATGTTTTCAGGTGCTCTGGAGACCTTTGTGCAAATAGCCGGAAGGTCAGAAGAGATATTGCCAGCGTGTTCAACCAAATGCACTCAGAAACTCTCCCTGCCATTCGAAATTCTGGTGAGCCAGTGTTCTCACAGGGAGATTTCTAAGTGGGCTCAGTTGAACAGGCTGAAAAGGTCTCTTCAGACCCTCATGCTATTATCACAAAGATCTCAAAGCAGTCAGCAAAGCAAATGCTGAGCACATGTGCCCTGCCTGGTGTAACCCTTCACATGTTCAGGCAAACACATTAGCGCAGAAACTGGAGTCAGAAGCACAGCAGTACTGGGTAAAAATGCGGAGAAATAAATACATTCCGGGAGGATAACAGTGTATTTTATGCACGTTATTTTTATTGCTTCATAATTCTCGGGAAAATGTGGTCCTGAGAGACAATCATGTGTATTCTGAAATATGGGATGGGGTGGGGAAATGAATTCACAGATTCATTGATAAAGGAGCTCTGACAATGTTATCGCAAGAAACATTGGGATAACCCATTCCTTTTTCTTTCTTTCTTTTTTGCTTAACATAATACTGGATTAATGTTATGCACATTATTTATTTGTCCGCATTTTTATATTTACCATATAAATTAATTTTTGGTTATACATAATTAACCAGCCTTTTAAGGATAATAATGGAGTATGGAGAATAATAGAATACTCTAAAAATGCTCTAATTGTTTTGGGTACAATATTGGGCTGAGTAGACAGTATTAAAACAAAGACATGTAATTCTAAAGAGGGGGAGTTGGGGATATAAACAGGCACTAGGAAAAAAGGTATTAATTAGTTTTAAAAGTCATTATAGACCATTTAAGGAGCCCATAATGCATGTTAGCATTAATGCTATTGGAATCGCTTTAAAAATTAATTACGCAGCTTAAAAATGATGAGAGAACTAAAAGTGCTTAAAGGAAACTGTGTAGTGCTAAAAAGATAATGGTGTGACATCCAGTTGCATTTTACCACCAACAGAATTGGCTTCTACTGACTCTCCTTCTCCCTCTAGCTCCTGTGGACCCTTCCAAGGGATTTGGAGAGGAGTAGAGGGCTGCACAGTTGGGACACCATCAATAGAAGATTTGGGAGGGGGACAGGAATCAAGACGGGGCAAAAGGAAGGGGATACCCCTTTTGTAAGCAAAGACCTACTTCTGCAGTGTTGGGTATCATCCATAGAAGTCTGGGTTGATCAAATTCAAGCAAGCCACCACAGCATTTTTGTGGTTGTGTTAGTGTGCTTAGTGGACCAAGGAAGATAGTGGACCAAGGTAATGATTTTACAGTGGTACCTCGGGTTACATACACTTCAGGTTACATACGCTTCAGGTTACAGACTACACTAACCCAGAAATAGTACCTCGGCTTAAGAACTTTGCTTCAGGATGAGAACAGAAATCGTGCTTCAGCGGTGCGGCAGCAGCTGGAGGCCCCATTAGCTAAAGTGGTGTTTCAGGTTAAGAACAGTTTCAGGTTAAGAATGGACCTCCAGAATGAATTAAGTACTTAATCCGAGGTACCACTGTACTTCGAACTTGAAGAATAAGATGAACTAAATAGTTTTGGACTACTTTATTTAAATGATGGTTTTATGTCATATATGCTCACTCGACCTCTCCAGTACTGGCCCTTTTATAAATGCCACATAATGTTTATTCCACATTTGCTCAACTCTCTGGAGCACATTTGGGATGGGAGGGGGGAAACAAGGAAAGCCAAGTCCCATTTGGCCAAGTAGAAGTTTGTCAAGCATATAAGACACCACAATTGCATGTCAGCCATGTTGCTTAGGTTCATAGTTCCTATTCTTCATATTCACGCCTGCCCTTTAGGCAACACTTACTCTCAGATCTTCAGTTTGTGAATATTTATAGGGGAGATGAGCTGCTGTTTTTTCCCTTTTCCTCAAAGACTTTCCCCTTTATTTCCATTCCCAGAACAATGTAAAGCTCTTTTAATGAAACTTCAAGGCTTCCTCATTTGATCTACTAGTTAACTTGCAGCCAGCTTGGTCAAGCTGCATTAGAGAACAGAGACAAGGGAGTCGCATTAGATTTCGACCAGAGAATGAAGATAAACGACTCAGTGTGATTCATAGGGGAGTTGCTATGGGATGTGAATGTGAAATTAGGCTGGTGGTAAGAAGAGATATGGCAAACACGGTCAATACTAGAAAAATGGGAGGAAAACAAACCTTAATGCATCTTTCCCAGAAATGTACAAGATAGGCCTGTCTCCGATGTGATAAAGGTGCCATAGGCTAAAATACATGAATGCTATTATAAAATCTGATTTGTTTCTGAGTCTTTGCTCATTCCAGCCTATGATTTGGGTTCTGAGTGGCTCTGTATGAAGCAAATTTTCTGATCACTATTCGGTATAGTGAGGAATCTAAAAAAAGCTATAGCCTTTCGCCCTTTGGGCCAAAGTGAATGAATTTTACATAGAGAGAAGGCTTTCTGGAAAGGCATAAAGTTGCCAAATTTCAAACAGAAAGCACCAAGGTTCCCCCACTCCATAATCCCTCATGTGGGAGAGGTTTCTGTTGGTGTTAAAGTGTACTTGTATGTTATGTGAAGTAACTATAATTTCTTTTTAGTTATTTCATAAAATTTATACACTGATTGATTTTTAAAAGACCTCAGAGCTCTTTGCATGAAGATAAAACAATAAAATCATTTTTATTCTTTTGCAAATTTATTAAAGGAAAAGGGGCGAAACACAACACAATAAGGGGGGGGGGAGAAAATAGAAGAGAACAAAATAAAATAATCACTTCATATTCACAATGCAATAAACATAAATACATCCATATTATTATTATTATTATTATTATTATTATTATTATTATTTTAGATCGTTATATGCCCTTGTCCAAAAAGTATCCAAATGAAGTTGGTGTTGATATAAAGTACATTCCAATGGTAAGGTCACTGAGGTCTTTAAACCATTACAGAATAGATGGACAATATTCATCCTTTGAAGCTCAATGTATCAGTCTCTCAGCTAACTCAGGGGTTCATAAAGTCTGTTTTTATTGTCCTACCATTAGTCCCCATCCTAAAAGAATATATAAAAGTACACTGACATTTATTTATTTATTTTTAAAAAGCATCTGATTTTTATTTTATTTTCTAAAAAACTATACTATCACTGCAGCCACTCCAGTATTACAATGTTTGGTACTGCAGTTTCAGAGAACCAATGGCAGCTTACCTCCTTCCTGTTTGGCCGGCAGTTGCGGCCCCTCACATTCAGCTGCCATTCCCAGCAACCTGATCACATGTTGGACTGGCATTTGGGGAATTTCCTTGGCTGGCTGGGCCAGTTAGAGCTAATTGGGCCAATCAGAGGCCCTCCTTAGTGGGCAGTGCCTCGTTGGCCCACTGGGTTTTGGCTGCAGCTTCTATGTTGGTTTCCCATCCGGTGATGCAACTAGGAGCAGGAAGACCAACATGGTGCAGCACTTCAGTCTTCTGACACACTGCCTCTCTACCTCCCTGCAAGCAACAGCAGCCTACCTGCAGGGAAGCTTGTGAAACGACTCTGCCTCACTCGTTGAACTGATTTTGCTAGCTCAGCTTTTTTTTATGATAGGAGAAGTGATACATGGCAAAGATGCAGCAGTGAGGATACAGAATCTTTGCAAAAGTTAATAGTGTTAACAATAAGTTCATTAACTGAGAGGTGCCAGAGATTCCTTATATTTGCAACTATAGTTGGCAAATGATGCCATTTGAACTGGGGCCGAAAATGTATACTGAAGGTGGCCGGGGTTGGGGTATGAGAAAGAAAATAATGAGCTTCCTGGCCCATTAGGTCCTTTTCACAATGCTTCCAAGGATGTGCTTTGCATTCTAAAACACCCAATGGCTACACTGTGGCACATTGCTACAAATATGCAGATTTCAAGAGTGCAGAGCACATGCCAAGATCCTGCATAGAAACGTCTTTTATGAAAGTCACATTAACTGCTTTCTAACACAAGCTATGACATGGAGATATCCATATTCCAAATGGAAAACATAAATATGTGTATATATATATATATATGTTCCGGAGGTCTGTTCTTAACCTGAAACCGTTTCTTAACCTGAGGTAGCACTTTAGCTAATGGGGCCTCCTGCTGCCGCCGTGCCGTCAGCGCGTGATTTCTGTTCTCATCCTGAGGTAAAGCTCTTAACCTGAGGTACTACTTCTGGGTTAGTGGAGTCTGTAACCCGAAGTGTTTGTAACCCAAGGTGTTTGTAACCCGAGGTACCACTGTATATATATATTACCAACACATACTGTCTGTACCATGATTGATACAAATTTCTGCTAGTGGCGGGCTTAAAAGTAGCTGGCCCTTCACAGCTGGATTCAAGTCGCCTCTTTTGATCAGAGCCCATCACTGATATGGCTAGACTGTTTTCATCTTACAGTGGAATCCAAGAAAATGCGTCTGAAGAAGGTGTCTTTTAAAAATATATCAGCAGGAAGTGTAACTTGTCTTAGACTTCCTTTCTTCCATATCGCATTATCTTAAGAAAATATATAAATTCTATCATCATCATCATCATTAAATGCAATACTGTATTGTTCTCAGAAAATATTGTTCCCTCTCTTCAGAGGGCCACATTTGCCCTTACCCCTTTCCTCAAGGAGAGATTGGCTCTCAAAGGGTGGGACCCAACTGTGTCAAGGGTTGAGGTGGATCACAATGGACCTGATGGCCAATCAGAAAGGGATTAGGAGCCTGGTTTCATAAGCCTGCTCTTCTGAGCCCTTCCCCTTTGCCTTTTTGCTTCACCCTTCCTCTATGCAGTATGGGCCTTGGCTAGTTACCTGCTGAAGAGGTTAAGTAGGATTGTTTGAGGTCATGGATTCCTTTATTGTCCTTTGGCTCCCTCGTTTTACCCCCACCTACTTTACACTGCTGGAATTAATTTTATTGGCTATTTGTTGCTTGGAATTGTAGCTGTTCATGGAGCACTGAGTTTAGGCAGGTTGGAAAAGGTATAGACACCCACCCAATGACATATGGATAAACAGTTTGTTGGACATGCAAGTGGTTTTTTGTTGTTGTTGTTTTTTTGTATTTGGGCATAGCTTTCTAATCCCCTGGAACATGGTCAGCTCAACAAGAACGTGTGGTAGAAAAAGCTACAGGAAGTATTAAAATAGGCAATTATCATTTTAGGCACATCCAACTGACATGTAACCATGCACACATGAATTGTGCTGACCCAGGAAGTGGCAAGGAAAAGGGGAAGAATGGGCTGAGGTGGGCTTACAGATGCTCCACCAACATGCACGGGGGTCAGGAACACAACCCTCATGCAAAAAGATCGTTGCCTGTATTTCTTCTGAGTCAAAGCTCATAACTTTATACTTCCTCTGCTTGAAGATTTTAAGTCCAAACCTTTAGCCTGGCTATTTTATGGAGTTCAGATATGGGTTGCTTCGAGAAGCCTTTTGTGTACCAAGCTATGTTTTGAAGGCTGCTCTGAAATTCCAAGCTGGTCCCCCCTCTATTTTCACACATGCCTGAATCAGGATTTAAAACTATTGGCTCCAGTTGAATTTAGCCCCTACTGGCTTCCTTCCTTTAGTTCTGCTTGATTTGCACAAAAGCAGCTGGATGAAAGCCATGAATTTAAGGTAATGCTTTTTTGGCTTTTCAGCGCAACACTTACCAAGCTTAGGTCTCAGTAAAGCAAAAGAACTATTGAGGCAATGCCTGCGTGGTATTGAACAGCTGAACAATCTGTTTGCAGTGAGAAAATGATGTCCCCAGTATGAATTATTTAGATGTTATTTTATAACAATTAAATAGCATTTACATATATTGTGCAAAAGCCGCTGGTATAATGCAATAGTCAGTTTAAATATTGCTGTATAAAACACATCTTAGTTAACTTTATCATAAATATTTCAACATTTCATTCAATCTCCTAAAGAAAAATAGGAACTGCTGACATTTCATTTATATTCTAAAAAGTGTTCCCAAATAAAACTTTAATGTTTAAATATATATCTTAGCAGAATCGTCTAATATATTGTCTAACATCTGTATATCCCAAATCACTTAAAGTATAATATTTTCTTTTAAATGGGCAAGCAGCCCCTCCTTAAATCTATTATGCCCAGTTCTTTTCTATGCATGAAATTGTTCCATTTATTCATTCCCTTCCTATTTTAATGGGCACAACATTGCCACTAAATTTATAATGTCTGGCTGTTCCCATATTTTCCTAATTAAGTCATGATTTTCTGGTGCTTAGCTGTGTTTCCATGTTTTAGCAAACAATATTCCTGTAACAGACAAAAGATACAAAATCTATGTTTGATACTTTCTTATATTCACTTAGGGCGTAATAGCGGCTCCACATTTATCTGAGCCTAGAACATTTCCTTGATAATTGTTAGTATCATTTACCAATAGAATTTGGCCTTCCTACACCATGTGAAAAAGCCCTCTTTCTTCATGACATACCTAACACTTTTCATGCCCCATTATTTCCATTTTGGTTTTCCAAGGGATGCAAGGCCATTTTAATCTTGTTCTCCTTATAGTTTTTTTTTTGTTTTGTTTTTTTTTGCTATTGGAAAATGTAAAGATTTCCTAAATAGGAATTTCCACAATTCTCTTGATATCTTGCTTTCTGTGTCTTTACTTCATTCAAACCTTATAATTATATATTAGTTTTCAATGTATCAAAATAGGAATTTGATATAATTAGAAAATAGCAAAACAGGATAGTTTTCTAAGATGCATATTGAACTCTTTCTTAGTTACTTATCCTATTTGTAAGTATGATTAAATGTGCTTCCTTCAGCACTTACATGAGGATCTTTTATGAGAACCCCATTCCATAATTGTGCATGACCATGTGGAGATAAAGAAGGCTGATCACTGAAGAATTGGTGCTTTTGAATTATGGTGCTGGAGGAGACTCTTGAGAGTCCCATGGACTGCAAGAAGATCAAACCTATACATTCTTAAGGAAATCAGCCCTGAATGCTCACTGGAAGGACAGATCCTGAAGCTGAGACTCCAATATTTTGGCCACCTCATGAGAAGAGAAGACTCCCTGGAAAAGACCCTGATGTTGGGAAAGATGGAGGGCACAAGGAGAAGGAGACAACAGAGGACAGGATGGTTGGACAGTGTTCTCGAAGCTACCAACATGAGTTTAACCAAACTGTGGGAGGCAGTGGAAGACAGGAGTACCTGGCATGCTCTGGTCCATGGGGTCACGAAGAGTCAGACACGACTAAACGGCTAAACAACAAACAATGTGGAAATGGTAGTGCTGAAACATTGGCCCATGTATTTGTCATTTTGAGGTTGTTCTTGTTGTTTACTGAGACTTATGTAAAGAGTCAATCACTCTCAGCCAAGGCATTCAGCTGATCAAGATCAGCTGGTAACAGCAAAGATGGAATTAGTTCTAGCAACAGACATTAAAATAAGAGTCGCACCTATGCTGTTTGAGTTTTAGAATGGATAACATGTCCCATAAGCACAATAATTTCCTCTTGTGCAACAGGATTTGCCATCCTCACCCCATGTTTGCCTCCTAACCTCCCAAATCTGTTCCCTGGGCTTAGGAGAGCACTTAGAACAGAACAAGTAGGGAGAGAGGATAATGTAGCATTGCACAAGAAGAAATCCTTACACTGGCAGTTCAATGGCTTCTCTGAATATATCCCCATAGTTTACCAGTTTGCATACTCAGTTGTGTTTACACCAGTGCTTTTTTCTAGAAAAAGACATGGCGGAACTCACCATGAACCAGACCCTCAAAGTGTCCCTATTTTCTGATTTGATACTGGAATGCCCCTTAGGACATTCCTTAGGATGTCCCTATTTTCATTAGAGAAATGTTGGAGGGTATCGAGTTATCCAACCCCAAGCCATCTGAAGGCAATCCTGTATTGGGATTTTTTAAAAATGTTTAATGTTTTATTATGTTTTTATACGTGTTGTAAGCTGCACATAGTGGCTGGGGCAACCCAGTAAAATGTGTGGGGCATAAATAGTAAAATTTATGGAACGGGACGTCCCTATTTTCATTGGAGAAATGTTGGAGGGTATGCATGAATATCTGCCAACAGTATTCACATTACCAGAAATTGTTCTCTTAGAATGGCAATGGCACCTACCTGAGAGGTGCCAAAACTGAGGTCTGGTGAGTTCCTGCTGAATTTTTATTTTAAATTAGTGCTGCTTTTTAATTTAGTTTTATAATTTTTCTGTTGTGCTTAGGATTGTCCTTTTTTTACATAATTTGCAAAGGCTAGTGAGTGATGCAAATATCTATCTATCTATCTATCTATCTATCTATCTATCTATCTATCTGCTAATACTATCAAATGGGCCCTTCTACCTGGAATGAATTAAGGCCACCACTAGAAATGATGTAGTCTCATATTTGAAAAGATCACAGACTCAAGGCACAAATAATTTTTGGCTCTGTCTGCCATATCCCAATCATAGCAACAGGCTGACGTAGTGAAAGTTCTATGATTGACCAAACATCTCTGGCTTCCTGATGTTCAAATTGCCACCAGCTGGAAGCACTCCAGCGTATTAATAAGTGCAATTAAGCATGCCATTGCAAATGACATATTAGAACAGTCCCTCAAGTCAATGTAGAATAGGGGGACTAATGCTGTTTTTATTTTGCAGCAACATACATTTTTCTTTTGATTATTCCACCCAATCCATCTCTCCAATCAGTCAGAATTTACTGCTAGGATTCTGTTTCATTATCTCCTGTATATCATCTAGAGCAGTAATGGATAATGCTAGTGTTCAGGCTCAGGAAATGCAAGCCTGAAAGTACCAACAGAGCTTTTATCTTGTCAAAGGAGGGAAATCATAATAAACAGTTTCCCTGCAAATTATATTTTCAAAAGGGATTCCCTTTTTAAAGTAAAATTCACGTCTGTTGTCTTTGTTCTACATTTTAAATCTTCCGAAAGCTTTGAGATTTTCTACCCCATAGATTCCCAGTCCACTGCTGAATATAAGAATGTACTCAGCATACCACCTCTGGCAGAGGAAGGGCCTGTGATGCAAATTGTGACATGGCTGATACAGAAAGTGCCTGGAGAAATTAGGTGCACTTTGCATTTCATTGTGAAACTACCCAATTTGCTCTTCCTAAAACAATATATGAAATGCAGCTATCCATCAAAAGTTGCACTTCTCTAAATCTTACAAGGAAGTTCTTCAACCAAAAGAAACATTAAGGGAGAGTGTGCGGGGGGTGGGGGAGGAATTAATAAATTAATATATGCCTGTGAGCTTCCATCACCTTAGTATTAGTATTGTCCTTGAAGAACTCAGGAAGAGAGAGGATTGGGACAAAACTAGAATGAGTTGGTTTTGCAGGTCATTGCCTCTGACTCCATTTAGCATTGGCCTCTCATGTTTTCTGCAGTCCCAGTTTCAAGGCACATCGGTTACCACTACAGAGCAAAGGCTTTGTACACGAGAGGCCCTGGATTCTGTCAGTTTGCATTTCTTAGTGCAGTAAGTATTGATCTGTTTTGCAGATCTTTCCTATTCTACTTAATTCAAGAGGGTTCTGGAAGCTTCTCTATGTGAAAGAAACAAGCAGAAGGTTCATGATGTTTGGGTTATTCCTTCAGAGAAGCTGCGTACGGCATAGGGTTTGAATTGGTTCTCTTATCTCTTTCTGTCAGGGTCATGCTGACTATAAAAGTAAGGCCAGAAGGAGCCTGGGTTTCACTTTCTCTTTCTATCTCTTTCCCCTCTGGTGTGGTGTTCTGTACATAGTATGGTTAGTTTTAAGGTTTAGACATACTATAAGTTATTGCAAGTTTACGTTAAGTCTGCTTCAGCTGGATTTCTTCTGGACAGTGACAATCCTGAATGTATTGGATTTGTGACCATTATGCTCATTTGCCTTCAGTAGCAGTAAAGCTCTGCTGGATGAAATAAAATTGCCTCTGGTCTATTTTGGGGGAATCTTGCAACATGTTTAAGGTTTACTCTGCTAACTTTGCATTGGAATCTACTCTGGATCAATAATGAGTAGAATTCCATGACAGATTCAATCCCTGGCATCACCAGTTTATAGAACCCGAGTATCCCACACCTTCATTCACCTATGCAGATCAGAATTTGGTTCAATAAATCAATATGCCCCAGTTATCTTTGTGTCTTGCCACTTTACTTCCCAGTGTGGTCACAGTGAACAGACAACATTGGGCTGGTTAGACAAATAATCTGATACGGCGTAGCTACAGAAGCCCAGACTCTCTTTGCCATTTTTTTAAACTGCATCAATCTTAATTCTTAACTATGCCTTTAATCTTCAACATATCCAGTTGATATCATCTCTGTTTTGTGAATCAGAGCTCCTTTATTTGGTATTAAGGAAAATAGCTTTATGATCTTCTAAGCGATTTATCAGTCAAATTGGTGTTCTGTCACACATAAAGGATGGAGCTTCTGTTCTCTTTGGAGGTATGTGGAAGAGACAGCATCAGGAGATGCAGCTTCTCACCTTTACATGGAAGGCCGTAACTGCTGTAATTCCCTATGCAATAAGAAAGGAACAGAAGCACTGTTCTCTATTTAATTTGATAGCCCTACATGGAAATGCTCAGTGACTTGTGCATAATAAAGTAGGAAAGATGGAAATGTTCCTTTAATGTCTGGTAATGTGAATACTGTTGTCAGATACTTTATGCCATGGTAAATAATCATGCCAGTGTGTTAAATATTCATCAGTGCAATAAATAAAAGTTATATAAATGAAATGAATATATTTTCTCTTTGCAATATCCTAAAGAGGCTATCAATACTTGTTTTTGTTTGAGGTATGTAGTTCATCATTACAGGTGATCTGTCGTTAAATTGCCAAAGAGCCAAAAGGTGTGACTGGTCAAATGCAATTCAATGTAAGGAAACGTAGGGTGATACATGTCAGCACAAAAAAGTCTTAATTTCACATCTGACCTCCTGGGGTCTCAACTGCCAGTTTCTGACCAGGAATAAGATCTTGAGGCCATAGTGGACAGCTTGATGAAGATGCTGACCCAGCGTTCAGCAGCTGTGGGGGGAAAGGTGGATTCCATGTTTTGGATTTTTGGATTTGATATCCCACTTTATCACTACCCGAAGGAGTCTCAAAGTGGCTCACATTCTCCTTTCCCTTCCTCCCCCACAACAAACACTCTGTGAGGTGAGTGGGGCTGAGAGACTTCAGAGAAGTGTGACTAGCCCAAGGTCACCCAGCAGCTGCATGTGGAGGAGCGGAGACGCGAACCCGGTTCCCCAGATTACGAATCTACCGCTCTTAACCACTACACCACACTGGCTCTCTCTGTTAGTGATCATTAGGAAAAGAACTGAATATAAAACTGCTCACACCATAGTGCCATTATACAAATCAATGGTGCGACCAAAGGCACTGACCCCTGGGGGCTGAGGCAGTTTTGCCCCCCAAACCAAATATTTTTGGGGGAGGGGACCAGGTACCCTCAATATTCCTAGGACATTGCAGGCATGGTGTCAGGGTGTTGCACCACGTCACATTGGGACCACCCAATCCTCTGGAGAAGCTGGTGTCTCTGGGGGCAACTGCATTTGGAGTACTGTATACAATTCTGGATGCCTCACCTCAAAAAGGATAATGCAGAGTTGGAAATGATATAGAAAACAGCAACCAAAATGATTAAGTCAGTGGAGCAACTCCCCTGTGAGGAAAGGTTGCTCCTGGGGGCTTTCTAGCTGAATGTTGGAAGATTCCAGAAAGAGAAAATACTTATTCACACAGCATGAGGAAGTTATGACTACCAATTTGGATGGCTTTGAAAGAGGACTGAGCAAATTCATGGCAAGGACTGGGCAAATTCATGGCAAGTCTTATCAGTGACTACTAGCTCTGCTCTGTAGTCTGAGGCAATAATTTGGGCTATGTGGGCCATTGGCCTGATCCAGAAGGCTGTTCTTATGCTATGTGTGAAGGTTAGTTAAGAAGATTTGATACCAGTTAAATCAGATTCAAAATAAATCAGGAAGTTAAAACATGAGAGCAGGAACAAGTTCCATACATGTGTATGTGTGAACTTGCAAGATTTAAGGAGGAGGGATTTGGAGTAAGTAAATGTGGACAGGTGAGCAGGCAAATTTACAGCAGCAAATAAAATGTTTTAAGTGCAATACACAATGTGACACTAGATGGTCATGGTGAACCTTATGGAAAATTCAATGTATTTTTAAAGACTCTCTCTCTCTTAAAAAAGCACTTTCAGAACAGTTTTTATATGTATGTGAATTCCACCCAGGTGGCTGGCTCAGGTGAATAGTCCAGGCCAGCCATGGCAGTATGGTAAGTGAGCATTGGAATGTAAAGCGATGGTGGGGATTGCTGAGGTGTAAAGTGATGGGGAGGAGGTTTGTTGAAGTGTAAAGGGATGGAGAAAGGGATTGTTGGTGGGTAAAGGTAAGGTAAAGGTACCCCTGCCCGTACGGGCCAGTCGTGTCCGACTCTAGGGTTGTGCTCCCATCTCACTTAAGAGGCCGGGGGCAAGTGCTGTCCAGAGACACTTCTGGGTCACGTGGCCAGCGTGATGAAGCTGCTCTGGCGAGCCAGCACCAGCACAGCACACGGAAACACCGTTTACCTTCCCACTATAAAGCGGTACCTATTTATCTACTTGCACTTAAGGGTGCTTTCGAACTGCTAGGTGGGCAGGAGCTGGGACCGAAAGACGGGAGCTCACCCAGCCGCAGGGATTCAAACCGCCGACCATGCGATCGGCAAGCCCTAGGCGCTGAGGTTTTACCCACAGCGCCACCCGCGTGTTGGTGGGTAGGCAGGGTTGAAATGGAAGGAACCAGGGGTGCAACCCCTCATATTTATATATATTTTAATTTGTGTTCATGTGTGTAATGGAAACGAGGAAATTATGATTGAAAACTGACATTTGATATCAAAAGTTGATTATTCTAATGCATTTTTCTTCTTCTTTTATATCAAGCCACATTATTTTATATCAAGCCAAATTATTAACAGAAAGAAGTCTCAAATTACCCTGTCAAAAATATTACGTCCTTGGATCCCTTGAAAGTGAGTTTCCCCTGAGGGAGAATGCAGTCAGTCAAAATGCCTGCAGGGGATTTAAAAACCAATTTTCAGTAATTGTTTCCTTCCCTGATTGGCATTGCCCTTTAGTTGTTGTTGTTGTTTAATTACACTACATTATGATACAAACAGGTTTGCATATCTTAACAGTTAGAGTCCTAAACCAAACAGTCCTCCCATCCCACACTGTTGCTTTAAATCTACTGATATTGCTGAAGTGAGGTTAAGTTGTGTGTCCCTAAATACGGTAAGCCCAATCATTTATTCTAAGCTAGAGAGAAAGGGCCACCAGAAGGCATGATGACTTTGGGAGCTGGGGGTATGGAATGGAGGAGCTAAACACATTGGAGAAGATTGGCACAGGCGATAACGATTGTATATTTGTCAGCCAAATATAACCCCAAGGTGCCTAAGTTATGAAGACCTAAACCTGGGGTAGGGAGCTGGTTGGACTTCAACTCCAACATACCTAACCATTGACCGTGCTCATGGAACTATCAATTTGAGGAGGGCCACATAACCCATTATTTTCTCTATGAGATCATCATCAAGTTTGTGTGTGTTTCAAGTTATGTTCAACTAATCTGTTTATCTACTCCCTAATAGTAGTAGTGGTGGTGGTGGTAGTAGTAGTAGTACAGTGGTACCTCTGGTTACGTACTTAATTCATTCCGGAGGTCCGTTCTTAACCTGAAACTGTTCTTAACCTGAAGCACCACTTTAGCTAATGGGGCCTGCTGCTGCTGCCGCGCCGCAGGAGCACGATTTTTGTTCTCATCCTGAAGCAAAGTTCTTAACCAGAGGTACTATTGCAATAAATTAAAGTAATTTGGTTTGGAATAAAAAAAATATATGTGTGGGGGGGAAGGTAAAGATTGAGCCAGACTGAGTACATGGGAAAGATGACAGTTTGTGTGCAAGCTGACATGAAAGTTCTATTCTACTAAGAATCAGAACATTTCCCACATTCTTTTCTTTGGCCTTGCCTGAGTATCATTTGAAAGTGATATGCTTCCACATCCTCAGTGTTCTACTTGACTTTCTTATTCCAAGGACAAAACCTACCGCTGAGAGCCTCTAATCAAATAGTTCTCAATAGATGCACTATTGTGCTGAAAACCTATTCTCAAAGAAAGATGAAGCACTTGAAGAAGAAGAAAAAAACCATTGCAGCAACTGCGTTAGCTATGTGACGTCTTGAAGTGGAAGCAGCTGTCCTCTGCAATACAAGGAAGACAGTTTAACACTGAACTTTGAAAGGTTTTTGAGACTTTTGTCAAATTTAGAGCAGTTACTTTTTATAAAATCTCCCGGTGGTTTAGAATTAGGTCGGAGCTGAAACTACTCACTCATTTTCATGTTCATTTTTCATGAGTGTGAAAAATCGTTTTCAGCTCCCCCCCCCCCCAGTATGTCTGAGCGGAGGTTCCAAAAGAACAGAATAAATTGTTTATGTATGCTACGACAGCTGTTCGGATATTGCTACCCCAAAGATGGATAGAGGAAGCAGTCCCGACCAAAGAGGATTGGAAAACCAAGTTCATGGACTATGCTGAAATGGCGAAATTAACTGGAAACCTCAGAAACCAAGATGATCAGAAATTTAAAAAAGAATGGGAAATGTTTATTATATGTTTACAAAAATATTGTAAACTTCTTAATACATTGGCAGGATTTTAGAAACACTTGTAATTTTAGAGATGGTACAGGAAATTTGTGGTTAAAATAGAAATTTGGAGTAGAAATGATATGCAGTTTTTTTAAAAAAAGAACTTTAAGGAACCAAGGGAGGGGGAAGAGGGAAGTCACGGGATTAGGATAATCTCATTTTATGGATATGTTACTGTTTTGGTGCAATTCCCCCCTCTTTTTGTTTTTTGTTTTGTATGTTGTTGTTTATTTGTGATGTTTGCTACATTTGCAGAAAACCCAATAAAAATATTAGAAAAAAGAAAATATTTTCTAATTTGTTATCCATGCCAGCAATTCAGCAGTGACTTCATGAGGGATCAAATGACATAAGGTCATACCTGTGTAACTGGAGACGGCACTCCCATGTTTCTTCATTCATTGTCCTTGCTCAGGACACAGCAGTGAGATAACTATGCCATGTGTTGGCACAACACTTCATTTTTCTTTCTTTTACTGTGTAATAGCACATAACATACATTACAGAAGGCATTGCAGCACTAAAGATCTGGAGTCCAACAACGGCAAACAAAACGACATCATACATTTTAACTGAAGAGAAATCATTTCAACATAAAAGGTGATATCCAATGTTACCCATACACAGGATACAGTACACTTATTTATGAAAGGGCTATCTAAGATATCTTTTTTTTTTTTTTTTTCAAAATCCTTTATTAGGCATATCACACCTCACATTAACAAACAAACATCATATACAGACTGTATAAAATACGGGCTCAGCGAACACAATTTATCCCAGTCCTATTCTTGACTCCAAAAAATAAATCAATGTACATAAATAATATAATACAACACAGCAACATCACCTACCATTAAAACCACTAAGTCTCTTTATCATGGCCCATTCTTTCTTCATGGACAGCACTTAAAAATTCAGCCGCTATTAAAGTAATTTGATCATCGCTGTCCGCCAGCAGGTCCTGAACAGTTGGTTGTGTAAAAAACTGTCCATTAAATTTTAGGGCCTCAAATAATTGTCTTCTGGCATAGCTGCCAAAATCACAGGAAAAGAATATATGCTCTAGAGTATCGGGTTCCTGTTTTCTGCATTTACAGAGACGCTCTGATTCTGGGATAGCTAAGTATCTTCCTCTCACTACCGCCGAGGGAAACATGTTAAATCTGGCCAACATAAACAGCCTACACGATTCATGTTTCTTCAGATTTGTCATGTATCCCTTTTGGAAATCTCTACACAAAGGGAGATTTAGGTGGATAGGAGAGCAGGTGCTGCGCTTTGCAACCTCAAGCATGGCGAGAACACTTTTTTCTGTGAGGGTCTTCCTGATAATTTCCCATATATCTTTGGGATCAGAGATTTCAAAATCAGTTAAAGTGAGCCCTATCGAATCCAGTTTTCTCCTACAAATCACTGATAGATTGTAGATTGCCCTATCACTTAAAAGATCGTAAAGTATAGTATTAGGGGATAGGGCTCTATAATGGAGGAAGATCCAATATTTCAAGGTCCTCAGCCATGCCCTTACTGATAAAGGCAGTATTCCCAGCTCACAACATATTGTTTCATATTTTACAGAGTTTGCAAGTCCTAATAATGACCTCAAAAGGGATGCGTGAAATTTATCCAACCTCTTGAGGTCACCTGAAATCCACACTGGTGTGCCGTATAGAAGTTGGGCACAGAGTTTCATGTCAATCACTTGCAATACAGCTGGAATAAATCTGTTTCCTACTGGAGAAAAAAAATAGGATTTAATATGGTGGGCTGTCACTTTGGCCTTAGCTATTGCAGCACATATATGTGTATTCCAATTCATATTATTTTTGAATGTGATTCCCAGATAATTGAAGTGCTTGACTTCCTGTATTAGATGTCCATTAATTATACAGCCTTTTGGGTTCCCTCTCTTTCTGAATTGCATAATCTTTGTCTTATCATAATTAATTTTGAGATTATTGAGAGAGCAGTAGTTTGAGAAACTCTTAAATAATTTTTTTAAACCCAAAACAGAGAGTGAAATAATTACAGCATCATCTGCATAAAGTAATAAAAAGAGTGGGCTATTGTTTAAATAAGGAGTATGAGTGGTTGCGTTTTGAAGAAATAATGGTAGGTCAGATAGAAATAAATTAAATAGGGTAGGGGCCAAGGTACAGCCTTGCCTAACTCCTCGATTATTCAGAATAGGACCTGCAAGTCTACCATCTTTTGATACTTTAACATATATTTGATTATTAGAATGTAAACTTTGAATCAGTGTAAGTAGATATGGGTCGATACCAAGGTGTTCTAGTTTAGTCCATAGTTTATTGCGGTCGACCGAATCAAAGGCACTTTTTAAATCCACAAATGCCACAAAGAGTTTTCGTTTATTTCTCATGACATATTTATCCACAAGATGACTTAACACTAGACACTGGTCAAGAGTTGACGAGCCTGCCTTAAAACCAGCCTGCTCTTTACCAGGTAGACCTTTTGTCAGCATCCATTCTTCCAATTTAATAAGCAGAGATTTGGCATAGATTTTACTTATGCATGGTAACAAACTTATAGGCCTGTAGTTCTCTTGGCAATTCCTATCACCTTTTTTAAAGATTGGTACCACTATTGAGTTGTTCCACGACTTAGGTACAAGAGCTGAGTGATAGATAGAATTAAAAAGCGGTACAAGTTTATTGGCCCACCATTCTACATCTAATCTCAACAGGTCTATTGGAATGCCATCCATACCAGGTGATTTCCCTTGCTTAAACGAAAAGATTATCCTTTTCATCTCCTCAACAGTAATTTGAAATTGTGTGGTTTTTGCCGGAGAAAATTTAAAATTTTCCTTTTTACAAACTTGGTGATCATAAAAAACGGCAGTAAAATGTGAAATCCAAGCCTCATCGCTTATATTAGGGAAATCAATGATATCTTTTATTGAGAGAAGTGACCAAAAAGTTTTGGTATCTTTAATTTCTAATGCAGTAACAATTTTAGACCATTTGGCTAGTGCGAACTCAGATTTTTTTTCCAGGAGCATGTTCTTAAAAGCTTTTTTCATTTCAAAATAAGTCTTCCAGAGACCTTGAGAGTTGGTAATATAGGCTTCTTTTAGACAAGTTCTAAGTTCTTTCTTATAGTTAATGCAATCTTTATCAAACCAGTTATACTTATTTGAAGGTTTGTTGCTGAACTGAAGGTCTAAAAAAGAAGAAAATAAATCCTGGATAGTCTTATAATAACAATCATTATCCTCTAGGGGCATCAAATTTTGGTTAGCCACAGGTTCAAGAATAACTGGGTTATTTTCAAATACTGCTAATAGATCCTCCCTATTTTTATCACTTATATAAACTCTTTTGGCATAGATAGTCTTATCAATACTAATAAGAGGACTAATATCATTATTTCTAGGATTCATGTACATCTCTAAAACTATTGGGAAGTGGTCACTTTCTGAGCGAGGTACAACTGTAAAAGAGGCAACTTCATTTAACATTTCAACGGAAACTAGAGAATAGTCGATTACGCTCCTACCCCTTTTGGAGCTGAAGGTAAAATTTCCTGGAATATCCGGCCACATTGAGCCATTCAAAAATGAGAGGTTAAATTCTAAAACCAATTGTAAGAGTTTTCCTCCCGCTTTATTAATAATGATGTCCTTTGAATTCCTCCTTATTCTCAATGGAAGAGGGGCGTCTTCAGCTAGATTTGAGACATAGTGTTTATAGAGAGCTGTATTATCTGATCCAATTCGAGCATTGGTGTCTCCCATTACAATCAGGGGGATATTTGGGGATTTACTACGTATTGAATACAACTCTTCAGAGACTATATTCCAACCATAATCTGGTCTAATTTCTAACTCTGAGGGAGGAAAATATATATTTAAAAGAAGAATTTCCCTGTAAACAATGGAAAATGATAATAGTTGTGCATACTGTCCAATATTTCTGATATAATTAATTTTAAGGTTAGAGGACTGTTTGATACCACAGATCAAACCAGCTTTAGGGCGACCTTTTGTTGACATTTTAGTAGCAGGTAAATTATAAGTAATAAAATTAGGAATATTTAAAGGTTTAAGAGACCAGGTTTCCTGCAGAAGTATTATATCATAAGACTCAAGAAAATTTATAAAATCAGAATCAGCTAATTTACATGAGAGTCCAGCTACATTCCAGGACATAATAGAAAGAGTTTGGAGAGATCTTTGATTTAAGGGTGCTAGTGAGGTATGCGTGGTGCATTCCGGATGTCACACCAAGTTCCTCTGATTCTTACTATTAGCCCTTTCATCGGGTTCAGATAGTTCAGATGCTAATTCGATGATGTTTAAAGATGTATTCAGTATGCTCACATTTGAGGAGGGTGGAATGCTAAGATTGCAACCTGGCGCACCCATGCTGGGGACTTTATTTGGGGAGCCCAATTCAGTCTCATTTAATTCTCTCATTTTATCCCATGCTAATGTGGTGACCAGGTTTGCCTCTGAGATGGGTTGCATGCGAGCTGGGTTATAGGAGGGGCGTTTCGATTCCAAGATCTGAGAGGATGGATTCATCTCCGCAACAACCAATTGGCGTGGGGTGACGGAGGGTTTCCCGACCCATAAATCCAGCTCGTGACGATAGAAGCATGAAGCCTGATCGGGGACATAATCAGATATGTTTTGGTTGTGTGGTCCCAGTTGGTCCTTCGTCAGCTTTGTCAGACAAGAATGAAGGTTATTCAGTCTATCGAGTATTTTGTTCTGAGTTTCTTGGGGGACAGCGCAGTAGGAGTTAATTAAGTTATTTTCAAAACTATCGAACCCGTTACCTTGGCTCGCCTCATATAAAGTCCCAGGAGAGTCTGGTCTTAGAAGATCATTAGTAAGTGACTCTGGATGGTGATTAGGCGAGTCCTCATTGGCTTTTATATCAATTAAAGTGTGGTATTCAGCCTTTTGATGAGGTGCTGCAGTCGAGGATTCAGGACTGGGGAATAGTGGGATAGGAGAGGCCTCATTTTTAAAGTATCTTGATATTTTTACACCACTTGTCTTTAGGTGTTCTCTGTGTTTATATATCAGTTTTGCCAATCTCCGATCATGGAATGTAACCACCGCCCTTGCAAGCAAGCCATCAAAATATAGATATTCCACTTTGTCCAACTCCAAGGGATTACTCAAAGTACCTGGCATGTATGCCTTAAGGAAGTTCAGTAAATGGACTTTGCGATCCTCTTGTGATATAAATCCTGGAGGCTTAGGATAGCTTGAAAAAACAAGCTTGTTTTGAAGCAACACCAGCTTCCAGTTCTTATTTGTTGGAATGCTCTCCTTATTGGATTTGGAGTTGTCTATGGTTAAAACGTAGGACCATGGGTCTTGGGGCAATAAATCTTGCTTAGGGCTTGGTGGTGGAGCATGCGCTGAAGGTTTTAGACAATCCAGAGCTTTATCAGCACAGACGTTTGGGGGCAAATCTTGTTTAACTGACTTCTTGGCTAAAGACTTCACCAGGTTCCCTCTAGTCCCAGAGGCTGTTGTACTCTCAAGTAGGTTAAAAAGCTTTTTAAAAACCATTTTTTTATAATGCACTGACTTAAAATTTTTTATGTTTTTACTTTTTTTAACATTCTTTACAACTATGGGTCTTCTTTTACAAGCATTAGCTCTGCAGGCTTTCTTACCCTTCCTTAATGAGCCACTCCTACAGAGGGTGGAGGCGAGGCCATGGTTACTTTCTGAATCTGCAGTCATTCCGACGGGTTTTCTCCAGAAAGTTTTACAGGAGTCAGCCATGATCGTAAGAATTTTTGTGCAAATGTCCAGGTAGGACTTTATGGATTCAATGTCCTCGGTAAGGAGCACCAGCCATTTGATGATTGAGAGACCCTCTTCATTTGTCTCATGGGAATGAGGATAAGAGTCTTTCGAAGGTTCATTGTTTCCCGAGGCCAATTCCGAAATTTGTTTTAACATTAGTTCCTCCATTTTTTGATCTAACGATGGTTCGGGGGGAACTTGGGATTTGGCTTTCAGTTTCGGGGATGCCTCATCGGCTGTATCGAGGATATTTTGTGTTGCTTCCAATATATTCAGGCTTTTATCACTGCTTTTAGTACACTCCTTTCTTTGCATAACCAGTCCTTCACTATGGCTGTAAGAGAGATTGGTAGGAGAGAGTAGAATTTCTCTTCCCTTCTTGTTCTTGTTCTCACTCATTTCAGTCGTTTCCTCATTTGTTCCACATTTTGCTTTGTTCATGCAGAAGCGAGTGATTTTTGTTTGCGCATTCTTTAGAGTGGTTCTTTTAAAGGTGGGTCTTACAGCCTTCAGAGAAAAGCCTGAGGTTTTGCAACCACTTCTGGTCACCACCATTGTTTCTTTAAAGTTGTAAATTATTTCTTTATTGTTGTAATAAACACGCTACAATGCTCAGCTGCATTAAAAGTTCACAGCAGGTTTCCTTCAGCTATTAGCCTTCCTTATCACTTAAAACAATGATAAAACACTCAGTGTATCTTCTTAAAAAGTTACTTTTTAAAAAAAGTTAGTAGGGGGAAAGAAACAATGGCCGCTAGGGCAACTCACTTTCCTTTTTCCGCTCTGCATATAGCTTTGCGTCTGTGCTGATTTCGGCTGTCAGCTGAACTCCACGAAATTTTTCTCTCCGGGTTCTCCTTGTTGCTCCGAGACTTCACTTTATGCTCCAGATTTCTTTAACTTGAGAGCAAGGTGCTTTCTCTGCGAGCTTGGGGCATCGCTATTCGGAGGTAGAAAGTGGCTTCCCTCGACCCACTGCTCCGCCCCGCCGTTCTCCAGTCAAACAATAAAACAATAAAACAATAAAACAATAAACTAAAAACAAAGCGAGGAGGTAATAAAACAGCTAGTAAAACGTTAAAACTAAGAGTTTAAAACCAAGAAGTGGTTAAAAACTACTTAAAAACTACTTAAAAGCTTAGTTAAAAGCAGAGGAGTCTGACTAGCCTGCTGTCTCCGTCGCCATCTTCTAAAGTTGTTACCTGTGGCAGAAAGGCAGCCTGACCTATCTAAGATATCTAGCTGTAACAGGGACACTTCTTTAAAACATATGTTTTTACAATGTCCTACACTGGTAAATTTTTGGTAGAGGATAATAGTGGTGATCAACCCAACTGTACGGAATAATCTTAAACTTGCTGAAGAAAATATCCTTCTGAATCAGATACCTAGTACCTGGAACTTAACAAAGTGACAATATGAATGGATTCTCCACATCCTTACTAGGGCAAAAAGACAGGTATTGATGAGCCTTCGGGTTTGGGGCGGTATATAAATTCAATAAATAAATAAACTGGGAAAAAATAAAAATGCATCTCCCTTCAACGAATGGATAGAAGATTAGTGCAAACTCTCAACACAGGAACAAATCACGTATAGCTGTAGATTTGCCATGGACACACACACAAAAAAAATGAAATTCAATTTTTTAAACACTGCATTAGGTTAAATGTGGGTGAACTACAAAAACAATCTTGTAATGTTTGTAAATTCTGTTTTTTATTGTATATGAATGTTATTTCTTACACACACACACACACACACATCTTTCAAAAAAGAATATGTTTTTTTAAAAAATACACAGAATACATATGGACAAACGACTGCAATATACTGAACCAGACTATTAAACTCAATATTGTCTACACTGAGAGGCAAGGTCTAATCAGGGGTTCAGACAGAGATTTCAGAGTTGGACATACTAGGGCAGAGCTTTCCAAACTGTGTGTCATGACATATTAGTGCAGGCATCCCCAAACTCGGCCCTCCAGATGTTTTGGACTACAACTGCCATCATCCCTAGCTAACAGGACCAGTGGTCAAGGATGATGGGAATTGTAGTCCCAAAACATCTGGAGGGCCGAGTTTGGGGATGACTGCATTAGTGCGTCGGCTACAGTACCTAGGTGTGTCGCACAAATGCTCCCTACACTCCTCCTGGGGCTGGAAAGGGGTTAGTTTAACCTTCGGCTTGCTAGTGAAACCGAATTACTGTGTTGCGAAATGATGCATGTCTAAAAAGTGTGTCAGCAACACGAAAAATTCAGGAAGTTCCATACTAGGTATTGAACCAGGTATCTGTTGCAAGCAAAGCACCTGCTCTACCACTGAACCATGGCCTTCCCCTATATACATGGCTGAAGAAATTGCAACAGAGCAGAACCAGTTCACAACTCTACTCTTTCTATTTAAATAAATGGTTGACTATCAATATTTATTTTTCTTTCATAAAATGTAAACACTGCTTCATTGTACAAAAAAACCTAAAAGTGGCTTACAAAAAAAGGAGGGGGGAGAAAAAGAATAGAGGATGATAATCTTTCTGCAGATCCAACATAGCAACAAGTGACTGTAAGCATAATTCTGAACACAAATAATATGCACATGACTCCAAAGTTTGTGAACTATTATATGATCTCCTAGAATACAATGTAAGAAAGATTTATATGACCCAAGAATACGATGCGGTGGCAAACTTTGGTGACACTCCTTCACTCAATGTCTTTTCCAATGCCTCTGAATCATTCGCAGGAAACACTTTGAATTTTCTGACCAAAATAGGGGGATGATGGCAGTCCATTCAAAAACTCTCTTAAAAGTTTAAGAATAGCTTCTGAGCAGTTACGAGGAACCTCTTAGGAATTTGAAACTTACCTTATTGTAAGATAGGTGACGCGGGTGGCGCTGTGGGTAAAACCTCAGCGCCTAGGACTTGCCGATCGCATGGTCGGCGGTTCGAATCCCCGCGGTGGGGTGCACTCCCGTCGTTCGGTCCCAGCGCCTGCCAACCTATCAGCTCGAAAGCACTCTTAAGTGCAAGTAGATAAATAGGGACCGCTTACCAGTGGGAAGGTAAACAACATTCCGTGTGCTGCGCTGGTTCGCCAGATGCAGCTTGTCACGCTGGCCACGTGACCCGGAAGTGTCTGTGGACAGCGCTGGCTCCTGGCCTATAGAGTGAGATGAGCGCACAACCCTAGAGTCTGGCAAGACTGGCCCGTACGGGCAGGGGTACCTTTACCTTTACCTTATTATAAGATGAAGTGAGAAACACTGTCAAGAACTTCTACACTGGTTTTTGTTGTTGTTGTTGTTGTTTAGTCGTTTAGTCATGTCTGACTCTTCGTGACCCCATGGACCAGAGCACGCCAGGCACTCCTGTCTTCCACTGCCTCCCGCAGTTTGGTCAGACTCATGCTGGTAGCTTCGAGAACACTATCCAACCATCTCATCCTCTGTCGTCCCCTTCTCCTTGTGCCCTCCATTTTTCCCAACATCAGGGTCTTTTCCAGGGAGTCTTCTCTTCTGATGAGGTGGCCAAAGTATTGGAGCCTCAGCTTCAGGATCTGTCCTTCCAGTGAGCACTCAGGGCTGATTTCCTTAAGAATGGATAGGTTTGATCTTCTTGCAGTCCATGGGACTCTCAAGAGTCTCCTCCAGCACCATAATTCAAAAGCACCAACTCTGATTTTTATGTTTGTGTAAATAGTGTGTATCATATTATGTGTACACTGTAAGGATATACTGTATGTTTTCTGCCGTCACAAACAAAGATCTATTCTGGTAGTTGGTCTGGTCAACATATGTGCCTTTCTTCTGTAACAGAGGCCACAAATGTGCATCTATAGAGCCCACTGAAGACAGATGGCAATTGCAGAACCAGCTCTCCTCTGAATCTGACTTCCAATTTCATTTAGCATTCACCTCGCCATTCTAAAATCAGTTAGGATTCATAGCAAGTATGATTTGCCAGTGAAAAAAGATGTATCATCTCCTCTAATATATGCTTGGCAAACAACAGCAACCTTAATTGTTGCCAATTGATTAATTTTCTGTAGAATTTAAACATTAAACTATGACAATCTGGCATTAGGTTTTAACGGAGCATCTCACACCGCTGGTTGCATTTGAACAGCTTGGTATTCCCTTTAAAAGAGACATATGGTATTTTCAGCGGTTCTAAAATGTAATCCAGAGAAATATCAGTAAACATTCCGTGGGTACCAGAACATGCCAATTTACCAGGGAGAACATTGCGGCTCAAGCCAATCCTTGCAAAACTGGGATGCTAGCACACCTTGGCTTCTGACCCAGTAGCTGATGTCTATTACCAGCTTCTTATGAGCCACA
This sequence comes from Podarcis raffonei, assembly GCF_027172205.1. NCBI lineage: Eukaryota > Metazoa > Chordata > Lepidosauria > Squamata > Lacertidae > Podarcis > Podarcis raffonei. The sequence goes on from NC_070605.1 coordinate 71,541,336, forward strand.
TCAGGCGATTGTGGGCCAATGCTCAGGAAAAAGCCAAACACTAAATAGCTTTTCCCTGAGATTTACAAGAGTGGTTTCTTCTTGACTTTTTCAGTGCTGCGCTATTACTCTGCCATCTCTGATCTCTTTTTCAGCAGAGAAGTACCTATTCATAGAGCCGTATACATTCTATGGGGTTATTAACAATATGCACTGCGGAGGCAATTTACCACCAAAGCAAATGTTATTTACAGCATAATGGCATGTTAATGCTGAAGGCAACAAAGGCAGATTCTTTGTAAGTCTCAGAAGTAAATTTATTGTTTATATTTGTTTGCTTATTTTTAAGATTGAGACTTGAATGCAGAATACAATTTGGACTGGAATCTGGAGTGGATAACCTTTTCTGATGGAAGGGATACATTGATCCATAATTAACCATCAGGGGGCTGCAAGTCAGAGTTCACATACCTGAATTGTAAAAGTGAGTGTAAACTGTTTAAAAAGAAGAAGTATATTTTAAAAACAAATCCATCTTTCTTTGAAGAAAAAGGGCAGAGTTTTTCTGGGAAGAGCACAAAATATTGGACACCACAGCACCACAGCAGGGCAGTTATAGACGAAGCCTGGAGGGGGGGGGCAAGCTTTTGGCAGCCACAAAAGAACTTTTTACTTCATGGCATCATAGTGGGGTCCCTATAAGAGCAGCCATAAAAAATTAATAAATGAAATGAAATTGTGCTCCCTATGACAAATTTTGGGAGTCTTTGGGGCCACAAAAACCTCTTTGTGAGAGGATACATATATATATGGGCTGTGAATTAGTCATCCTCATTAGATAACTCAATGTGTGAGAATACATGTATAGGATTACGCAGTTAAAGAGTATCTGAGGTATCTGTGACATAAATTTTTTGATTAAGCTCCTTTCTACTGGTGATGCAATTAACTCTAGTCTTCATGGAAGGTGTGTTAGGTATGGAACTTACCTTTCCCCCTATGGCAAAGAGTGCTTACTCGTTTAAACTGCTGCATTATCTGTGTCCTTTCTTAGATAAAGATAATTTGGCTGCTATGACACATGTATCCATAACTTCACATTTAGACTATTGTAATGGGCTCTACACAGTGCTATTTTTCTAGAAAAAGAGGTTCCAGAACTCACCATGAATGCCTCTCTCTTCCTTGTGGAATGGCAATGGCACCCACCTGAGATATGCCGGAACTGATTTCTGGTGAGTTCTCCCTAAAAAGTCCTGGCTTTATGTAAGGCTTTCATTATGGCTAGTCTGGAGGCTGCAGCTGGTGCAGAATGCTATGGCCCAGATCCTGAGTAGTGCTCTCATCAGGGTGGCATCATACCAGTGCTAAGATGTGGACCAGTTTTATGAACTCATTAGCTATATACAAAGCCCAAGACAACTCTGGACCTGGTAACCTTCCTCTCCATTGCTTGGTAAAGGCATTAAGATCAACAAAAAGAATCTGGTTAGTTTTGCCATGGCCTGATGATTATTGGAGGTGGGCTTCTTCATTGCTGGCACCTGTGTTGTGAAATGTTCTCCCTGTCGAAATACAAAAGACCCATCAGTATTGGCATACTACTGGCTCTTGAAAACACACCTGTTTAGCCCAGCATTTTCCTGATTTCTGGACTTGGACCTCCTGTTGTGATTGCTGCTTTAACTGACATGCTTTTTTTACAGATCTATTTGTTTGATATGTTAATTATGCATGCTTTAATACTTTGATGCAGTTTTACATTGTATTTTAAATATGGGTAGTGTTTTTATCATGCATTTTATGCTTAGTATTTTGTTGTTGACTTTTTGTTTATTTGTTAACCACCTTGTTATTTTCTTCTTGAAATATAAGTGGTATATAAATGCTAACGACAGCAGCTACAAACATTGCTTTATATGCTTAGTTAACTTTATTGCAGCATTTCAGGGCTTTGGATAAAGTGGCTGAACTGCACCCAACCCTCCACCCACAGCTCTCAGGATTGCACAGTAAATTGATAAAATTAAAACAATTCTATTTGCAGCAGATAATTGCAGCAAAAATTGCATCAAAAAGACCTTTCCATGGGGAGATTTATGGCTTTGTCAATGTCCTTCGAGTCTCCCATGTGATGCACACCTCCCTCCATGGTTAAAAAGTAATCATGGCAATGCTCAGTGCAATTTGTGAAAAATTGAAGAGGTTGATATGAGCACTGCAAGAGCATCAAAGGGACATGAAAACAAAATTGAATGTGTGTGGTGTCTGTCCATCAAACACTCTTTCTTGTTGTGCATTGCTTCAGAAAATGGATCCCTTGCACAATGAGATGGCCGTTTACCACTTGTGCTGCTGCATATTCCCCCCAAAACACTAAGGAACACCTGCCAGAGAAGCTTGCTAAATTGGGATGTACAGGAAGCATCTTGTAACGATCCACAGTTTTTCAAGGGACTACAATGAAATCCTGTCTATTCATGCATAAGTTACTGCCGGAAGTATAAAGCTATCTGGCAAATATTTCAGCTATTGTAGTTGATAAAGGACTGAAGAACAAAAACCCTGCATAGTGCTTGGGAGTGTATTTTGGGCAAGGGGAGCGGGGATAGAGGAAATGCTTTTAGTATGTATTCTCCTTGCAAACTTAAGATGGGTGCTCAGACAGAAGAGCTAAACTGTTCCGTGATGTGGTTCCTTAAGTACACACTTAACCATGGTTGAATAGATATTTTGTGGGGATATTTGGTATTCAAATTGCTTTGCGAATGTAGCTGCACTGTGTTGATTTTTTTTTAATAAAAATGTTTTGTGAGGCTTAAAAGAAGACTAGGAAGGGATGACAACAGGACATGTGTGTTTGTGAAATTAAACAACAGAGAGATATTTGCATTTGAAGGTGTACGATACCTTTGAAGACAGCTGAACAATTTCTCCAAAATTTGAAATGTGGTTTATGTGATTAGTCTGGCAAACCGACATTTGATTTTAAAAAATTGTCATTTGAGTACTTGATTACAGCAATAATAAAAGCTAATCGCCTGTAATCCAATAGAAAATAATTGTAGATTAGATAAGCCATTCAAAAATACAAATGTTGCACTGAGAAAGTTTGGTGTGATCATGGCCCTGTATTAATTATTATATAACTTGCAAAATGAAAAGACAAGTGATTTTGCTGCTATCCAAAGTGTAGCCATAGTGTTGAATCTATAGTATAAACATCCCAAGCCGGGCTTTAATGAGAGAGAAATCTTTAAATGAATTGGTACAGCTATGTTGCAAGGTAAGAATCCATTGAGAAACTTAGCTTGTAATTGAACATTCTTTGGTTCCTACAAAAATTTCACAACCTACACTATTAAGGTATAGTACTATTATCCCTCTGTGTAAGTTCACTGTGAGTACCACCAAATTATATTTTGAGTGGATTTTAGTGACAATTATATGGAGCATATTTAATTGTAAAATCCATAAATAAACTTTTATTGGTCAACATTTATTATTTTATCTTTAAAGTAAAACATGAGTAGAAATGTAAAAGTAAAATAAAAAATTCCTCCAATTCTAGTTGATTTTAGAAGTTAGAAAATAGCAGGCCTAAACACACACACACACAGAAGCCTGACCTTCAAGGATATACCGTTCCAGCATCAAAATAATCACTAACTTCAGATTTTACTTGCATAGAGTTTTACATATTATTCCCTTCAATCATCTCGTTCCTAGGTAATGGGTGGCCTTTTCCCAGTGTCTTATTTCCAAGAACTGAATGCCTAGCATCAGCCAAACACCATCTTTAAGCATTCAGACAGCCCGTCAAAGCCCAATATCAAATAGCACTGCACCAAATGACCTGTCAGAGTTCTTCTTGGAGATTCTGAAAGGTGGTGTTTGTGTTCATTACAACTGATTTAGAAGGAACAGTTCGCAGAATTTTAATGATCCAAGAACTTAATCACAAGTTTCTACAGGAGCCATTTTGTGCAGCGTACCGCTCCTTCAGTCTGACAGTTTCTAGCTGAAGAAACTGGTTGCCAAATGACAGTCATTGCAATCACAACAAGCAACTACAGCTTAATGCTTTTACATGGTGTGATTTCTAAATGCTTGTCGAATTTGTCAAAATGTTATCCTCAGAAGAAAATTCATGCATGGAAAAAATAAAATAAAATCCACGTTTGTTGCATCTTTTCAGTCCCCTACCAATATCTTAAAACACAGCCACTTCTTGAAATGGGCTCATGGTGATTTCATAAGCTTAATGAAATCTCTTATGCAAAACCACAGTCCTTGAGTTAACTATGTACAATAGCTACAAACATGGTGGAAATCCATTGGGTTATATCCAGTGGTGTTGTTAAGCTGACAGTGAGGCTTCTATCAATGGCAATGGAAGTGAAGCAATTTCCCCATCCCTCTGTAGCTAATGTATCTCTAAATCTGATTCAGAGGACCCACCCATCCACAGCATGATGTAGTATAGTTCAGTGGAGGGGATGGAGGGCCTTCAGATGATAGAGGAATAATTAAAAAAATGTTCTCTCTCATTCCACTGATGGAAGCCTTAACATAAGCTGAGCAACACCACTGGATAAATATATAAACTATTTTATTTTGCTTAAAGGGCATTTAGCAAAAATGTTGAGGTGAAATGATATGAACTCAGGTACTACTACTGTACTACTATTACTATTATTACTATTGAGAAGTGGAACACCAAATGCCAGTTATTACCATTGGTCGTGGTTGGGTCAGAAAACAGTCTCTGGGGGGAAAGGTGAACACTGATCATAGCTATAATGTGCTGTATCTTACCAATGAATTTTGTTGACATGATGTTGCAGTATTTGATTTAAAATAGAGACCTTCTCGGCATTACCTGAATACAGCTGGCAAATAAATACAGGAATTATCAATTACCTAAATATATGGGCTGTGGCTCAACTAACAAAAGTAGTTGTCCCCAGAAGAAAAAACCTGCATTGTTTTCATAATTGGGAACTGTTTGCTAGATATCTAAATAGATTAATGGACTATCAAACTATCTGATCTTTTTTGTACAGTGTACTATTCATCATTTTGTTTTGATTATTGTGGTGAATCAATTTGAATGGAGAAAATGAATTACCTCACATTCTGAGGTAATATGAGAACTATGTCTGTGTTGTTTTACCTGCAATCCACACAAGGCTGCCATCAGAGGTCAGCAGGTCAGCGTTGCTGGTATCTGCTAAAACCTAGGCTCCTGCTGATCTCCAGAGTCCTGTGGTCCTGCTCTTCTTCCTTGTTCTTACTGCATATTCATCTGCCCTGTGCAAGCTGTAACAATAGCAAAGAGAAGGAGGAAGAACCTCTATTGGCCTTGGTGGGCTATGCCATGGACAGAGCACAGTGTGTGCATGTGTGTGAATGGGCAGTGGTGATTGTGCCAAGGAGGTAGGTTGACTCAAGGAGGTGGGTGGCCCCACTGAGCGAATCTTGCCCAAGGATTACACAAAACCCAGAGCTTGCACTGCACATACATCCCCTTCTATATTATGCTAACCCCCGTGGATTTTGAAGGGAAAGTTAAGCATATTCTCTCAGTTAAGTGTGTTCTCCCTCATGGAGAGCATGGGTTGCGGGTGGGGCTGACAAGACACCTCACTGTTGCTTGGTAAATGGTTTGGCCATCCTTTAAGCAGGGGCTGGGGAAATCTAGATGTTGCCGTTTGTTGATTGACAGCCCTATTTGTTAAATACAATGCACACAGCAACGGACTTCCTCTTTTCGCTGCGTGCTACGGATCACCCGCCCTCCCTTCCCTAATTTTACGCTGTTTGCTTGACCTTGCTATGCCTGTCACGGGGTCATCTGCTTTGGGGCAGGGGCCCGGTAGGAATTTTATCCATTTGGCTGATTAGCGTGTGCCACTTGGCTTTTTGCCTACTGCGTAGCAAATCGTCACAACTTGCAAGGTTTGCGGTTAGGCATTGGTCTTGGAATTGGTTGGTGGAGGGGTATGGATTTGGCTGTGCCTGTCCCTCCAAAATGCTGCTGCTGCTGCTGCTGCTGCTTCAAGGGTTTTCCGTTAAAGGAACCCAGGGGCTCCCCATGCTTTTGTCCGAAACACCCTGGCAAGGGGCTAGGGCCACGCAAGCCCCTGGGAGCATTCTGGGGAGAAGTGAGGCATGGTTCCCAGTCCCGTCTCTCTCCCGAGGTGACTTACCCTTGCTGACTTCGCGGGGGGTGCGAATGTCAGAGCTGTCCCTGTGCGGGGTCAGTTAGTGCTACCAATGCCTAAGCAACCACTCACATTGCTGTAATTTGAATAAAGTTGTGGCCAAAATTATGCCTAAAACCTTAAACAAAAATTAAGTGTCAATTGTGTTTTTCTTTGGGGGGGTGTCTTGGGGACCTCGACACGCAAATTAAAACAATTGTAGTGGTGTTTTTAATATCGTTATTTAAAAGATGTATACCACCACCACACCATCCTTAGCTATGATTACTATCAGGCCAGGTAACAATACAAAAACTGGTTAAACAATCTCTTTCACTCTCAGTGACAATGCTCATTTCCTTTTATGCATGAGATCATTTCACAATTACTAATAGGATAAAAGTGGAGAGAGACCCTGAGTAATCAGATACAGAGGAAGAATAGGAAATTAGAAGAATACAATTCAATATACAATTCAGCATATCTCCGCTAGTCAGACGTCTCTGGATCACAGCATGTGAGAGGAGGCTCAAAGAACAGTCACCAATAATTGCTCCTTCCTTAGCTTCCACATTTTCTCATAAAAATAAACAAGTATTCGGAACCTGTATCAGCATGCAATTAGCCTTACCAAAACCCCACTACAAATCTGAAGATATATTATTTGCAAGGAATATATTGTTGGTGCTCTCTCTCTCTCTCCATGCAAATGTTATGCATCCAGAATCCAATAACAGAAGTAGCACATTTTCTTGTCTGTACCTGCTCAGAGATAAATATGAATTTCCCCTTATCTTGATCTCATTTTCAGGTAGAGAAGTTGCTAAATTAAACTCAGAGGTAGAACCTGCTGTGGAACGTTGGGAGATTAGAGATGTTAACCTTTGTGTCCTGCAGAAATTCTTCTGTGATAGCAATTTTTTACATTCCCTTTGAGTGCAAAGGTGCGCTTGAGACGGAATGTGTAGCATGTGCCCTTGCAAAAGGCAAGACTTAAACATGGGAGCTCACCCCTGGGATCAGGTTTCAATAGCACAACTAACTACATTGTGAAGTACATGAAGTGACAAAAAAGGGGGGAAGAGTCTCAGCATGAGCAATTGCTTTCCCCTCATTGTCCATAGTGCCCTACCAGGGTATCAGGTTAGGATTGTGGAACAGGAATTACAGAAAAAACAGGCTTGGGCACTGGATCTTTTCTGGAAATTAACTTATGTTCCTTGATTTAAGAGGAAATTCAAGGAACTGTAATTAATCGTGATGAGAAAACTGCTAGTTTTTACTCCACATCCTTAGTAAAGAACAGGATCAACTTCCCACCTAACCGACTGGGTTGTTTTTTAAATAATAATACTAGAGAAGAGTTTACAATTATACCATTTCTCTGTCACCTTCTCCCATACCTGTCATCCCCTTTTCTCTCCTCAAACATTGATACAATCCCTGCTGATAACATCTGACTGAAGGTTTTCTCAGAACCACCACAAATTCTAGCTGATTTGGGCTGAAATGCTGTGTCGATATGATTCAACCTTCATCTGTGAGAAGCCTGACATGGGACCCTGGGAGGCTGGGCAAAGCTACGGCAAGAGAAGCCATGGAAGTTAACCGCCAGGTATATTGCACCTGGGCTGATTCAAACAGTACATATGGTGAGGAGGAGGAAGAGGAAAGGGACCCCATTATGCACTGTGAAGCAATCCCACCTGTACAAGCAGGTGTGTGTGTGTGTTCAGGTGTATGCATATGTAAGCCTGGATGCACTGGAAGGAAATGATGCCCTTAGTCATAGAATTGTAGAGTTGGAAGGGATTATGAGGGTCCCCTAGTCAATCCCCTGAAATGCAGCAATCTTTCCTCCCAATGCAGGGCTGAAACCTATGACCCTGAGATTCTCCTACTCTAATGAGGTTTCTCAGACAAAGAGATATAACTCCCCCACATTCTTAGCAATTTTCTTAGCAATTTTACCAGTCACCAGAATTTGTTTCTCAAAAAGGTTTCTGGATGTTTCCAAAGGCAAATGAACCTCAAATGTTACTTTACGTGAAAGCTGATGGCAATATAGATAGCAGCATATGGGGAAATAATTAACCCTATCAATTGTTCAAAATTCCACAGAAAGTTCTAGAGACATCTTCTCAGCAGCAGCCTTCAAATTCAGGAGTATCTCTCCTTGCATCATTTTTTATATTACAGTGATTATTTTGACTCCATAGAAATACTTTTGTTATACACAATGCAATATGTAGGAGACTGAGCCACTCTTTTAAAGCAGAATATATACATATATTTTAAAAGTGAGTTTGTAATAGACTTTGTTCCTTCTCATACTTTTCATTTCCCCCTTAAATGGCAAAACAAATGAACAAATCAGAATTTTTGCTTTATCTGTGGTATCTATATCCATCAATCTCTATGTACACCTGATTAAGGCTGTTATATACACATTCATATTTTAAATGGGGCTTAATGGGAACTCAATGAGGCTTACTTCTGGAAATGTACAGAACTGCATTGTGAGCCACCCACAGATATGTCTGCAACATTAACAGCAAGATAATGCTGTTGACATGTTTGGCTGGTGTTTCAGTTCATCCAGTAATATTATAAATTGGAATGGTAACCATTATTCTCTAGCATCCATTAATATTTTGATGAACTATGACCTTCCTTCTAATTTCCATGCTTGCTTTGAACAGAGTGTTTACTCCAGCTTCCCACTATTTTCAGATAGCCTGGCCGGGTAAATCACAGCCTGTATTTTGCTCTTGTGTTGTACTTAGATTAGATGTGGGGGTGGAATTCCATTACAAATATAATGTTATTGTGCATTTTTCGATGGGACTTTAGAGAGTAAACCTGACATTTTTCAGTCTTCAGCTTTTGATGTCCATTTTAAAATGTTTATTATATATTATAGGGCGATTCTGTTTTGTTCTAGTATATCCAGTATATATTTAAGAAGAAGAGATTAGCAGGATCTATCTAGCCCAGCAGACTGCCCACAAGCAGAAAATAATAGAATCATAGAATTGTAGAGTTGGAAGGGACAACGAGGGTAATCTAGTTCAACCGCCTCCAGTGCAGGAATTCATTTTGCCTAACATGGGGCTCAAACCCATAATTAAGAGTCTCATGCTCTACCAACTGAGCTATCCCATCAAAATGAGCAATCAGCACTCTTCCACTGCTATACAACTGGTATTCAATACTGTCTCCTACGCCAGAGCTAGTACATATAGTCATCATAGCTAGTAGCCACTATATTATTGGTCTTCCATTAATTTGTCCATCTCTGTTTTAAAGCCCATTTAAGTTGGTGGTCATCGCTGTAACTTGTAGCAGTAAATGTCATAATTTAACTATGTGCTATGCGCCAAAATCCTTTCATTTGTCTATCCTGGATCTGCCAACATTTAGCTCCAATGTATGACTCAGAGTTCTAAATATTATGAGAGAGGAAGAAAAACTATTCCTTTTTTACTCTTCACACACCATGCATAAATTTGTACCCCTTTATTATGTCCCTCTTAATTAGTTGACCCCCCCAGCTAAACAAACATTGCTGAAACACCCCTGAAACAATAATACTTTTAAGACACAATATTGCACTGTAAATGGATTTGCAACAAAATAGGCAGAAAAGGGTCTTCAGTAAGATAAAGTGGGATTGGGGACACTCCAGTAATTTGTCTTAGGCTGTAATCCTATGCATATTTATCTAGGAGTAACTCAGTAGGACGTTCACCTGAGTAATCTTGCATAGGATTTCACTGTTAAGGCTCAGTTGTGAAAATGGTGATGTAAGCCCACTCAGCTCACATGCTCCAAGCCCCTACACACATTGCTCTTGTGCGCAAGAGGTACGATCATTTTATTTGCAACATCAGACAGATTTTTAATTAGCACAACCGCAAACAGGAGAGCACACCATTAACAGTCTGAAACATGTTGCTTCAGAGAATCTTCGAAATCCTTCTATTTCTCAAAGTCCGCTACAAGCCAAAAGTGCACCAAGGTCACCCTTAACAGTAAAGAGGATTTTATTAGGCAGAGGTGAGGCTATCCACCTGCATATGTGCCTTAGGGAATTTTGGGAAGGGGTGAAAATATTATGATGCTTTTAAAAATGCAGCAAAACAATAGAGGCAACCCTGAGCTGCGGTGGTAGTTGGTACCGAAGTAGCAGTTGCTCTCACAGGGTTTCCTGCTGTTGCCGTCAGCAACAGTTCCTGCCAAAGCCCCAACCATACAAAGGCCTGATCTTTGCCCTTAGGAACTAAATGTGAACAGCATTACAAATTTAGTGGCTTTGCTGCTGGACAGAGTAATCCTTTGAGCCATCCTTAGTCCATGCTTCTGTTCACAATGGACTGTCTAATTTGCCTGAGCTTTGACTCCAATTTGCTGTTAACTCCATCAGTTCACAAAGGGTCCTATGGAAGGACAATCAAAGCAAACAAATAAAATAATAAGAGTGGTGTGTGTATGTATTGAACCAGGAGAAATCAGCAAGGTGGCAAACACAGCAGCAGCAGCATGGATGAATATTCAAGATGAATATTCAGCACTTTAAACTCTGCTCATGTATGCTTGAGTGTGAGATGGTGAATCCTTAAAGGCATGATTAATATTTCACAGTCCTTTCTTCTTGATCCATTGTTAATATCAAACAGTTTAGTGTCAGAGGAGGAAGATAGAAAGAAGGTTAATGTTTGGTTTTCTCACTGAGCAAGAAGTAAATGGCTCACATGTATGCATTTGTAACCTGCAGAAAGCAACGGGTGGAGGGGTAGGGATTTTGAGGTACCGGGTGGCCAAATAAATCAAATCCACCGACACACTGAAATGGAGAGCTTGTCCTAGAATATGTAGTCAGCATAGGCATTATCACAAGACGATAGCTCTTGGAAGCCTATCTACCTATAGAGGCAGTAGCAGCCTGCATTGCTCTCCTGGCTTCTCAACACCCCACACTGCTGCTGCTTACCAGGAGCCGGAGAGTAGTAAGCTAAGGGGAGCTTTGCACAGTGTGGGTGAAGCAGCAGGAGTGTTGGACCTGCCAAGCTGCATGTTGTGTTGCTTCTCCCCATCCTCTGCCCAGTAACTGGCAGTGACATGGTGTTGGGAAGCCAGGAGAGCAGTCCAGATATCTCTCTCTCTCTCTCTCTCTCTCTCTCTCTCTCTCTCTCTCTCTCTCTTTCTCTCTCTCTCTCTCTGTGTGCGTGTGTGTGCACTCAATCGCTGACAAATCAAGAAATCAATCTTTGGGTGGGACAGCAGCGCCTATTCTCTGTCTCTTAATATTAGGCAGAAACCTTCATTATATCATCTTTGCTTAAAAACCTTTTTGTTAGGAAAGCCTACCCAGACGTGCAATTTTATTATGTATTGTTTTTAAAGCAGTTGATTTTATCTATATTTTGATAACATTATTGCCTGCTGTTTTTAAAAGCCTGTTTTTACTGTTTCTTTTTAATTATTGGTTGATTGGTTTATCAGTTATATGCCACAATGACTTCTGCATATAAACGATTCAGAGATATTTTTTGATTAAGCAGTATATAAATCTTGGTATATGTAGGAAACTAAATTTTCTTGAAACTGGTGTAGGAGGCAAGAGAAATTTCTAAGAAGATGAGGGTATGGAGTTTGGTGCTTTCCCTGTATAGTAAGAGGTGGCCATGGATTTTTTAAAAAATAAATTCATATTCCTTTCACCCTTTTAAAAAAAACTTGGTTCATGCCACCTGCCACATCACAAATAATTCTGCAGCCTCTTGTCTTTTATGGGACAAACTTAACTGTAATTGTGGTTTAAGCTGCATTGAAGACATTGTACAGATTTTAAATTGTCTTTTATAATTCAAAAATATATATTAAAAACATATATATAATGCATTGAGAGAACAATACTTGGGGCAGATTTTTGTGAGAGATGGAGATAGGTCTGGCCATGAATCTGTATTTTATCTACTGGGAGGACAAGATGCAACTGTGAAAACTGAATATTTTCTGTCTGCAGACAATCTATAAGAAAGAATGCTGTTTCGTGCCAGGGCGATTCAGAATTTTAAGTTTTGTTTTAAGCTTTTATTCAATTAGGCTTTGCATAATTTCATTAAGTATTGCATACATTCATTTTATTCCATCTCATTTTATTTTGTTTCAATATTTGTTAAAAGAGGAACAAATTCTTCCTTTTAAAGAGGCATGCAGTGATCTGTCAGGGAAATTCAAGATTTTAATTTTGTTTATGCTGGAGTTTGTCTCAGTCTGAGTTAAACTTCCTTTCATTCTGATAAACCTTTGTTTTGCAATGATCCCATCATGGCTAGGTACCAATAATATAATCTGAATCTGCTTGCTCATGGAGAATGTCTTCCCATGGGCCAGGAAATGTTGCAGCTGCACAATGGTTGAGATGTAGCAAAAAGACTTTAAAAAGCCCTTAGTCACATCTTACCTGAAAACAAGATTCATACATACCTGCAACACAGGATATCCATTCATGTATCTTATGAAGTGGACTGCAATTCATGAACACAGATGCCACAGTAAATTTCTTAGTCATTAAGTGCCACAATACTCTTTCTGCAAGAGACAGGCATGAATGTTGTTGTTTAGTCATTTAGTCGTGTCCGACTCTTCGTGACCCCATGGACCAGAACACGCCAGGCACTCCTGTCTTCCACTGCCTCCCACAGTTTGGTCAAACTCATGCTGGTAGATTCAAGAACACTGTCCAACCATCTCATCCTCTGTCGTCCCCTTCTCTTTGTGCCCTCAATCTTTCCCAACATCAGGGTCTTTTCCAGGGAGTCTTCTCATGAGGTGGCCAAAGTATTGGAGTCTCAGCTTCAGGATCTGTCCTTCCAGTGAGCACTCAGGGGTTGATTTCCTTAAGAATGGATAGGTTTGATCTTCTTGCAGTCCATGGGACTCTCAAGAGTCTCCTCCAGCACCATAATTCAAAAGCATCAACTCTTCGGCGATCAGCCTTCTTTATGGTCCAGCTCTCACTTCCATACATCACTACTGGGAAAACCATAGCTTTAACTTTATGGACCTTTGTTGGCAAGGTGATGTCTCTGCTTTTTAAGATGCTGTCAGGCATGAATATTCCAGTGGAAACTCTTACGTTTATTGTGCTACCCCACCTCTGCCAAAATTCCCTAGAAGTTAGCCCTAATGGCAACACCACCACAAAAGCAGCAGAACATGGCTTACACTACAGTGGGGGACAAACTGACACACAAACACTGTGGGGCCACTTTCTTTCTTTTTAAATATATTTTTATTAAAGTTTTATTGGTTTACAAAAGTATGTGCAATGTCTCTTTTTCAAGTTACGTTTTCTACAGATCAGCTTCATTTGTTGTGAGACATTAGCGTTACATTAGGAAGAAAAGGGGGAAAGAGGTGGAAGGGGGAGTGGTGAGTGGGGTCAGGTGGCAATGCTTCTATTCTACTTAGTGTATGTGTGGGGTTTTGTGTCAGCGTCACTTGTGTGGGTTCTCTTTACTATTTGCTTATATTTCTTTGGTGGTGAGGGAGGTTAGGGATGGTCTAGGATATGGTTGATTGTCTTTGATTGGCTGTAGTGAAATTTGTTTTCATGTGTGAGTGGTGTGTGTGTGTGTGTGTGTTTGGATCAGGTTAGCCAGATTGATTTGTATGCTGTTGGTGGGTTCTTCTTGTTGCTTTGTTAGGCTGTGTATGTGATAAAGGGTAACCATACCAGAGTGAAGACGTCTTCTTCTATTTGTTGCCATGTCAGTTTCAGTTTGTTGGTCAGTTTTTCTAATAAGGCTGTTTCCCATACTATTTGATACCATTGGTCTATGCTTACTCCTGACAGGGTTCTCCAGTGCCTGGGTCTTTCTAGGACTGTGCACCAGATTCGGCCGAGGTCCAAATCAAGCATATTTGGAGGGTGTTTGCTTGGGTTTTTTGATGTTAACATATGAGAGTGCTGGAGGTGAAATAGTTAAACAGGTTACCCAATCAGAACCCAGGGGGTGGAGTCAGAGGGACTACAAAACCAGCTCTGGGAGAGGCAAAGGGAGGAGCTTGTTGGGTGGTTGGTTGGAGTGGGAGTGAATTGGGATAGAGTCTGTGGGTAGAGAAATAAGCTGAGTCAGGAACAGTTAGGAGCTAGGAAAATAAGTAAATATCTGAGAGGTGGTTTAGTGAGTGAGAGCAGGTAGCAGAAGTTATAGGTCTGGATAGGCACCCCATGATTGTAATTGACCGATACCGTTTATGAAACCTCACGCTTGTTAAACTGCAATAAATAAACAGAAGTTTATGTTCCAATTTAACCCTGACTGGACTCAGTATTGTACCAGGTAGGGCCTGGATGGTGGCAGTGAGAAATAAAGTGGTGGCACAGGGATCAATAGACGGTGAAACATCCGGGGACCCTGTGTGATTGAACACAGATCTCAAAAGAGTTGGGTGCGCACAGCCACAGATCACTACCAATCAGGTTGGTTGGCATAGAGCAGGCATCCCCAACCTACGGCCCTCCAGATTTTTTGGCCTACAACTCCCATGATCCCTAGCTAACAGGACCATTGGTCAGGGATGATGGGAATTGTAGTCCAAAACATCTGGCAGGCTGAAGGTTGGGGATGCCTGGCCTAGAGTGACTTGTGGCAGTCAGGGGCATACAGCATCAGGCAAGAAGAAGAGGCAGACACCATGTGTAAAAGTCATAAACCTCCCTGGCCGACAGCTGCATTTTCCTGTGAGAAAAGGCTCAATCCCTCTGCTCAACAGCGTGAGCAGCAACCAGCACTGCACAGGATGAGATTGCTCTTTGTCACAGAACAATCCAATCATGTGAGGGTGTTGCTTTCAGGAAAGAAAGCAGCACCCATACCCCTTAGGATCTAATCCTGCACACTGCCATGCACCCTAACCATTTTAAAGGTTTAGAAAGCATTTTTTAAAAAACCAACCTTAGCCTTGTCCTTGAATTGTTTCAATGACAGAACCAGGGTGGGCAGCTCCCAGAGTGGTACAGGGCAAATTTCCCTGATCTGGGGCTCACAGATCTGAACCACAGGGTGGATCAGGCATCTGTGCACAGCCCTATCACTTTTGACGCGCTATATATCTGATGATGTTAAAAGATGATGCTGTTAAGGTGCTACACTCAATATGCCAGCAAATTTGGAAAACTCAGCAGTGGCCAGAAGATTGGAGAAGATCAGTCTACATCCCAATCCCAAAGAAGGGCAGTGCCAAAGAATGCTCCAACTACCGCACAATTGCACTCATTTCACACGCTAGCAAGGTTATGCTTAAAATTCTACAAGGAAGGCTCAAGCAGTATGTGGATCGAGAACTCCCAGAAGTGCAAGCTGGATTTAGAAGAGGCAGAGGAACCAGAGACCAAATTGCAAACATGCGCTGGATTATGGAGAAAGCTAGAGAGTTCCAGAAAGACATCTACTTTTGCTTCATTGACTATGCAAAAGCCTTTGACTGTGTCGACCACAGCAAACTATGGCAAGTTCTTAAAGAAATGGGAGTGCCTGATCACCTCATCTGTCTCCTGAGAAATCTCTATGTGGGACAAGAAGCTACAGTTAGAACTGGATATGGAACAACTGATTGGTTCAAAATTGGGAAAGGAGTACAACAAGGCTGTATTTTGTCTCCCTGCTTATTTAATTTATATACAGAATACATCATGCGAAAGGCTGGGCTGGATGAATCCCAAGCTGGAATTAAGATTGCTGGAAGAAATATCAACAACCTCAGATATGCAGATGACACAACCTTGATGGCAGAAAGTGAGGAGGAATTAAAGAACCTTTTAATGAGGGTGAAAGAGGAGAGCGCAAAATATGGTTTGAAGCTCAGCATAAAAAAAACGAAGATCATGGCCACTGGTCCCATCACCTCCTGGCAAATAGAAGGGGAAGAAATGGAGGCAGTGAGAGATTTTACTTTCTTGGGCTCCATGATCACTGCAGATGGTGACAGCAGCCACGAAATTAAAAGACGCCTGCTTCTTGGGAGAAGGGCAATGACAGGCCTAGACAGCATCTTGAGAAGTAGAGACGTCACCTTGCCAACAAAGGTCCGTATAGTTAAAGCCATGGTTTTCCCAGTAGTGATGTATGGAAGTGAGAGCTGGACCATAAAGAAGGCTGATCGCCGAAGAATTGATGCTTTTGAATTATGGTGCTGGAGAAGACTCTTGAGAGTCCCGTGGACTGCAAGAAGATCAAATGCATCAATTCTTAAGGAAATCAGCCCTGAGTGCTCACTGGAAGGACAGATCGTGAAGCTGAGGCTCCAGTACTTTGGCCACCTCATGAGAAGAGAAGACTCCCTGGAAAAGACCCTGATGTTGGGAAAGATGGAGGGCACAAGGAGAAGGGGACGACAGAGGATGAGATGGTTGGATAGTGTTTTCGAGGTTACCAGCATGAGTTTGACCAAACTGCGGGAGGTAGTGGAGGACAGAGGTGCCTGGCGTGCTCTGGTCCATGGGGTCACGAAGAGTCGGACACGACTAAACGACTAAACAACAACAAATATCTAACGAAGTGATTGCACTGCAATCTTGTACATGTGCATTCAAAAGTAAGCAGCATTAAGTTCAATGGGACTTATTACTAAGGAAGTGTGTGTAGGATTGCAGACCTTACTTTTTGGTCTCTCTCCAGTTAAAAAGAAAAGACTTAATTTAGGCTGCTGCATTTGTAAGGGAATAACACAGTCAACTGAATAGGTGCTGCTGAGAAGAAGGAGGAGAAAACTAAACTCTTAAAATTGGTAATGTGCTTTCTAAACATCATTGCATAATGATGTTTTGTTGTTCCACATAAATGTATCTTTTGCAGGGCTTAAGGTCTTTGCTGTAGTGCTCTTGAATATTTGTCAAGAATATTTGTCAAGGAGAAATATAAGTACATTCCTTTTCTGTCTGTACTGAAGATAAAAAGGTGCATAAGCATGGGCTTATGGCAGATTGCAAACCACTTACACTGATACTATTCAAGATTATTTTCACATTTATAATGCTTTATTTCATCGTTCCTCTCAAACGTTTTCCTGTGTAGTATCAAGAATACAACTAGCAAGCAAGATTAAACAAACAAATCAAAAACATGTGAAAGAACTAGAAGGTAGAACTGTCTACCACAGAACTGCGTCCTCTACCACTCTCCCACCCTCCAGGCATATTCCATTCATTATTTGCAGTTTCAAGAATGCATCCAATTCACAAGTAAAATGTAATAACACCCTTCAGTGGTTCTGAAGGTTTGGGGCCTGGTCATTTCATGTTGGACTGCTTCAGATCCATGCCATGTGATATTCAGAAGCAGACTGAGTATTTCTGAAGCAGGTTGCTTCCATTAAGATTTGTCCATCAGAAGCCAATGTATTTCTTCAGCTGGTGGATTGCCTGGTACCTATCTCTGATGTAAAAGCTATGAAACAGGGTGTTGAGATGGATCTCATGGTCATTTTGTGAGTTTATTATACTAGAAAGAATAATATTTCTTAGGAAATCTGGGCATATTCTACCGGAGTTCAATCTTCTTCAAGCATGGTCATTTTAAACTCATTTCTTGTGTTATATGTATATGTACTGGCTTCAAAATTTATTTGGGGAAAGGGAATGGAACTCTTTCATTGGGCACATCATGGGGCCTGAATTCACAGTCTTGAACATAAGAAGACACCTGCTGGATCAGTTCAAATGTCAATGTTCTCCAGTATCAGGGCACGTTGAATTTTTCAACTTTCAACTTCCAAAAATGAGGAGTGCTAAAAAGTTGTAACATGACTTTGGAATTCAAAAGGTATTTTTGTTGAATTAATATAATTTAATTTAGCTTCCCTTGGTAAGTAAAATGTTTGTAAAACTGCAGAGGTATCAATAAAAATTATTGCCAAGTACTTGCAGTTATGTTGTTGTTGTTGTTGTTATTTAGGATTAGTAGACATTTTCAGAAGGTAAAATTAAAATTCTTTGGTTTTCCAAAAGCCGTTTATATGCTTCTTTACTAAACATACCTACCAAGCTAAATGTTGCTCAATTTTGCAAACCAACCAACCACAAACACAAAATAGCAGATTTGAATTCCTCACACCCAAAAACATATTTTTAAGACCCCCTCAATGAAGAAATTTGCAGAAATTAATTTTCACTCCGTAAAAGAACATGCCGTACTCCAGCACCCCACCCATTTTCCTGAGTAACTTGTATACAAAGGTCTGTTGCCTCTTATCCTGCAGGTACTATACAAGCCAGCATGACTTGTAGTCATAGAGAGCCTTATCTTCCGAGAATCAATAGCCTTATCTTCTACAGTTTAACAATAAGCTGCATGAAATACTAATTCCTTTTGTCTCTCCTGAATCTCTCACCACT
This sequence comes from Podarcis raffonei, assembly GCF_027172205.1. Taxonomy (NCBI): domain Eukaryota; kingdom Metazoa; phylum Chordata; class Lepidosauria; order Squamata; family Lacertidae; genus Podarcis; species Podarcis raffonei. The sequence continues at coordinate 71,559,927 of NC_070605.1, forward strand.
AGCATCTTTTTCCAAGATATGTTGGTAGGCTAAAGACTTCAAATATCTCTCTGAAAGTCCGCTTACCTTTTCATAAAAGCAGTAATAATAAAATTACAAGACAATAAAATAACCATAAAAAAGAATGGGTGGCATAAAATATATTCATATTTGTATGAATATGAGGAACTACTATAAGGATTGGGGTGGGTGGGAACTCTTCTGTATAGCTGACTCTACAGAAGGCACTTCTTCGCCATACAATAACTGATATAGAATTTTAATCACTTGTGCAGTTTACAATTAGCAAAGTTTCCCCTGGGAGATACGAAACTTTTCTGGTACAGACTGTACTTCCTCTGAGCTGATTACATTCAAGTTTACAGTTACCAATTAAAGAAACCAATTACAGTTCCATACTGTGTCAACACAGGCTGACCTAATTTGATCCTGGTTAATCAGTTACACAAACAAATTCTATTTCTAGAATAAATTGAAACTGAAGAAAACAAAAAGTGAACTTCTATGTTTTGTGTGATATTATTATTATTATTATTATTATTATTATTATTAAACACAGAGTGTTAAAAACAAGCACATTTCAATGAATGGGATTCTGGAAAAGGCAAGTAGTTAACACTCTACCCCAAAAATGCACTTCTTCACAATCTGTAAGGAATAAATTCCTGGCAGCAAGCTTTGGGGTCATAAAACTTCACACGAGACAGCCATCTTTCTGAGCTACATTGTGTTAATATGTTTATCTGTGTGATTTATATTCACCCCTTCTAAAGTATACCACAATCACATATTGGCATGATATATCCAATCTGAAACACTTTAAAATCCCATTTCTTCCAAACATAAAGAACAACTAAAATCTAAGCAGCATATGTTCCAATAGCTCCAGTGGCTGAAGAACATATTTATGACTTTCTGCTCCCAGTAATGTTCTGAAGCTGTCTTTTCCAGTCAATGGTCAATAGGCCTTTGGGCCTATGTCAGCATTTAGTCAAATGTGTAGAAGCTGTTAAGGAAGTCTTAGACTGCAACATACATACCGTATTTTTCGCCCCATAGGGCGCACTGGCCCATAAGGCGCACCTAGTTTTTTGGGGGGGAAATAAAGGGGGGGGAATTTATTTCCCCTCCAAGGCGCGAGGCTGGGGTGGGGGAAGCCCGAGCTTCCCCCGACCCCAGCCCCCAGAACAGGCTGCTCTCCACAAGCCGTGGGAGCCCTCCTGCGGCTTGCGTAGAGCTACCCAAAGCCCCGGCACGACTGCTGAGCGCGCCGGGGCTTCGGGATAAGAGGCAGCGCTGCGCAAGCCAGGGGAGCCATCCCACGGCTTGCGCAGAGCTACCCGAAGCCCCGGTGCAACCGCTCAGCGCGCCGGGGCTTCGGGATGCAGGCAGCTCTGCGCAAGCCGGGGGAGCCCGGGGGGAACTCCCGCGGGCTCCCACGGCTTGCGGATAGCTTCCTGAAGCCTGGAGAGGGAGAGGGGTCAGTGCACACCGACCCCTCTCATTCTCCAGGCTTCAGCGAAAGCCTGCATTCGCCCCATAGGACACACACACATTTCCCCTTCATTTTTGGAGGGGAAAAAGTGCGTCCTATAGGGCGAAAAATACGGTATATTTAAAGTACTCCAAAATGATTATGGGCATTGTAATTTCTAAGCAACTCTTTGCAAACAACAGTGGCCAGAATTACTAAAGAATGTGCTTTAAGTGTATGGTGTGCATGTAGCCTCAGAGATTTTTTTAAATATTAGGTGGTTTAGAAAGGTTTTGAATTGATTGAATGTAACACAGGTTGAAATTGGGTTTAAAATAAACAAGAATGCCAGGTCTCTCTGTGTGAGACAGTTGCAATTCCAATGTGTGCTACATTTACTCCATTTTCAGGGGGGATATGTCCCCTCCTAAACACCATAATATTTATTAAATATTGCCCATCCTTGTGCATCATTATACCATATCAGACTATTTTTCTATTTAGACTAGTATTGTCTGCTCTGCACTTTGAGCTGCTCTCTATGGGCCTTTCATATCACATTCCATCTGATCTAATGAGTAGAGTCTAAAGATTGAACTTGGAACCTTCTGCATCCAAAGTAAGTGCTCTTTATTGTGATATGGTCCTTCCATTGCCATTGACATGCAGCACCATTTTGTTTTCTATGATGTCACCAGGCTGCAATGCTGGCAAAGGGCAAATCAACTCCTATAATCAGGACTCTTTGCTTTTGGCAACCTCCAGCCAGAGTGATAATTCTTTAAAACCTTGTACCTTAATGATTATAAATGGCAAGGATATAAATTATAAGTTTGGTATAATGCTCCGTTTAGTTACATTTTATACTACAAGGCAATTCTCCTGAACATAAAATAGCTTTTATCAATGAAAACTTAATACAGTTCAGCAATATATAGCTCATTTCCAAAGGTTCAGGCTGAAGAAGAGGCATGTGCGACATAAATCTCACCCAGCAAATATGGTAGAAAAAGAGAGAAACAAATTTGCATGACCCCAGAGCATATCATCTGATCAATCATGCGATGCCTTAGCTCACTGCTCTTTCCATTAATTTTCCTTCTTTATTCAGCTCTAGGATGTGAAAAATCTCTCCAGCCAAAGTTAGTAATGACAAAAGTGGAAATCATATGCACTTGTACTAGGGAGTTAGCCTCCATGAACTTAGTGAGATTTACTTCCCAGTAAATAAACAGAGAATTGGAATGAAATCAATACAAGTTTATAAGCAAAAGACTTCAGCTATTGGGAGCTACAGAAATGTACTGGTAGTTCTCATAACAACTCTAACAACAACAAATCTAATTAATAGCTATCTCATTCCAGTGTCCTCAGCAAGACTAAACATAGTTTGATTCAGCATCTCCCTAGCACAGAGACACTTGTTCAGTATACCTGAAGGAGTGTCTCCACCCCCATCTTTCAGCCTGGACATTGAAGTCAAGCTCTGAGAGTCTACTGCTGGTTCCCTCACTGCAAGAAGCAAAGTTACAGGGAACCAGGCAGAGGGCCTTCTCGGTGGTGGCGCCTGCCCTGTGGGACGCCTTCCCATCAGATGTCAAGGAAATAAACAACTAACTGACTATTAGAAGACATCTGAAGGCAGCCCTGTTTAGGTAAGGTTTAAATGTTTGATATTTTATTGTGTTTTTAATATTCTGTTGGGAGCCACCCAGAGTGGCTGGGGAAACCCAGCCAGATGGGCAGCGTATAAATAAATAAATTATTATTATTATTATTATTATTATTATTATTATTATTACTATTACTACTTGCATCTGAGTTCTTTGCTGTGTTGAGGAGTAGTATTGGCAGGGATCAGCTTCTCTAAACACAGCATGATTATGCTTTCTGGTCCTGTCCACTGGCTTACCAGCTTAAGAGAAATATTATTTCACCAGCCTTTTAAAATTCTCTGAGTGCCAAGGAACAAGGAGACAGGTACAGTCTGGTCAACATTCATGTTTCTGAACTTCTGAATGGTTTTGGCAAAGTCCCACACCAAACATTTCTGGCTAAGCTTAGTAATCAAGAAGAAATTCACTCATGGGGGGATAAGGGACATAGGTATAAAGTTTTACTCACTTTACATTATATATTTGATTTATTTGTTGTTTTTATGTTATACAGTGCTTAGAAATTTTCTTAAAAAAAATAAAATCTGGTAGCTTATAAATAATTTTAAATAAACAAACTATGCCTGGGTTCCTCCCCGCAGTGTCAGAAATGAGTACTGCAAGTGCTCCTGAGATTCAGAACTTCTTTCCCCCCCAGCTGGAGGGCTATACCCTGAAGAGGAAGGAAGACTCTCAGAAGCCCTGCATGTGCCAGGCACGATGAAACCTTCCCAGAGAATGTTCTACCGATTTCCCATCTATTTGAAACTAACAAAATCACAGTTCTTCTTTAAGAGTAAGTTGCTAAGACACATATGTAGGTCAAAATCAGGGAGGGAACCATATAATTCTATCACTTTGTCCCCTTTATCAAGCATCTAATTCAGCTCGATAAGTACAGGCATGCATGCATGTTTCCAAAAGAAACAGCACATCATTCCTCACGGGTGGGGGGTGTTTGGCACATGACAGATTTTATCCTTGATATGATGGAAGAGAATGCAAATTTCCATAGACAAGCTATTGTTCACTTTATGCAGATCTATCACTCTTGCCTCCCTCCCATGGAGTCGCCAGTCTCCCAAAAGGCAATGCTTCATTGTATTACTACTTACCCTGACATGATGAATACCACCAAAACATTCTCACTTTTATTGTGAGGAGGAGCAATATCCCCCCATCTTAATGTCTGGGCATTTAGAATGTTTCCCAGGGATTCAGAGCAGTGCTCTGCTCTGTGTGTACCTGCCTGCAGTGACGTGGCAAACCTTGAGCTGCGGAAACTTATCATCACAGGCTACACCGCCAAAGAGTATCCAAAAATGCATGAAGCTACATTTATCTGTACTTAAACACAGACATAGACACCAGGGCTGGATTTACGTATAAGCTAAACGAGCTATAGCTTAGGGCCCCACTCTCTAGGGGGCCCCAAAAAAAATTGAAGGAAAAAAAACTGGATGCACATTTCCAAAATATAAGATAAAAAACAAATAAAATAAAACCTACATACAGCAGCAGTGTTTTGTGTTGTGTAGGTTCCTATGCTGTAAATAATGGGCCCTGCCTGCTAGCCTGCTCCCTAAAATATCACTGGTTTGCTCTTTTCTACATATAGGGCGCCTACATTCTGCATGGACTGGTTGCATGGCAAATGGCTTTAGATACCTATTAGGTCCATAAATTACCATATTGCATATATTCAACACAAAAAAACAGTGACAATTTGTTGTTGACAAAGGACAGCTGGACATATAAAGGGCCCCATTACCTTCAGTAAATCTGGCCCTGATAAACAGTACATAGCACAATTCCCAGTTGATTGGAACAGGCCACACTATGCATAGCTTCCTGTGTGTGAGCTCTATTAAACTTAGTGCTTCTGACTGGATAGGTTTAACTTGGAAAACACATTCAGATTCAACCAACGATCTTCAGTCAGCGGAAGTGTTCTTAATTAGAAGTGCAGATCAACTTACAAAGCAGTGTTACCGTTTAAAGTAGGAACCACATTAAAAAAAAGGGAGAGAAGTATCCAGCCTCTGCTTTTTAAACTCATTCTTCTATGATGATGTTTCACAAATGCACTTGAAAGCCCCACTATTTCCACATTCACTTGAAAGGGCAAACAGGGCATGTCAACAAGAAACTGAAATTGACAGATTTTTCCCCATCCCTGAGAGTGCCTTCAGATATTTGGTGAAGTTTCTCTTCCAGTTTTCCAGGCTGATGTCATTTGTAATATATAAAAATCAGAGTAATGCCACTTCACTTTGAGATGACATTACCAAGCCCAGTAAATAGACTAAACACTACAAACATGATGTTTTTTAAAAAATAAAGCTATAAGAGGGTCAGTTTCAAAATTGGGTAGTTTTTTCCCCTTTATTATTTTCAAACACACAAAGAATACATACTACTTGTCTTAAACTGAAGCTGGAGAACATCAGAGAGGCATTGTCTCTCTTGTCTTTTGGGCACCTATTGAAGATCTCCCTTTTTCTACCAGCTTTTTAAATGCAGATCTGTATCCTAGTGTTTTTCTGTGCTGTATTTGAAATTGTTTGTATATATGGAATTGATCTTAATTATTTCTAATCACTGGTGCCCTTATTCTAAAAGGGCTTCATGATGTTTTCCCAGAAGCAGTTCATAGATGAAAGCAAATAAATAAATGAAATGAAAAATTATTGAGGGGTAGCTCTGGGCTCCTTTCATGGACACTGCTACAAATATTTGGGAGCCTCTGGCTAAGAACTGCACAGCCCAAATCATTTGTATTGTTATAATGTTAGCACAATGCATGTATGCCAAATATTAGTAACTGGAAGCTGTTTTTAAACTTTAAAATATGATATCACTTACAAAACAGGCTCAAGAAGTTCTTTATCATTGGACACAAAAGTGTCACTGTCAAATCTTTAACGATTTTTCTTCCCAAGAAAATTGCTAGTTTCTGCTGGTATATGAGGGGTCTAAACTGCTTTTGCTAATGAACGCCTAGGCAATGTTATTCAGTTTAAATGGAATCATTCTAGAACTAGTACCGCTATCATTTCAGCTTGAAGCTGTGTTGTGCTCTAGAAAGGCAAAGGGGACAATAATCTAAAGTGACACAAAAATAACCACTTAGGACAAAAGCAATTATGATTCTGAGCATGGGCAAATGATATTTAGCTTATACCCTCCACTAACTGTACCACCACAGCTGTGCTATATACTCTCTAGACATTGTAGGCTATTTAGTTCTATAAACCATCATGATTGCCTGCAGCACTATAATATAATCAGTCACAATAATAATTTACAGAAATCTTTTAGTGTTTCTGTCTACTTGAACTCTTCCATTGTGCATGGCTGTCTTTCGAGCGCAGGTGATCCCTTTTCACTTCTTTTGGCACTGATTTTTTTTCTTTCCTCCAGCTGGTGTTCTTAAAGTCCAATTCACAGATGGTGACACTCTTTCCCCCTGTCTATATAATTCCTCTCTTTCCCATAACCTCTCTTTGCACCTCTCTTTCCCATAACCAAGGGCACTGCGTTCACCGGGGGGGGGGGAGGCAGTCGGCATGCATGTGCAAAATAGCCCATAAATGATGGATCTTGTGCTTTGTACAAAGTGTTTGTGTTGCGTAGTAGAGTTGTCATAAGTCTGCATCAAAATAAAGTTTCCAATTTTTTAAAATAAAAATTAACATGAAAATTCACCTGTGCTTTACTGCAGATCTCTCCTAATAAACACATTTTTAGATGTACCTGTGACTAGGGTACAAATCTTTGTGAGCAAATTTTCCAGATAGAATGTAGTTTTGTATGTTCTTTCATTCATGTATTTTTATGCACAGTTTCTGTGTATAAATGTATTTTTTAAAAAACAACAACAGTGTTTGGTTGGAAAACTGCATCACAAAATTCAGATAAGTGTAAATTTCAAAGGCCAGCTGTGTTTCATTTCATACAGCTGTGTTTCAGTTCATATAGTGGTTTGAGAAGTCTGAACTGTGTAGTTTCTTATTAAAATGCAAAGAAAATTGAGTTTCTTCCCTATCCCTACATTCAAGTACAATACATGTTACCTTCCTTCTAAAGGTAAAGTGTCATTGAATTTAATGAGACTGACCCTCAGGTAAGTATATATTTACAGGATTGCATCCTTGGGCACTGGTAACTTCTTTTATCCAAATGATATAGAAACTGCAGCACCCATGTACAGATGATGACCATTTCATGCAGGAGTTCTGTTTCCCGCCCTGTTATACCACACTACACCTCTCCCCTGTTACGCCCTGATGTTTGTGTGTGTTTTCTCTCTCACTCTCTCATACACACTTATTCACATTCACACATACAAATACAAATACATGAACACACGCACCCAGAGAATGATTTCTATGCAAAATTATAATAGGACACCTGTCATGCTTCATAACATTTATGCACAAAGAAAACTAAGTATATATTTTTTTAAAAACACACATTGGGTTTCAGAGTACATTGTTGTATTCATCAAACAGCAATCTAGTTGTGTATTTGGTGTGAACAGGTGTAGGTTCTTATGGATTTAATTCCCTTTTAACAGTGCTATTAAAATGCAATATAAAATTAGAAGAAAAGAAATCCGCCCAGTGTTGTTAAATAGCAACAGTTGCATATGTATTAACTGGGGACCTGTTAACGAGATTATTGATCAAAGTATGTAAATAAGTAATAGAGGGAAACATCATTAAAATGCTTGCCTCCTGTTCAGACTTGGCAAACAGATGAACTGGTGCTTGCTTCAGATTGACAATCAAAAAATAGGTTTGCCCCCACAGTTCTATTCCTTTTTGCATTGCACAGTAAAACAACAACAACAAAAAACACACCACGGGATGTGTATCATACATATGGAATTCATGGGCAAAATCTGTGGAAAGAGTTCAATTTCCAATCTTGTTGTCCCAGTCCTGAAGAGATTGTCCCAACTGCAAATCCATCAGCCAGTTTGAATTTTGCCAGTTCTGTTTCCAGGTTGTTCAATATTATGCACTCTTCGTTCTCACCAACAGAGCTGGATGTTCTCATACAGGTGCATTTCGTCCTTGATTAAATGTCTTTGGAATGTATGAGGAAGTAAAGGAGAGGCTTAGAATAGCGAAAGCATGCTTGTGGTTTGTAGTTAAAAGCAACATAACAGAGGGATACATACTTCAAGAGAAATTGTGAGAGAGTTTTAGAGAGTGAGTGAGAGTGTATAAGTGTCAGTGGAGAGAGGCAGAAGCACAAATCACTTCCACATCCAGCAGTTTCTAGTTCCTATTAAAGCTGTGCACTGGATTTGGCCAAAGCCGGAACCAAATCTGGCCAATCTGGGATAAATTGGGTTGGGACAGTCTGGTCAGCTTACGGGAATCTGGGGAAATTCACAGACCCTCCAAGTGTCCCTATTTTCTAGGACGCCCCTGATTTAGAGAAGCTGTCCCAGTTTCTGATTTGATCCTGGAATGTCCCACTTATGGTAGGATGTCCCTATTTTCATTGGATAAATGTTGGAGGGGATGGCATTATCTGACCCCCAAGCCATCTGAAGGCAATCATGTATAGCAAAGGTTTTTAAATGTTTAATGTTTTAATATATGTTGGAAGCTGCCCAGAGTGGCTGGGGCAACCCAGTAAGATGTGTGGGGTATAAACAGTAACATCACCATTATGGAATGGGACGTCCCTATTTTCTTTGGAGAAATGTTGGAAGAGGAGCCTTCATGCATAGTTTTCAAAGGCTCTGTACTTCAGGCCCAGCATGTGGAAGACATGGATGCAGGGCTGGCAGGGGACCTAGTGGAAGGGTGAAGCATTTGGTATTAGTCCCACTCTCCCCCTCACACAACTGTAATTGCATGAGGGAAAAGCAACTGACGGTTGCTACAGTGAATTCTACATTTCACTAGAAAGAAAGCCATGCCGGAATAATTGGTTCTTCTTTGTCTGTGCTTCAAACGTAGTTGTTTAGTGCCTTCTGAGGCTGAAATAACATGAATAATGCCCTGAAGACTTGAGAAGATTGCTTCAGGATCAGTTTTGCTTCCTCTCCTCAGGCTCTTTATTAAATGAAGCTCAAAAGGGTCTGGGCCAAGATATCTTGTTGCTATAAATCTTTTACGTTTCCACTTGGTTTAACTTGCATTGCAGAGCAGCTAAGTGGTCTCATGATGCTTGCTTGCTTGATAGCTTGACACAATTCAAGGGATTATCAATATGACTGGATTTTGAGATGCCCCCCTCATAGGTTCTTAAGCTATAAACTGGTTTATATATTTGACCTATTTCCCTGTTCTTTAGCTCATAAGTATTTCATTCTTTTGTATTGTTTGCCTCAAATAGTATATTACTCTTTCTTTAATAATAATAAAAATCTGAACAGCAGCTCACTAAAGGAGATTTCATTTCCAGAAGGAGAATCTGAAGATATATCCTAGGATTTGGGTCCAAGAAGAAATCAGATTTCATTCAGAACTTCCTTCCCACTAACTACATAATAATAAATACAGTATGGTGGTCCTGAAGAAATGAAGCTCTAGATTTATTTAATCTAAGTATAAACCAATACCAAGGTGAAATATGGCTGCATGTTATGGGGACATTCCTAAAAAGAAGTCCCAGTGAATTCAATTAGATTTGCCTTTGAGTAGATACATAGGAAGCAGTGTTAAAGATCAAAGCACTTCGGTCACTTCCCCTATTGTTATCTATCACTACCATATTCCATTGTTATGTGGATGGGTATCGTCATAAGAATATAAAAAGAGCCTGTTGGATCAAGCTTGTGGCCCATCTAGTCCGGCTCCCTGTTCTCACAGATGCCAACCAGATGCCTTTGGGAAGCCCACAAATAGGATATGAGGGCAGCTTCCATCATGTTCATTCTACCACCTATGGATTCATCCTCGCCTCCTTTTGATGCATGGGTGGCTCAGGCCTGACTGCCTTCATGCTTCAGCAATGGCAAGGGAATGCAAGAGGAGCAAAGCCCTCTTGTAACCACAGAGAGGAACCAAAGATTTGCTGTTGTGTCCCTTGTGTACCATTGGCAGGAAGATGTGACGCCTGCAATTGTTCTAGTGAGACTTCATGTCTAATGTAAGGTTTTCACTTTAATAGAAACTTTCAGAAAGGGGAATTTCAACAGATGTCACAGAGATTTCAGATGCCTGTCCTATTTCCCCCTAGATAACAGCCTCGAGACTTGCTTTATAGGTAATGATATGATATGCTCATATTGTTAGTGCATATTATTGTATCAACAGCATCCACTGAAGATGGACAAAATAAATCATACTTGAAGCAAATGGGGATCTTTCTATTGGTCTTAATGAGTTTTAAAGTGGGTCTTTGGTCTGTAATTTCCCTTCTTTCATCCAGCTGATTAATTTGAATACACAGTGACATATGTTTAATTTTGATATAACCTTTATGATCTAATCTTGTTTCTAATGGTCAATTTCTTTCTCACCACCCTTCAACTATCCACAATTTGCTTGCCAGCTGTATGATCCAGATGCGCTCAGGCTCTCTCTCTTTTTCTTCTGAAGTGCATATTCCAACAGTAGCATTTAGAGATGTGTATAATTTTCTGCCAGGCTCTGTAGATAGCAGGAACAGCAGATGTGGCGAAGCCTGAAGGGTCACTTTGGTATTGTTGTACTAATAAACTGTTTCACAATACTGTGTGTGTGTGTGTGTGTGTGTGTGTGTGTGTGGTCTTTTGTTTTTGGAGCTAGAGACTTTTAGGAAAAAACAGTCCGCTGTGGTATAGTGGATATCCTGTGTTTGACTGAGGCCTAGATTCACATCCCTGCTCAATCATGAAGGTCACTGGGGGACATTGGACATCTCACTATCTGTCTATCAAATTTATGACACGAAGATGCTGTGAGGGCCAATAGGGGCAAACTATGTCTACGAGCTCTTTGGGGTAATAGATGTTACTATGCACAAAGAACATTTATATGCCAGCATGGCCAAATATAAGATCCACTTCATACTAAATATTTTAATCCCCTTTGCAACATCTCCATGTGTGCGGTTATTTCAAACCAGCCTGCATTTTTACAAGGTCTGATTTTATAATAGTCAAGTTACGCCTGCCATTTTAGTGTGGAAAAAAGAGTCTACAGGTGAAATCTAAGCATCTTCCCTGTGAGCAAGGCTCATGAAACAACATAGGACTTACTTCTGAGCAAGCATGCATAAGATTGGATTGTACAGATGGAATCTTATGACACTTCCTTGGGAGCAAATTTCAATGAATGCAGTGGATTGTATGCAACTAAATCATGCAGAGTAGACTGACTGAAATAAATGGATATCAGCTAGTCATGAATAATATAAATTCATTGATTTCAGTGGGTCTGCCCTGAGTATTAGTTAGTTGAACCCGGTGGGGGTTGTTTCTAGGTAAATGTATATTGAATTGGACTATGAGAAACTAGGCACAAGTGTGGTGCACTGCAGGGGAAGATATGAGATTGAAGGATTAAACTGGCTGACTCTCTGCTTAACTGTACACTCACCAGGGATTGTTGACATGTCATAATCTCTAAATCCCATGCCACTCCTATCTACATACACTATGGAAATCATAATTCTGCCCTATTCTATGAGGTGAAGGTGTCACCACAGGGACAGAGAGCTATTGGCCTAAAAGCATCCAGGAATGTGCACACATATAGGTGAGGTCCCTCTACAGTCATTCTAATGAGTGTCTGTAGGTGGGAGAGCAGAACTGGCTGCTGTGATGCTGTTCCCTTGTCACAGATTCCCTCTCGATAACGCTTGGCTGAACTCTTCTCCATGCCAGCAAATGCTAAAATTGAGTTCCCCTTACTTTACTGATGCGTTTGAAGGGTCTAAGGCTGGGACTGCACATTTCTTCACCACCATCCAATGCATGTTCATTTTATACGAACAAACATGTGTAATGGACCAAGTTGATTCATTGTACATACAAATATAATGCAACAACAGACACAAAAATTTGTGTAGAGAGAAGGGTGAAAACAGCAGCCAAAGGTGGTAAGTGGTGGGAACCTTGGGTCTGAGGTTCTAATGTGGCCCTCCAGGTCTCTCTATCTGGTCCTTGGGACTTTTCACATACCATGGCTCCTCCACAGACCAAACAGCCTACTGCCCATGATCCAAACAGTTGATTAAAGTACAGCATATTTACTTGTCACCTAGAAATAGGTACTGACTAACCCCCTGTAATTTAAAGATTCATTTGCATCATCTCTTCCGCTTCTTCTTCAGGAAGCCCACCATGCTGCATCTCACATTACTTATGAAACTGCTCTAGGTTTCAAAAACAGTTTTGCTTGGAGGCAGGGAGTGGTGGCGGTGGTAGGAGCTGATTCTATTTGAGACACACTTTAAAGCCCCGAGCCCTGTCAAACGAGCTGTTCTATACATCATGGTGTGATCTACAAGACTGCTCTTCAACCTTTGGCTGCTACATGGCTTTGGACGACAACTCCCATCATCCTTGTCCAGCTTTACCAATGGTCAGGAATGATAGAAGTTGTAGTCCAACAACTATGATCCACAACATTATCTCCAGCACTAGAATGTCAACATAAACATTCTCTCTCTTTTCAGGAAAGTTCGGATCCATCATAACAGTACATATTGTTGTGTCTGCTTATGTAGCATGAAGTATTTAATCCATCCATGGGGATAGGTTGACCTTAAAAAATCAACACCTGGATCAAGCTAGCTTGTCTTACAGAGAACCATCTGAAAAGATTCGCTATAACATGCCAAGGACAGTTTTCTAATTAAAGTGATGGCAGTCCATGCAACACTACATGGACTCGTTTACAATTCCTTGCATTTATGCATCGCCCTAACTGCAGCTTCCATGTTACAACTGCTGTTTGTGCAGTGGGAAACTGACAGGATTTCCCATATGAATGGGTATTCAAGTTCACACTAGGAAAAAGTATTTGCCTTGATGGATACACATTGTGATGGGCCATTATGTGGTTGCTCTTGTGATGGACCTAGACTAGATTCTTGTAAAATTCCATTTTTTAAAACAAAAAATGTCACAAAATCATTAGTTGGGGAACTAATCTCAAATTTTGGGATGTCAAGTATTAAAAATGTTGAAAATTTCAGATGCTATGCAGGTGGGTTCTTCTGTTGTTATACAGCAGCTCTTTAGTAATAAGGTATTAGAACTGAGTTACAGCAAGGGTAGTCCATACATATATGTTTGTCACTTGATGACTGCACTTGGTAATGAGGTCACATGCAGATGTGAGAGAGCTTTAAAAAACCAAAAACATTCACCTTCCTTAAACGTGATGCTTTTTCAGCACAGTCATTTCACATTCTGAATATTCACAGATCCTCAGAGGAACCAAATGATTTACATCCATGTGTGAACTAGCCCTTCCTTATTTTTCAGTATTCCCATGCCAACATTCTAATAATGTGTTGTATTGCCTTCATGTTCTGTATTCTCAAAAGCTAGGAAGGTGGTGAATAGGGAGAGGACCTTTGAAGTTTCTGTGCAACACTTAAGGAATTATCTACCAAGGATCTATCTGGCATTGCAGGCAGATATTTTCCTGCATTGGAAGCTACAGTTCCAGTGCATTCTGGGTACAAATCATGTCTGCTGCCACAAAAGACCCATTGGTTTCAATAGAACTTGATGTCTAGGAATGGTCCAAAGGATTGCAAGTGTGCAAACCTATGGGTGTTCCTTTTTCAGCTTTTCATCTTGTTACATTCTGTGATCCCAGGAACTATCTCTAGAAGGAGGATGTTAGAGCTGTTTTTTTTTTAAAAAAATCAGATATTATGCATATTTCAGACAATTATGTCATATATCATTTCATCTCAGATCTGCTGGCAGTTTCCCCTGGCTATTGACCATACTTACCAACTTTGCACTTTAACCTGATTTTATCTGCCATGATTACTCAAGTGTGCAACAATTTGGATCGCTGGCAATAACTTCGATAAAGCTATATCCATCAAAGAAAACTGAGGCCCAGTTCTAAAGCCCCCTATGGGCAGGCAGTGGTACTGTGACTACAGCTGATGGAAAGTTGGTTTATATGATCCGGCTGCAGCCTCCCAGTGGCAATTCATGTGTAAATAGAAGCACAATGTTTAGCTCCTTCAGCACTGCTTAGAAACTTCATGCTCCCATCGGTTTACATTGGTTTACATCGGTTTATTAGAAGAGTGACTAGTGGGGTGCCACAGGGTTCTGTCTTGGGCCCGGTCTTATTCAACATCTTTATCAACGACTTGGATGATGGACTCAAGGGCATCCTGATCAAATTTGCAGATGACACCAAACTGGGAGGGGTGGCTAACACCCCAGAGGACAGGATCACACTTCAAAACGACCTTGACAGATTGGAGAACTGGGCCAAAACAAACAAGATGAATTTTAACAGGGAAAAATGTATTGCACTTGGCCAAAAAAAATGAGAGGCACAAATACAAGATGGGTGACACCTGGCTTGAGAGCAGTGCATGTGAAAAGGATCTAGGAGTCTTGGTTGACCACAAACTTGACATGAGCCAACAGTGTGACGCGGCAGCTAAAAAAGCCAATGCAATTCTGGGCTGCATCAATAGGAGTATAGCATCTAGATCAAGGGAAGTAATAGTGCCACTGTATTCTGCTCTGGTCAGACCTCACCTGGAGTACTGTGTCCAGTTCTGGGCACCACAGTTCAAGAAGGACACTGACAAACTGGAACGTGTCCAGAGGAGGGCAACCAAAATGGTCAAAGGCCTTGAAACGATGCCTTATGAGGAACGGCTAAGGGAGCTGGGCATGTTTAGCCTGGAGAAGAGGAGGTTAAGGGGTGATATGATAGCCATGTTCAAATATATAAAAAGATGTCACATAGAGGAGGGAGAAAGGTTGTTTTCTGCTGCTCCAGAGAAGCGGACACAGAGCAATGGATCCAAACTGCAGGAAAGAAGATTCCACCTAAACATTAGGAAGAACTTCCTGACAGTAAGAGCTGTTCAACAGTGGAATTTGCTGCCAAGGAGTGTGGTGAAGTCTCCTTCTTTGGAGGTCTTTAAGCAGAGGATTGACAACCATATGTCAGGCGTGCTCTGATGGTGTTTCCTGCTTGGCAGGGGGTTGGACTCGATGGCCCTTGTGGTCTCTTCCAACTCTATGATTCTATGATTCTATGATTCTACACGTTCTTTATTTCTTCACATGCCAACATCCATGGGACTTCTTAGCATGGATAATTTTAGTGCCTTGTATCTGCCATTAGTGGACAAGAACAGCACACACTGGCACCAACTCCAGGGGGCCCTAAGGGCCCAGACACCTACAATTCTTTGTGGGTGCCTGACCACCCCCAACTT
Organism: Podarcis raffonei; assembly: GCF_027172205.1. Lineage (NCBI taxonomy): Eukaryota > Metazoa > Chordata > Lepidosauria > Squamata > Lacertidae > Podarcis > Podarcis raffonei. The sequence goes on from NC_070605.1 coordinate 71,575,446, forward strand.
CCCAGCCTTCACCCTCCCCCCACCACCACTATCATCACACATGAAGTTAGCTTTTCCCATGCCATCTCTAGACACACTGGTGCAATTTTGATGTCACTCCTCCCTCCCTCCCTCCCTTACTCCCCCCCCTCTCCTCTCTAGGTATTACACCTATCCATCCACCCACTCACTCACTTCCCTCTCCAGATATTACACTATTTCTGCTAGCCCAGGGTTTTCAATAAATCACTTGACCAATGTACTTCAAGTTTTCCATGCCAGGGAATTGAATTTAGTTCTCCTGCATCCTGGGATATCAACTGCCTTACATTGCATTCCATTTCAATATTTCCTATTAGACAGGAGACAAGAGGCTTTGAAATGATAACCTTAGCTTTTGAGATTTGCACTGGCTGAGAATATTGTTCAGGTTTCCTCTTGCTGTTCAGACTTGCACATCCTGAAAGCAATTTCATCCAGCATTTCTTTACAAAGAGAAAAGGAGCATTTGGTCATTTATTTCCATATTGAAGAGCAATCTACAGTCCAGTGTGCTTTGCAGGTGCTCTTTTCCAAGCATGCTGAAGCTATAAAGGGATCAGATCACTCTCTTCTTTTTTTAACAAAATACTGAAACAGTTTATTTTTTATTTTTTTAAAAAAGGAATCCCCCCCCTTCATGAATTTTGTCAAAAACTTTGTGTGTGTATATGGGGGAGTGTCTTATCATCCCTCCCCTGTAGGCAGAAAGAAGATTGCTACTTGAGAGTAAATTACACAGTTCACAGAACCGTATAGAAAGAGTTCTGCAAAATGAAAATTAAAACAGTTACATTAATTGTGTCACTGTAATGGCATGCATATGTTTTCTGCCAAAGCAAACTGTTCAGAAAAATTTGCACTTCTTTTCTTTTCTTTTCTTTTCTTTTCTTGAAGCTAAGATTGGGTTCATCAATGTGAAGAGCAGTACAGTGGTACCTCGGGTTAAGTACTTAATTCATTCCGGAGGTCCGTACTTAACCTGAAACTGTTCTTAACCTGAAGCACCAATTTAGCTAATGGGGCCTCCTGCTGCTGCCGTGCCACCGGAACACAATTTCTGTTCTCATCCTGAAGCAAAGTTCTTAATCTGAAGCACTATTTCTGGGTTAGCAGAGTCTGTAACATGAAGCGTATGTAACCTGAAGTGTATGTAACCCGAGGTACCACTGTAATGGCTAGGGAAGAAGGAGAATTTCGATTTGGGTTGCATTTTAATGTGGAATTATCTAATTCGTTAACAAACATGGAAATCAAAAGATAGCTATCATTTTGAATATGATAAATATTTAAGCTTTGAAAGCATGCAAAAGCAAGCATCAGACGCTAGGGCTGTGGGCATCTGTATACAATATTCCAGGCACATCCAACTCCCAAGAAACTGTGATCTACTCCCACTATAAAAAAATTGGCAGTGATCTACCCATTGGATTGACCAAAGTTGTTGAGCTTTTTGGGGGGAAGGTTTTTTTCTTTCTGTTTTTTGCTCAATCGATCAGGATCAACCATGGACGCCCCACAATCGACTAGTAAATCGTGGTTGACATGCCTGTAATATTCTATAAGTTTCCTGGAGGGGAACAGACGCAGAGCACAATCTTCAGATCATCTCATAAGTACTTTAGATGTGTGTATCTGGGGTGATTTCTATGTATTCTGCATTAAAAATCCACCTGGAAATGGGATGTGGTGATCTTAGTCCTGTTCCCTTTGAGAACTGGGATGGACCAGGCTTTAATGGCTCCCTCCTTCCCCACTCATAATCCAGAAGCAGGGAAATCAGCTGCAATGTTTTACTGGCACCTCCTCCTGGGCCAATAGAAGGTCAGTGTTAGAGGCATGGGAACCAGCTATCTCTCTATTCACACACACACACCCCGCCCAAACAATGCCATAAGGCAATCTTAACCATGAAAAGGTATTTCGCCCAACTTGCTTCTGGGAGGCAGCTGCGATGGGGAGCAGAGGGAAGCAAGTTTAAGGGACCTATCTTTGGGGCTCTTCATGTGTGCTGCCAGGAGCCAATTACCAAAGTCCCACTATCTATGATGTGAGCAGAATGTCAAAGAGAATGACACCGATACGGAAAAAAGGGAGAAGGGAAAGATGAACAGTTTTAGAAATTGCTTTGATCCAGAGTACATTAAGCACGTTGAAATCCCACTGACTCCATCTGAAAGAGTAAGACTACAAGCCTACATCATCCCATTCATTCCAATGAATTTGCCCAAATTAAGAATAATTAGGACCACAACTTTCAAATGCTTACTTTTGGCTGGGTTGCGCTCCAAGCCATTACATTTATCACAGCGCCATAGTTTTTCAGCCTTTGCAGTTGGAAGCATCCCTTTTTACTTTATGGCTGTTAAGCCATGGAGTTCAAGGTTAAGTGCAAGCCACTAATATCAGGAAAAGAATAAGCAAGTGTTTCTCTCTCCCTTCTGTGAATGCTTATGCTGTATATGTGTATTGCTAAGGCAGCAGTTATTGTGCTACATGGATATATATATATATATATATATATATATATATATATCGTACTCCCCTCTGTTTAATGGTGCACTCTCTTCACAATGGCAATAAATTATTAATAATTGAAACACAAGAGACTTGGAAATAAGCATTCATTACGGGAGAAAACTGTCAACAGTACTGGTGGAAATTGTCTCATTGTTTCATTGTCTCATTGTCTCAGTTCCAAAATGGAATTGTGGTCTCTCTCTCACCCCTTCCTTTTCAGATTAAGTCCCCCAAAGCCAGTGTTGTTGTTTTTATTTTCATTGCCATGATCCTACACTTTGTCGAAAGGAAACTCCCCACCGGAATAGAAATCATATATCAAACAGATGGAAAGCTCTTCAATCCGAGCAGGCTGAAAGCAAAGAGTAAGGTTACCGTAACTTCCATCATAGAACTTCAGTATGCTGATGACAATCTAGGGTGCACACAGTCAGAGGATGACCTCCAAATGATCCTAAATATCTTTGCAGAAGTTTACGAAAAGCTTGGCCTATCACTCAACATCCAAAAAACCCAAAGTGCTGCACCAAGAAGTACGAAACAACCCCTCTGCAGCGCCACAAATCCAACTCAATGGTGTAACGTTGGAAAATGTCATTCACTTCTCCTACCTAGGAAGCTATCTTTCCACAAGGGCCAACACTGATGCCAAAATCCAGCATCGCCTGAGCTCTGCGAGTGTGGCTTTCTCCCGATTGAAGTGCAGAGTGTTTGAGGACAAGGACATTCGCAGGGAAACCAAAATGCTTGTTTACAAAGCTATTGTATTACCAACCTTACTATATGCTTGTGAAACATGGACCATTTATAAATGCCATCTCCAACTCCTCAAAAGATTCCATCAATGGTGTCTCCCAAAAATTTTACACATCACTTGGGAAGACAAGCAAACTAATATCAGTGTACTGGAAGAAGCAAAGATCACCAGTGTTGAAGCAATGATTCTTCAACATCAACTTCGTTGGACTGGCCATGTTGTGCGGATGCCTGATGGTCGTCTTCCAAAGCAACTACTCTATTCCAAACTTAAAAATGGAAAGCGTAATGTTGGTGGTCAACAAAAGAGGTTTAAAGATTGTTTCAAGGCAAATCTTTAAAAACATAGTATAAACACTGGCAATTGGGAAACACTGGCATGTGAGCACTCCAGCTGGAGAACAGCCTTTATCAAAAGTCTCATGGGCTTTGAAGACACTCGAACTCAGGACACAAGGGAGAAACGTGCTAAGAGGAAGGCATACTTGGCAAATCCACACCATGATCAACTTCCCCCTGGAAACCAATGTCCCCACTGTGGAAGGACATGTGGATCCAGAATTGGCCTCCACAGTCACTTACGGACTCATTGTTAAAACCATGTTTATGGAAGAGAATCTTACTCAGCTACAAGTGATCTCCAAAGAAGAAGAAGAAGTGGTACCCAGTACTGGCACCTTTACCCCCCTTCAAATGCTAAAAGTGTGACACTTACTGTAACAACTACATGGTGAGTTCCGGCACCTTTTTTCTTTCTTAAAAAAACCACTGCTGAAAGCCATGTATCACAATATCTGTTCAAACAATTTGCCATTGCCATGGAATGCCACAGGGAGCATGAAAAGAGTGCCCTGTTGTGACTAAACAACAATGTTGCTGGTTCAGCGCAATTCTAATTACAAAAGCAGGTGGCATGCTAGCTATTTCCTTTTCTTTTCTTTGGAAAAAAGCAAATATGTTAAGATAAGACAGTAAGCTGATCACCAAGGGGTTTGTTATCTGACAAATAGGAGTCCTCCAAGTGCTCTCAAAAATGATATCAAGTCTAAGCCCAACTTTGTTTGAAACACAGACAAAAGCTTATACTGCAAAAGAGAGATTGTATGCTTTGAGTGATTGACTCTCCGTGGGGCTTATTAGTCAATGAGAGAAGGCCTTGAAAAAAAATTACACAGACTTTAAGGGGACAGAATGGACTGTGTCAGATACTAAAATGGAGCAGAACCCTGGAACAAGCATAAGCATAGCATGGAATGGATTGAGAACATGCAGGAAATTGTCCAAATATGCAGCTGCAGGAGCACAAGCAGAATGTGATACAGTGGTACCTCGGGTTAAGAACTTTATTCATTCTGGAGGTCTGTTCTTAACCTGAAACTGTTCTTAACCTGAAGCACCACTTTAGCTAATGGGGCCTCCCGCTGCCACTGCGCCGCTGCCGCACGATTTCTGTTCTCATCCTGAAGCGAAGTTCTTAACCCGAGGTAATATTTCTGGGTTAGCGGAGTCTGTAACCTGAAGCGCATGTAACCTGAAGCATATGTAACCCGAGGTACCACTGTACTGGATAAGAACTGGGTCGTTGAAATTCGTCCCCCTATCCCACTTGGTTTTGCAGGTAACAATTGTTCAGAAATTCAGCAAGTCTTATTCCATTGACCTATCTCTCGGTAAACAGCAGTGATATGGGTGACAGAAGGTCAGCTGAGCACAACTACTATGCTGACTGCTATTGATTATTTGGTTCTCTTTCATGTCAAGTGAAGATTCATGGTGACCGGATGTAAAGGAATGCAGGATTTCTGTTCTGTAGAAGAGGTGTTGTTGTTGTCCCCACCTGCTTTTCCTGCTTGACAGTGCAAGTGTCATCTAAAATAATAAAACTGTAGCATGAGACTACGAGGGTCATCTAGTCCAACTCCCTGCAATGCAGGAATCTTTTGCCCAACATGGGGCTTGAACTCATTGCTCTGAGATTAAGAATCTCATACTTTCCAACTGAGCTATCCCACCCAAATTCCTTCTTCCATGCAACTATGAAAGGAACAGGAACTCCACTCGCCTTTGAATATGGTCATTTGGCATGGTGATCAATGAACAGAATTACCACCTGTTTGGCTAGCCTCGACTCTGTTCCTATCATTTTGTGCTTCTGACCTGATCAGACTATGCGTGCATCAGACCTCCTCTTGCGTCAAACGCCTGCTTATGTCTGAACTGCTTGTGCACTTTAAATAAATAAATAAACCCTGAGCGACCATACATAAAAAAACACATGTATTATACATCTAACATGTATAAAAGAGTTAAGCCCCATGTGGTACTCTTATTTCTGCAACATCATTTTATAAGTTATTAATATGTAAGTATCTTTATATAGATGGACATGGGTGGCGCTGTGGTCTAAACCACTGAGCTTAGGGGTTGCTGATCGGAAGGTCAGCAAAGTGCAAGTAGATAAAAAGGTACCACTCCGGTGGGAAGGTAAATGGCGTTTCCGTGTGCTGCTCCGGTTTCACCAGAAGCGGCTTAGTCATGCTGGCCACATGACCCGGAAAAACTGTCTGCGGACAAATGTCGGCTCCCTCAGCCAGTAAAGCGAGATGAGCACCGCAACCCCAGAGTCAACTGGACTTTACCTTTACCTTTTTTATCTTTATGTAGTTAAATGTGTTCTTCTATTTATCTGCTAATGTGCTGATTAGTTCAGGAAACTTAGAGTGAATATGCTTATAATATGCATAAAATATGCAAGTATTTGTGTTTTTAGCAGTAAACAAAAGAACAACAAACAAACGAAACCTCACTTCTCATCTGTGTATAATTTCCTTTTCAACAAGAAATAGTTACAATCAAAGCTATTCCTTTCCACTGGTACCTTTTGGTCATGAATAAGACTGGATGCCCTTCAAGGGCATATCGGATAACATTTAATCAAGAGCTCTTCTGTTAGACATCAATGGTTTCTGTTGGTTCCAGCCATTTATCGTATTCTGCTAATTGAGATTATATCGTTCCATATACTTTGAGTCCCATAATTTGCTTGAATCTAAATCAGAGATAATTGGCCTGAGTAATTCCATTATTGTGTACTAGTGTGTGAGCCCATAACTGAACAGACTTGATTAGTATCAGGCATTAGAGCCAGCTCTTTGCCAAAGCACACTGCTTCTGTTTCCTGTGATACTTGCTGCAGGTAGGGTAGCCACTTCTTACCACTTCTGATGTCAAGTCAGAGCTGTAAAATTGGATTTCAAATATATTTCATATGCCTCTTATCTTCAATAACAAGAGCATTCCAACCCAATGAAGAGTTAGGTCTACCTAACCCCTCTAAAACAGAGCTCCTCGTGTGCCTAACTCTGCACGGACAGTATTTGTTTACTTTTATTTATTTTGTTCAACAATTTCTATACTTCTTCGTTACAGTCATCTCTAAGTACTGTATAGGAGAACAAATACAATAAGACTAAAAATGCAACAGAACTATAAAATCATAACTCAGTTAAAAAGATTGCTTGAAATAATAATAAAGGCCTTCAGTGTTCCACTGAATACTGAATATATAAAGTCTTGCCACTCCTTTCAACATCTGCTTGGCTTCTCTCAGCAACCTAGTCACAAGCTGCTAAGAACAGTCAAATGCTGCTTGAAGCAGTGGCAAGGCTTTTGGTGTGGGTGTGTAAAAAATAGAAATAAAAATGAACCTCAGCCAGCTTGTAGTTAAAGGTAATAATCTCCCCCAATTGGGAGAAAAATCCCCTCTCCACTAAAAAATGTGTCTGAAAGCATGGTCCCACAAACGTGGCACAGTGAGGCCTTATTAGGCCCATCTTCAATACTAACAGCCCAGTATATTTTCTTTTAATTGTTGAATGATTCTGTGTACATTGTGGCAGCCTTTGGCTATGTGCTTTAAAACTGACTGACTGACTACTAAACAGCCCAATTGGAAGTGCAGTGTTTCAAAGTTCTGTGATGTGGCTCACTTATAAAGTGTTAGGGTTAATGAGTGGAACAGGTGGCCACCCTAATCTCAGCCACATCTGTGTTCTCTTTGTATCATCATCATCATCATCATCATCATCATCATCATCATCTTTAATAGATTTCTTAGAGGTGCACATGATCTCTACTGCTTTACTTCAGAGAGGCAGGTCTTCAATGTGCACATTGGCAAGCAAGGAAAATATTATTTGCATTTTAAAATGTGGCAAAGTGATCTTCCTGGATATTTAAATGTAACATATGCCATTGTCATCTGTGATTACCTCATGCATTAATCAGAGTGTATATTTATCACCTGAAATCTTGCAGATGCTACAAAATGGTTCAACCTGTAGCATGAACTGAGTTTGATGGGTAGCACATGCACACACATACACATTCTGTCATTGAGAAGGTCCCAACTGGCAGCTCCATGGTATTTTCTACTCTGAGTTTATGTTGTCAGTTGATTACTTTCATTTCTGTCTTGTCTATAGTCACAACAATAGTAATAATTGATTCCTGCACTTAATTTTTAAGTGGTGCACATATCTGGTGAAAAATTTTGTTGGTTAATTTGATTTTGTAAGGAAAGATGTATAAAAAGGAGAATTCCCTGGATGCCTACATTCAGATTTGGTGTAAGTTTTTCCCCCATGAGAGGGCCCTAGCAGAGATTTAAAATCACGAAACACACAGCAAAGAAAAGCATGGAAATATAGGCTGTTAGACCTTTAAAATATCCCCTTCTGAGTTGCTTCCAAAGTTCCCCACTTCCCTTAGCATAGAAAGAGACCACGTGTTTGGTAAGTTAAAATGGCTTACTTACAAACTCTTCAAAGGTCAGATTTATGTGCTTTTCCATACAGCAGCAAGAAAAGACAAGCAACAAAACTTAGGTTAGTTCCAAAGAGGTAAATATTTCTACATTATTTTTATATAGAAACACCAAGATGGCTTGCTTAAACCACAGGTGGAGAGTGCTATCATATTTAGGTCCTGTTTGTGGTCTATCCACTGGCATCCAGCTGTCCGCTGTGGGAAGAGCATGCTGGACTAGATCATCTATATGACCCTTTGGCCTAATCTGGCAGGGCTCTTCTTATGTATTGTTCCTGCTTTAGCTATATGTTCCATAGATTCTTGATAAGTGCACCATAGTGTCATGCCTTACCTGGTAGTTTTCTTCTTTCAACTTTCTCTGCTGTATTATTTTCAAAAGGCAATGCCAATAGTCCTTGGACTACCATGATCTACCTGCCATGAGTAAATAACTGGATATATTTAAATTCAAATGAAAGGGATTACAGTCGTATCTTGGAAATCAAACAGAATTTGTTCCAGAAGTCCGTTTGACTTCCAAAACATTCGGAAACCAAAGCGTGGCTTCTGATTGGCTGCAGAAAGCTCCTGCAGCCAATTGGAAGCCATGGAAGCCCCATCGGACGTTCGGGTTCGAAAGAACGTTCGCAAACCAGGACACTAACTTCCGGGTTTGTGGCATTCAGGAGCCAAAACGTCTGAGTACCAAGGTGTTCAGGATCCAAGGTACAACTGTATTATTTAAGCAGCATGATGCATCCAAAGTTGAGCACTTTTGTGCCTCATTCATTTCAGTGTGTGAGAATGGGAGCTAAACTCTTGCTACATGTAGGTCTGGGGAAAAATCTGAGGTCTTGAAATATGTGATGCTTTAATGATTCCAGCTCTGATGCACCAAATGATTTGCCCATTCATTTCAGTGGGGTATGATTTACCCAGGTAGCTTGAAGATCAGGCTGTGAAATTATTAAGTAACAACATTTCAAGTCAAGCGAATTGAACTGATTACTGCCAGCTGCTTCTTGATGCACCCTCCTTGAAGGAAACAGGGACAACAAAGAATAAATCTTTCCAAATCCGCCTAGGCTATAAAGGGGGCTGAATCAGTCAAATGATTATCACTGGCAAAGAGACCAAAATGGGGTAGTAGTAGTACTACTACGACGACGACAACAACTACTACTACTACTACTACCACTCATAATTTATTTATACCCCACCCATAGGATGGTGATAGGAGCTGAAGCCCCAGATAAACTCAACAGGGAAAAGAGGTTTTATAATTCAGCTTCAAAAGTCTCTGAGAGGTAGCTAGATGAGGTAAAAGTGCCATACCAGGAGGATAAAGATTAAATCGTCTTTAATTTGCAAGAAGGTGACAAGCAAGAAACGAATATTAGAGGTTCTTCTTAGAGTGGAAGAACAATACAGCTATAGCCGCGGTTATAGATAGGCACACTAAATGAGGCAGGGCGGAGTGGGGGCAGAAATTAACAAGGGCAGGAAGAAATAATTTGAAAAGGTCTAGAAGCCTTTGGAAAACAAGCTACTATGTTTAGAAATGGCACCATAGTTACAGATGCAGGCGGTAATACAGCACACTTTAGATTTCATAGGGTTTTTTTTAATGCACTGTCAAGGAATGCTTTAAAGCTAGAAATTGGTAACAAAAACCAGATTCTTTGCATTTATGAGGTTCTCATTCACAACTCTGACTCAAATATTTTTAGGACCTGTAATGATACAACCTACTCCTTTGCATGTTTTAACACAGATAAGCTCCTCAGTTATAAATACAAGTGTGTGTGTGTGTGTGTGTGTGTGTGTAGGTTTGTGCTAGTTAATGAGCTGATTCATCAGCAAAACAACTGCATAGGATATTTTAAAATACATATTTGGAAATAAGCTTCCATATTCTGAGAGAGACTTACTTTATGGTAAGTGTTCACAAGATTGCAGCCTTCATGGGTGTGAATTAACTTGGAGAAGGGCTGTAGATCAGAGGTAAAGCATATATTTTGTGTGGAGAAAGTTTCAGGTTCAATCCACAGCATTTCCAGCTAGGACTGGGGAAAAGATCCCGAAGCCCTGGAAAGCTACTGCCAGTAGGTACAGACAAAACTAAGCTAGATGGGAAAGTGGCAGAACTCAGAGCAAACCAACTTTATGCTTCCAATTTTCATTAAAAATGGGAAGATTTTCAACAACTATTTCGGGAAGCTGATTTGTCTCTGTTTTGTCACTGTAATGGGAATTAAGAACATGCGTCCATTTCATAATGGATGAAATTTTCAACTGAATGGGGGCTATGGCACTCAGTTTTACTCTTCAGGAAACTAACACTAAGAGTAATGAACTGATATGGGTGAGATCATTTTTATTATCTCATTTGTAAGCATTTGTCACTCATTTGGGGGTAAACGGGGTCTTACCTCCTTTAGCAGTTGCCATATTGTTTGCCCAGAAAGACTTGGATTGTGCATTGTTTCATGACATATTGGGAGGAGGAATGGCAGCTATAATCTTTTTTTTTAAGTAGCTAACCATGGGGGGCCACCATTTCTTGTGGTATCAGCTGAAACATGACTGGAAATTGGACGGGGAGTATTTGTGGCCTGTCAGATCTTGGACTCTAGCTCCCCATTCATCTGGAGGGTCACTTGTTTCCTGTCTCTAGCCTAGAATGTTCTGGAACACTGCAACATCTGAAGCATTCTGGGAAAATTAAATGGTGTTCACATGGGTTTACATTGAAAACAGTCTCTGTTGTCTCTGCGATCACAGGCAGTGTCAGAAACCAAATTAAGAAAAACAAAGCAAAACCTGGCACAAACCACAGTTGTATTCAAAATACTTCAACTGGACTGTGCACCTTAATATGATTTTGCCAAACAAAATTGCTGTCAGGATAAAATTTCAGCACAATCTTATTCAGAAATTTACTCAGATATAAATTCCACTTTGACTTCCAGGCAAAGCTAGGATTGTAATATTAGATAAGGTTATATTTTAAAGCATCCTGAGGGACACAAGAGTATGGCAGGACAAAAAATTCAAAATATGAAATATCCTATTTCCTTCTTGTACTTGCTAACCAGCTGTTGACCTGTCTAGCTCATAGTATCATTTGAATCTGGATATGCAAATATGATAGTGTCTTGGATTAAATGCTTGTCCTACAAAAGGAAAAAGTGTTTAGGAGTCAATTATTTTAGAACTTCCGGGTTGGCGCCTCCGTCAATGGCGGAGCTCCTCCGATCGGGAGGGACTTGCTCCGTGAAAAGCAGGGTCTAACCGCCATGGCGAAGGTGGAGACCCATAGAAATCACAGGCGGGAGAAGCCTGTGAACTTGGGATTCGGCTGGCACCTTTTGCGCCTCCCCTACTCGCAGGGAAACCCTGTTTTGGGGATCCAGAGCAATGTGGGGTGAGTGGCGCGGTGCTTTGAATCGACCGCTTCTTTCACGGAGTGAAGCCGCATTGCTGCTGCCGGAGAGCGCTGACTTTTTCCTGTGGACATTTGGACCTTAAACAACTACCCGTGAGTAGACTGGAAAATTTGGATTTTCAAATATTTTAATTTGGCAACGAAGCGGGAAGGCTCTAAACAGGAAGTCCGCCTTCCGCTTTTGTAAACAGACTGAAGCAAAGATGTTACAAACTAAAGTCTCTGAAAGTTTTTGATAAAGGACTAAAATTCCATCGGCTAAAAATACAAAACCTCCTTGGAAGCAGGAGAAGAGGGGGGGGAAGTCATGAACCTAGGGAGAACCTGCAGGAGAGAGTGAAAAGCAAATTACCACTGCTCTGAACCTGGGAACGGTCTGCCTGATGACGTTTGGGGAAGATTCACTGACAGAACGGATTTGACAGTTACTTAAAATTGGAAAGATACTGTTTCCATTGATCTCTTCTGAGTTTATCAAAGGGAGGAAAAAAAACTGAAAATAGAAACTGTTTCTGTGCTTGAAAGAATTGATACAAGTTGAGACTGTTTCCCTCTAGAGGGAGCATGTGAAACTGTTACAGGAGTGTAACAGGGTAAGCTCCAGCTGCAAGATAAAGTTTCTGAGAATCAGAGATTGACCTTGGACTATTCAAAATGCTGATAGGAGAAGGTATTATGACTGTATTATATAAGATAAATCATTCACTTGAACAGCTGCACAAAAAGGCAGATGACATGATTTCCAAAATTGACAGCCGGGAACAGAAAGTGACCAATTTGAATCAAAAAGCAAGCAACAATACAGAAATAATTCAGGACTTGGAACAGGAATATACTTTGGTAGGACAAATGGTGGAGGAAAAGGAGAAGGATGCCGTTGCGAAATCTAAGGTAGTTCAAGTAGGATCCTCAGTTCTACAGAAGCAAATTGAGGATTATAAATGGAGGCCTTGCATGATTGATTCTAGCAAAAGCCAGATTTTGAGGATTGGACCCTGGCTTGGACTGAAGAACGAAAGTTGGAAAGATCCCTTTATTCAGGGACCAACTGACTTTTGGGACATGGGTTTGGGCCTGGAGGAACTTGAAGCTTTGGGGGCCTATGGATTTGGAGGAATCCTGAAATACGTCCTGAAATACCTTATGGACTTTAGTTTCAATTATGGAAACTTGGCTGAGCTGTTCAGAAGGAAGAAAAGTTTTGTTTGGTTGGAGTTTACCTGAGATTTGCTCCTGAGTATTAAAGAATACGAAGAAGATCCGCAGAAGGGACTTGGAAAAGAATTAAGAGCCTCGGATATAAGATCTCCAGGTTGATGGACTATATGGATCTGATGGAAAGGACTGGCAGAATCCGAAACCAGGGAAAAGAGAGGGTGGAAGAAGACTGGGAAGTTAAAGTTCATATTTAGAAATTTTGTAAAATTAATGACTGTTAGAAAAACTGTGGAATGATATTATAGGGATTTAGTGAAATGTTAGAAGAAGTTAAGTATAGATAAGTAATTTAGTCTTAAAGGGAAATAAGGTTAAAATATGTTATTTACAAGATGATAAAAAACAGAGAAAGATGGAAAGGATTTGCTGAAACAATTAGAAGAACTGGAATACAAAAAGGGAGGTGTAAGGAAGTCGAGGAAACAAGGAAATGAAGGATAGAATATGGAAAAGGAGAGATGTGTTTTAAACTCTTTTTGTTTTAAGTCATGTGTTTAATCTAATGGGTTTGGGGTGGGTTTTATAATATTTGTATACTGTATTGTATTGTGGTGTTTTTTCACTTTTTTGTTTTGTTTTTTTCTCTCTTTCTTTCTTGTCTTTATTTTTCTTTTTTCTTCTTTTTCTGTAATCTTCAAAAGTAATAAATATTAATTTTTTTTTTAAAAAAGGAGTCAATTATTTTATTTTGGAGCAGGGCTGTAAGACCCTCTTTTGAGGATGTGTGACTCTACGAGTTTCAAAGTTACCTGAAGCATGTATAAAAATATGACTGTACAAGTAACCAGAGGAATAATTTCTCTGCCAGGAAAGCAAGGCAAGAATAAGATAGTAGGTTATGTCAGTTCCAGAAGTTCAAGCGAATGCAGAATGTGGTAGCAAACCAGACAGTTATATTATCTGCAGTAAATAACATTTTGTCCAGTGGCCTTCTGAGATTCATTGAAAGGATGGGGTATATTTTTTTAAAAGTTTGTAAACATCTGGAGAACGACAGTTTCCCTATCCCTGTTGTAGCACAATCCCGTACATGTCTATTATGAATCATTTGGTTCAGTGAATCTTACTCCCAGGTAAGTGGCTATAGGGTAGCAACCAGTCTCAGAAGAAATTGCACATGAATTGTGTTACTGTTGGGACCTTTTGAGATTTCTAGGTATCCCAAATGCAAAGGATTATGGCCATTTGACAACAGTTTTTTTTACAAACTTTTTAAAAATCTAATGATGAAGATTTTTAAATGGAACAATAGATGCCTTTTTTGGACTATTTAAAGAAATATTATAGTATGGTGAATTCACGGAGCAGGATTTGAGCTATGAGCCACAGAAGTTACAGTATTAGATTATAGTATTGTGGTTCTGATTTGATAGATAGAAGACACGTGCAGCAGAAAGGGAGGGGAAAAAACTTCATGGAAAAAGGGGTGGGAAGTCAATAAAAATAAGAGAAAATACAAAACTGTATATATTAAAAATGTTGAAACTTAATAAAATATAATTCAAATGATACCTTGGGTGTGCATGTTCTTATGTGTGTGTGTAATTTTTGAAGGTGTACACAGAGACTTATACTTACTACTTGTATGGAGACTTTCTTCTTCTTCTTAAAACACCGATTTGCTAAACTAGTATGAAATAGCCTTAGCATTTGTATGCATACCTATTGGTAATGCAGCCCCTGGACTCAGGAAGATTCAATTCACAGACTCGTAAGGGAGGAAATAATGTGTATGAGCTATTCACACCCATTTTCATCTGCACGGATCTGCCCATGGAGTAGTTTTCACTTTGTTTGTTAACATTATTCATAGTGATAACAGTTGCAACAGATTTCAGCTCTAGCATATGAATTGCATGAACAATGCAAACAATTGTACTTATTCAAGCAGTGCTGCTTTTGAATGGTATGCTTTTGAGCCCATTTTCTGCACAAAATGCCCTTTATCTTTCCATTCGGGCCTTCTTTATCTTTATCAGGAGCCTGCTTCAGTGCAACAGTGCAGTGTTATTATTATTTTTGCACATTCTGAGACATGGGCAGTTTCAGTTTGTGGCTTTGTTTATCCTGAATTCCTTGAGTGTCTTTCTGAGTTAAACAATTTTCTCCATCTGTATTTCAGAGCTGAGCCCTTGTTTCCTGAGTATGAGGAGACAATCGGATGTTAGGCCTGAAAATGGATACATAGCCTCTGGTGGTCTTCCCCTTATTAAAGTCTTGCACAGCTTGTGAGGCCACCTGTAGCGAGAAATTGAAGATTCCACAATGCAGTCTAGGAGACATATTGATATATGAATCACCTTCCATCTGACTCTAGTCTTTGCCTTTAGGGAGTGAAATATGAAGTTTAAGATGCTTTTTACGCTGCCAAGATGGTGCTTTCAGAACCTTTCTTGCATGTACATTAAGGGAAGAGCTCCGACCAAACAAGAAGCTATTAACAATCCATCTTTCACCCCTTATTCCTCTTTCAGTTTTAAGGAGGAACTCCTGTAGATATGAATGAGAACCATTGCAAACATTTCTCCAGCCATACAAAAATATCAGGACTATTCTACACACATTGTTTGATCAGTTATAATATAGGGTTGAGGGAAGGTCCATAGCTCAGTGGTTAAGCATATGATTTGCATTCAAAAAGTCCCCGGTTCAATACCTGACATCCCCAGGTAGGGCTGGGAAAAATTACTGCCTAAAAACTCTGGTGAACTGCTGCCAGTCAGTTCAGACAGTACTGGACTTGATGGACCGTACTTATGACTTGGTATGGTGCAGATTCCACCATCACCCCTCCCTACATAAATGACCCCATTTTAATTTCTGGCAAAGTCCCACATAGTGCAGCATCTTTCTGTGGCATAAATAACACTTGACCAACTATAGCTGTTGATTTCAAGGCACCTCTGGCTGCATTGTTTCTTTAAATTCTTCTTTAAATCCATCTCCACAGTTCCCCGGCTCCCTTCATGTAGACAAGTTTTTGCAGGCTGGAAGGGATACCTCCAGCTGCCTTCACCTTTCCCGTATTGATCCTCCCTTGCACAGGCTGTTGACATGTTTGCCTAATCAGATACTACTAGCCTGCTGCAGAAAGACTTGATGACAACACATATTGGCTGCCCGATCTGCTTGTCTCCTTGCGATGAAAACAACAACACTTACGCCCCGCTTCTAAGGTTGCAGTGTTGTGTAAGCTTTTTCCTATACTGAAAGCTGATTAGGAAATTTTAACATATGAAGAAGCATCTCAGAGAAAGAGAAGGGGGAGAGAGAGAGAGAATCAAAATATCCATAGCTTCAGCTTTAAGAGCTAAACTGACACAGTGCCAATCCCAGAGAAGCTTCCATTACAGATAATACCTTCCGACAGGCTGCAAGACTAGGCATTGAGCTGCTGACCTCTGAGGTCAGGCAGCCACTTTTACAGCTTGAGCTACAAAGTCACTTGCTGTAGATATGCACTTGGACAGAGTCCAGAGTGGCTGGAGCAGACAGCAGGTCTCCCCACCAAAACTATCTGTGCGGATATCACATTGCTGTCCTTCACACTGATCTTTTATTTGCCATGATGCCTTGCAATCTCTTGTCAAGCCTTTAAAGAGAGATGATGTGCAGCTATCTGTCTGTCTTGAATGCAGATTAATATCATCCGAGGGGACATTTTATCATGGCAGTCTCTCAGTTTCTAATTCAGTGTTGTATGAACATATTAATGGCTTTGCTCAGTCAGACCAAGGTCTATCGGTTCCAACATGCCATCAATGGTAGCCAGTCTGTTACCCCAACAACAGGGGTGGAGAACTGTCACCTTCTAGATGCTTCTTGGACTAAAGCCTGACTGCAGTGCATGTGAGTTGGAGTCCGAGATTATTTGGTGTACTACAGGTCCCCTCCCATGCTCTAGAAGTTCACCAAAAGTCAATTAATAATGACTGGCATGCCATCCCATGTTACTTATACCCAGTACATACTGACTCCACACAAAGGTTCTTTTTAGCTATCATGGCTACTACTATGATCAATCTGCTCCTGCATGCATTTGTCCAAATACCTTTTTCATTTATTACTTTCATTTATTTTTATATCCTGCCTTTCCTTCAAAGATATAAAGGCAGCATACGTGGCTCTGTCCTTACAATAACCCTCTTAAATAGGTTAGGCTGCAAGAGAGTGTTTGTCCTGAGGTCACCCAGTGTTTGTCCCAAGGTCACCCAGTGCACTTTATGACTGAGTGGCAATTTTAACCTGGATCTTTCTAGTCCTAGTCCAGCCCTTAAACCACTCTCACCATTACATCCTGTGGCAGTGAATTACACAAGGAATTGACTGTGCGCCGTAGCACACAATTGGAAATGTGGGGATGGGTATGTATGTGTGTTTGTATATGAATTTGCACAAACACACATGCAACTTTCAACATAAAAACATGTGCACAACTGGCAGGGAACTAGACTGTTCCATCTACTCTGCAAAGATCAGTGTCCTCCATATTTTCACCTTGAGGAGGGGAAAACCCTGGTTGAGGACTCTGTGCAGTGTTCAACCATTGGGACTCGTAGGACAGGAAGCAGGGAGGCAGGCAGAGCCAAAGCCAGTGACACCTATTTCTAGTTTTGTCTCCTCCCTGATGAGTTCCACAAGGGCAGGAGAGACTAAGGAGAAGGAAGCTGGCACACAGTGTGATCCCCTGGACTGGCTGCAAGTGCAGTGGTACTTTGGTTTATGAACTAAATCCGTTCTGGAAGTCCATTCTTAAACCAAAGCGTTCTTAAACCAAGGCGTGCTTTCCCATAGCATGGGGGGAATCAATTTACAAATGGAACACACTCAACAGGAAGTGGAACATGTTCTGCTTCCAAGGCAAAATTCACAAACCAATGCATCTACTTCTGGGTTTGCAGCGTTTTTAATCCAAGTTGTTCATAAACTAAGCTGTTCTTAAACCAAGGTACCACTGTAAAAGGGAAGACACTGGAGTCTGGCTGAAGACAGAGTAGCGTTGATGGGGCAATGTGCCACTCAGCCAAAGGGACCACCCTCCACTGCGTCTAACATATCTGTTGGATGTGCTGAACATCTGCTTGTTTTTGAAAATCTGTTGCAGCTTCCTAGCACCCAATAAGCATTAATTTGACTAAAATGTGTGCATGTGATTTTCATTATATAATGTGTAGCAAGGCAGCTTCCTAACCTGTTATGTACTCAAGGTAAAATCACAAAAAGATGATGTGTCTGAAGAGGAGAACAAAACAGGTACCTAGAGCTTTGTCCGTTGTTTTAACCTCAGCAGTTAAGATGACTTCGTTTTGTTTCCTTCCTGGATGTTTTTGATTTTTTTACTTCTTGTATAAAAACTTTTTTTAAAAATAAAAAAATTATGAAACAATAAAGAAGGCTTGAAAAAGAACAGCGGCCTGCTTTGTCAGCATAAGGAATTGTTGCAGTAAAAACAAAAATCAAGCACAGGAGAAACTAACAGTTCTTCTCTTTACCATGTATAACTTTCTTTTGAATCAGGCACTAGGCATTTGCTCCTTGAAGAGTACTTACCTGTCGCTCCTTATCCTGGAACTTAAGGGCAAGTAGGCATAGATAGGTTGTCTGGTTCCTTAAGTTTTACCAATAGGATTAAATCTACCCTAAAATAGTTCAACTATCAGTAGCTACCATCAGCTACCAAACTGAAAAGTAGGAAAGCTATTGTGTATTGTTGAATGCCACCCTGAACTCTGAGCGGTTCCAGGCACTTACCCAAGGTTTGTGCTTCCTTTTGGAAATGAAGCACAGTGAGGACTGTGGTACCTTTAGGGTATAGGGTTTGTTTACACATATATACAACTTGAGCCTACAATGGAAGGGTTCACATCATAACTTCCCCAAAGGGTCTTGTTTCTCCCATAGCTGTAGCCTTGGATTCAAGCAGAAATCAACCATCGCTTTGTGCCTCCGGATTTTCAGCTTGCTGCCTTTACTTCTAGGTCACATCATGACAAAACAACAAAATCATTTCCCGATAGGGCACACAGTGCTGAACATCAGAAACACGAAGAGCCTTGGCAAGATTTGTCTGTGTGTGTATAGGGAAGGTGGCTGTGAAACAGGTGAAAGGGCATTGCCGAATTTAAGAAGGGTTGCCTGATTTAGGATATAGCGTGTTCTCCCTCATGGAGAGCACGGGTTGCGTTTGGGGATGACAAGATACCTCACTGTTGCTGGGCAAAAGAGTTTGGCCATCTTTAAGCAGCGGCGGGCTGTTACTGGGGAGATTTATATGTTGCCATTTATTGATTGACAGCCCTATTTGTTAAGTACAATGCACGCAGCGGCGAACTTCCTCTTTTCGCTGCGTGCTTTGGATCACCTGCTCTCCCTTCCCTAATTTTAGGCTGTTTGCTTGACCTTGCTATGCCTGTCATGGGGTCGTCTGCTTTGGGGCAGGGGCCCGGCAGGAATTTTGTCCATTTGGCTGATTAGTGTGTGCCATTTGGTTTTTGCCTACTGCGTAGCAAATCGTCACAACTTGTAAGGTTGCGGTTAGGCATTGGTCTGGGTACTGGTTGGTGGAGGGGTATGGATTTGGCTGTGCCTGCCCCTCCAAAGTGCTGCTGCTGCTGCAAGGGTTTTCCATTAAAGGAACCCAGGGGCTCCCCATGCTTTTGTCTGAAACCCCCTGGCAAGGGGCTAGGGCCACGCAAGCCCCTGGGAGCATTCAGGGGAGAGGTGAGGCATGGTTCCCAGTCCCGTCTCTCTTCCCAGGTGACTTACTCTTTCTGACTTCGCAGGGGGTGCGAATGTCAGAGCTGTCCCCGTGCGGGGTCAGTTAGTGCTACCAATGCCTAAGCAACCACTCACATTGCTGTAATTTGAATAAAGTTGTGGCCAAAATTATGCCAAAAACCTTAAACAAAAATTAAGTGTCAATTGTGTTTTTCTTTGGGGGGGGGTGTCTTGGGGACCTCGACGTGCAAATGGCAAAACAACTTCCAGCTTGTCAAGAATGGAATCTGAAGTGTGGGATCCTGGAAGGACTGTAACATCATAATTTTATTAAATTCCCTAACTTTTGATGATGGTGGAGAAATTCACTTCACTTCACATTAAAGATGAATCTACCAAATTCACACTTCTACAACAATATGTGAGCCAAAATGCAAATATTCTTCAGAATTTGCATTTAGCTGAATTTGGTAATGCTGTTCTCCCACTAAAAAAGTTTGCCAAAATGCATATATTAGGGGAATATATGCAAAAATGCATACATTGTATATATTGAAGGTAGCATACAGAAGTGCATTGTATGGGGGGGGGTTACTTGCAAAAATATGTACATTAGTAAAAACTGCATGCAAAAATTACATTTAGCGGGAAAGATTTGCACAAAAATGCTGATGAATTTTCATGAGGACCTTTTATTTTATTTATTTTAAAAAGCTAATTGTTGTAGAAATGTGGAGGACTGAATTTAAGGTTGTCGGGGAAAGGGGAAACAGAGAACCCAAACTGACAGATCCTTCTATTCCTAGTGACAGTGAATACTCATGTTTTGTCTCACTTACAACCTTGGAAAGGTCAAGACTGTTGTACTTTATCATCCAGTATTCTGGTTTTCAAAACTTGTCTCACCCCATACTTAAGTATGGGTAAAGGGGGACTTTTTAACTTCCTATTTTCAGACTCTTCTCACTAATATTATATTTAATTTTTTAAAAGCTCAGCAGGTTTCAGGGAGATAATGCTTGCATGTCATTTGTCCCAAAGTATTGGCTGGCATGGCAGAATAACATGTGCAGCTACAGTAGGTGTTAGGACCTGTGCCAATCTGACACCTGCACGAAGCAGCAGACTTTCCCCCAGTGTAATTTAATAAGATGTCTTTTGTTATTAAACCCAGAATTTCAGATTGCGAGCCGTCCACCAGTGAAGTGGAAAATAGGTCCCAGAGGTTGTTCTCCTTGTCTTCTACCTGCTGTTATTTTTAAAGGATTTTAATATTTAAAAGTCTTTTGCTAATTTCAGCGCTGCCCTCTCAAACCTGCTTTGTAGTACCGTTGCCAAATTATCCCTTCAAGGCAAGTGCTGTAAATAATTTCTCAGTTCTGTTCCTAGCCACTTGCCAAGGTCATTATCTAGCCTTCCCAGAATCCCTTCATTCTGCCTTTGATTGTGTGTGATAACTATGAAACAGTTATGAGATGCAGTCACAAGCTGTGGCAGTCTTATCAAAAGCTGACGACGGTCCCAGGGCTCTGCAATGAAGCCGGTGGCTCAGCTGTTCCTGTCCCTCTAACACTTCATTTATCTTTCGATTTGGTCAATCAGCAGAACAGCGGCAGAAATAAACGTAAAGCAAAGCACCTGAAGCAGGCATCATAGGCAGAGCGGAATGAGAACCCCACCTGAAAATACAAAAACCCTATGTTTATATACTGCACCAGTGTAAACTTTATGGCACTTCGTCACTCAGTTATTGTTAACCGCCACTGAAATTTACATACTTGATTTTGTGTGTGTGTGTGTGTGTGTGTGTGTGTGTGTGTGTGTTTATAGGAGGATGTCAAACCCATCCTTCATCATATGGTCCCAGGTTGCAAGACCACAAAAAGGAAAACCACACCACAATATAAGAGAGAATTTACAGGCAGAATGAAAGGTGAGTGCACTGCATTGCAGACTGTCACCTGGAAGAATACTGGAGGAATAGGGTGGTGTTGTTTTTCAAAAAAAATCTAACACACTTCCTTTCTGAAGATCAGAATAATAATGTATGGTATTCATGGTAGTTTTGCACTTACAGAAAACTTATGCTCACTCACGGTGTGACGCCTGGTTTTTGCCCATGCCTTGTGTGAGTAGAAGTGTTCTTTACTAGTACAAAGCTGCCAATGGATGATGATGATGATGATGTGGTGCTTGCCAAGCAAGAAAATGAGGAAAAGAGGGTGTCACTCTGCAGTCTCTCATTCCAATAAGTTTCTGTGTGAGGTAGATCTGGCGACAAGCACAACTAGAGTTGGAAGTAGTTTCGGACAGGCAGATTATGGTTGTTTCCTAAAGTGAATTTAATATCTCTGGTTTTCTTTGATGTCACATACCTAGATTGTCTTGGGACCCAGACTATCTTCTCCAACTTGAATTTGTCAGTTATCTGAAATCATCCTTTGAGGACCATCTCTGGGTGCATTGGAGACCAGGTAGGCACAGAGAAGGGCCTTTTTAGGAGTGGCACTACATTTAGAAAACATTCTCGACAGGGAGGTTCTCCTGCAGCCAAACTTAATGGCTTTACCCTGCAAAGACCATTTTAAACCACTAAAGGATTTTTAATATGCCTACATGAGGCTCACCCTTTTTTGTTGGTTTTAGTTATTTTACTTGCTTTTTTTTGAAGTCTGTGTTTTGTTACATTACTGTCAGGGAACTGCCATCGGAACTAGAGGAGGAGGCGAGGCTCCACAGCGATGCTGGAGAGGGGCCAAGCAGGGAGAGAGGCAGGTCTCCGGCTGGGGAAGAAAATCAGCGCAACACCAGGGATAGAGGGGGGCCGATGGGGGAAGCAGAGAGGAGGCTCCAGGACTCTTCGCAGGAGACCAGCGAGGAGAGCACAGGTCCTCCGCTGCCCACACCCACCCTGGGCAGAAGACTTCCGCGCAGGGAAAGTAGGCGGCGACTTGGCGTCAAAGAACTTCTTTGCTGGAAGAGGTTCAAGAAACGCCCACTGACGGATTCTGCTAGCGACTGAACAGCCATGGAGTGGATGGCTGTCCAGGCAGAAACGGTTTAACCAGGCAACCTACCCCAGAGCGGCAGTAACTTACGCACAAGCAACCCCTAAAGCCATTACAATTACATTTGTCATTTAGATTCTAATTCATACATTTGTTCCCTGCTGCCCCATTTTAAGAAGCATGCATTTAACCAGTACTCTAGACAAAGCCATCACCATGACAAGCCTTTCAAACTATCCAGGTAAAAAAAAAAGTTCATTGGAGGCACTATGAAAAAGCCTATTAACTATCCTTTTGAGGCAGCAGGACTATTTTCTGCCTGTAAAAGCTTATCCCACAAACAGAGATTTCTATTAACCTCAGCCCAAATTGCTTGGTAATTCTCCAGGATCTTAAAGGCCTTCCTAGAGGCCTGCAATTTTACTGGTAAATTCCAACGCACAGAGGCCTCCCCACACACACACCTACCTACCCACTCACCACCTAGCTTGCGAATCAGCAAAGTTTAGGAAAACCTCTGTCTTTTGTACATATACATGTACAAGCCACCTTCTTGTTCACAAACCCTCCAACATTTTTCTGATGAAAATACAGATGTCCTATTCCATAATTCTAATATTATTTCTACTCCACCCATCTAACTGGGTTGCTCCAGCCACTCTGAGCATATTCCAACATATATAAAAACATAATAAAACACTAAACATTAAAAAAAAAACTTCCCTGAACAGGACTGCCTTCAGATGTCTTCTAAAGGTTGTATAGTTACTTATTTCCTTGGCTCGGGTACCACATAACTCCATACTCTCCAACATTTCTCCGATGAAGATAAGGATGTCCTAAGGAAAAGCAGGACATTCCAGGATCAAATCAGAAGTTGGAACAGCTTTTGTAAATCCAGAATTGTCCTTGAAAAATAGGGACACTTGGAGAATCTGTACTCATCCTTTTATCCTTGGACAGATGGGGGGGGGGAGTGTAAGAAATTAGCTCCACCATCTTGCTCTGCTCTACGTCTTTTGCCTGCATCTGTCTGCCAATTTTCATACCTTCTTTCTATATTGCCATGTTCTCACCAACACTTCTGTTACGGAGCCATTTTCCTTATGGATTTACCACCAGGAGCACAATGCATTATAAACAGACCACGTGTACAAAACACGAGGAGTGGTACATAGTATTTGCTGGTCCATTTATGCATGGATAGGAAAAGTCACCTGTCCTCCCCCCCCCCACCAAAAAAAGGACAACAAATGAGACAGGTCAGTGTGTGTAATTTCATGCATCTTATCATGAAGTGAACACTAAGCCACAAAAGCGTTTGCCAATGAATCTATCAGTCTGTACTATAATTTGTCATTCTTTGTTGTACAGCAAACATTATTATGTTCAGAATGATGTTTTGGAAACAACGAAGCTGCTGCTTTATTCAGAAAATAAGTTGGTCTTTCCTTTCTTCTTTCTAATTTGCAGAATCAAAGCTGAGCCGAAAATAGTGTCCATGGTGGATTCCCCCCCTCGCCGCCCTTTGCAGTGCTCTGCCTACAATAAAGACCCCTGCTTTCACTATTGAGACTGAAAGAAATCTAAAAAGCTGTGGCATAGGAGATGGATGCCTCTTCCTGTTCTATTACTGTTAATTGTTCTTTTTCACCTCCTTCTGTCCCTTGTTTTCACATTTTCTTATTTCTTGTATCAGGAGCCAAATTAAACACTACAAGCCCTTGCACGCTACTTGATTCTTACTTGCCAAAGAATATGGAAGCAAAAACCAATCAAATGCCCTCTTTCCATTATAAGGCTAACAAATGCTAGGATTGAAGATATATTGTTCTATTTAGGATGAGACTTCTCCCCCCGACCCGATGCTTAGATGTTTGGAGTGTTCTTCCTCTCTCCCTGGTCAAAAGAATAGAAGGGCTGTATGGAAATCACCCCTTTCCCAAAGTAAGTTCTGTTTGCAGGCAGTAAAATGTGATTCGTAGAATATTTTCCAGAGGGAGGAGGTGAAATTACCCAACAGTTTTGTGAAGGCTACAAAAGAATGCATAGAAAACTTCTCCAGGGCAGAACCTATACTCCCATCCCACCAAAGAAGAATAGAACAGTGGCACACCAGATGTGACCTTTTGACCTAAATTAATACATGTGGGAGGGAATGAAGCAATATTTATGAAATATTTTGGCTGCAAGTGGCTGTAGGCACATCAATCAACAGCCATAGGAAACTGCTAAAAAAGCACATGAAACACTCTCAAATAGCGCTGTTCTGAGCACTGCTCCAGGTCAGCACTGCTCATTGAGGTTAGTGCAGGACTTCATTCACGAAGCTGTATGCCAGCAATCCCTTATTGATTTCATTGTCAGAATGGAGCACAGCTTGATTTGAACCAAATTGCAGCTGGACCAGTTTTGGGGGTGGAGTGGGGGAATTCATCTCAGGTTGTTTACTTTGGCCAGAATCCAATGAACCATGAAACTACTTCTGTGAGCTCAAAAGGGGCTTCAGACTTATTTTCCCGTCAACAGCAGTCCTCCCCCACCATGCCATAACTGCTGTTGAAATTGAGAGGAACATCTAAAGTAGTTTGCAATATGGCATCAGGGCCAGCTATTCAAAGAAGAAAAGCAGAGCAATTCCAGTGGGCATAGGGTGGTACTGTATGCTGAGTCTGATCATTGGTGCATGAAGCTCAGTACTGTTTACACTGATTCATACTGGATCTCCAGGGTTTCAGATGGGGGTAGGGTCTTCTTACTCCTACCTGGAGGTGCCAAGGAGGAAACCTGGGATCTTTTGCATCCACAGTATGTACTCTATTACCTGCTAATTTTATGTGAATCTACACAATTCATTGGAAACTAGTCTTTCATCTTTTTTCTGTCCTGTAACTTTGTACATACATGGGATCTTGTCCACAAATGACACTTCCCTATATGAACACATTGAAAAACCCGGGTGGGATGGGGGGGGGGTCAAGTCTATCTCGTATCCTTTATCTCATAGCGGCAGACCAATGGGAAGCCTACAAGTCATAGCCCTCTTCTCCTTTTGTTTTTTTTTTATAAGATATTTATTAAGATTTTTTAAGGTATTACAATAAAGTGGAAAAAAAATAACAAAAATACAAAATAGAAATAATTAAAAACACACAAATTTTCCATTGCTTATTTTCCTTTAACTTGTTTCCCGGACCTCCTCATACCTCCCTTTTTTGTATTCCACCACAAATTGTTGGTTCAGCAAATCCTTACCATTATATTATTACCTATTTATAATCCTTTTTTCATATTCTCTTAAAGCATTACAGCTGGAAACCACTTAATTTCAATCCAACATCATTCTAGCATTCATTAATTTTACAATATTTCTGAAGATAGTCTTTAAATTTCTTCCAATCTTCTTCCATCGACTCTTCTCCCTGGTCTCGGATTCTGCCAGTCATTTCTGTCAATCCCATATAGTCCATCACCTTCATCTGCCATTCTTCCAAAGTGGGTAGATCTTGTGTCTTCTAATACTTTGCAATAAGTATTCTTGCTGCTGTTGTAGCGTACATAAAAAAAGTTCTGTCCTTCTTTGGCACCAATTGGCCGACAATGCCCAGAAGAAAGGCCTCTGGTTTCTTCAGGAAGGTATATTTAAATACCTTTTTCATTTCATTATAGATCATTTCCCAGAAAGCCTTAATTCTTGGGCACGTCCACCAAAGGTGAAAGAATGTACCTTCAGTTTCTTTGCATTTCCAACATTTATTATTGGGCAAATGATATATTTTTGCAAGCTTGACTGGGGTCATGTACCACCTGTATATCATTTTCATAATATTCTCTCTTAAGGCATTGCATGCCATAAATTTCATACCTGTGGTCCACAACTGTTCCCAGTCAGCAAACATAATGTTATGTCCAACATCTTGTGCCCATTTAATCATAGCAGATTTCACCGTTTCATCCTGAGTATTCCATTTCAACAGCAAGTTATACATCCTTGACAAAATCTTAGTTTTGGGTTCTAACAGTTCTGTTTCTAATTTTGATTTTTCCACCTGGAAACCAATTTTCTTGTCCAAATTATATGCCTCCATTATCTGATAATAATGAAGCCAATCTTGCACTTCGTTTTTTAGTTTCTCAAAACTCTGCAGTTTTAGTCTATCTCCCTCTTGTTCCAAAATTTCCCAATATTTCGGCCATTTGGCCTCCATATTGAGCTTTTTCTGGGCTTTTGCTTCCATTGGTGACAACCACCTTGGGTTTTTATTTTCCAATAAATCCTTATATCTTATCCAAATATTGAACAAAGCTTTCCTGACAATATGGTTCTTAAATGCTTTATGTGCTTTAACCTTGTCGTACCACAAATATGCATGTCACCCAAAAACATTGTTAAAACCTTCTAGATCCAAGATGTCTGTGTTCTCAAGAAGCAGCCAATCTTTCAACCAGCAGAATGCTTCTGATTCATAGTAAAGTTTAAAGTCTGGCAGGGCAAATCCACCCCTTTCCTTTGCATCAGTTAATATCTTGAATTTTATTCTGGGCTTCTTGCCCTGCCAGACAAATCTAGAGATATATTTCTGCCGCTTCTTGAAACAATCCATCTTGTCCACAATTTGCAGTGTTTGAAACAAAAACAGCATTCTAGGCAAAACATTCATCTTTATAGCTGCAATTCGACCCAACAAGGAAAGCTTCAAATTTGACCAAATTTCTAAATCTTTTTTCACTTCCGTCCAACATTTTTCATAATTATCTTTAAATAAGTTCCCATTTTTGCTGTCATGTTAATCCCCAAGTATTTCACTTTCTTGACCACAGTCAGACCTGTCTCATTCTGAAACCTCTCTCTTTCAATCGGTGTTAAATTTTTCTCTAAAACCTTAGTTTTTGACTTGTTCAGTTTGAATCCTGCCACTTGACCAAATTCTTGAATTAGTTCTAAAACCCTTTTAGTACTAGATTCTGGCTCCTGTAACGTCAATACTAAATCATCTGCAAATGCTCTCAATTTGTACTGTTTGGCTCCGACCTGTATACCTTTAACCAACCGGTCCCTTCTAATCATATTCAGCAGAACCTCCAGGACCGATATAAAAAGCAATGGGGAGATTGGGCACTCCTGTCGTGTCCCTTTTTCTATCTTAAATTCTTCCGTCACCACATTATTTACAATTAATTTAGCCTTTTGTTCAGAATATATTGCACCTATACCATTTTCAAAACCTTGGCCTACCCCCACCCCCTGTAGGTTCTTTTTCATAAAACTCCAAGAGATATTGTCAAAAGCTTTCTCCGCATCCACAAATATCAGAACTGCTTTAGTGTTTATATTCACTTCTAGTTTTTCCAGGATATCAATTATGTTCCTCAAATTATCAGACAAATGTCTTCCCGGGAGAAAGCCCGCTTGGTCCTTATGAATCTCTTCCATCAATACTTTTTTCAATCTCTTGGCCAAAATGTCAGCAAAAAATTTGTAATCCACATTAAGTAATGATATAGGGTGGTAGTTCTTAAGCTGAGTCTTTTCAGTCTCTATTTTCGGTATAAGTGTAATATACGCCTCTTTCCACGACTCTGGTGCCCTCTTCCCTTCCAGAATTTCATTGCAGACTTCCTTCAAAGGTTGTAATAACCACTCTTTCAAAGATCTATAATATCTAGAAGTCAGCCCATCTGGTCCTGGAGATTTGCCCAATTGCATATTTTGAATGGCACCTTCTACTTCCTGTTCAGATATTTTATAGTTCAACATTAATTTACTTTCTTGGGAGATTTTTTGTAACCCATTTATTTTCAAAAATCGGTCTATGTCCATTTCTTTCTGTGGCCCTTGTGAGTATAATTGTTTAAAATACCTCTGGAAACAATTTCTAATCTCAATTGGGTTATGTATGTTCTTTCCTTCCACTTCTAAATTTGTAATAGTATTTAGTTTTTGTCTTTTTTTCATTTGCCAAGCCAACAATTTCCCACATTTATTGGCTGATTCAAATGTCTTTTGTCTCATTTGTTTAATTTTCCATTCTATTTCCTGATTCATCATTTCCATATATTGTACTTGATATAGTTTTATTTCTCTCAAAATCTCCTGCGACGTTGGTTTTGCCCTCAATTTCTTCTCACTTTCTTTTATTTTCTCCAAAATTTTATCTTTCTTCTCATTTTGACTTCTCTTCTTTATTGCATTCTGTTGTATCAAAAACCCTCTCATAACAGCTTTGCTTGCGTCCCAAATTACTCTTTTTTCTACATTAGTGTTCATATTTATTTCAAAATAATCTCTCAAAGTTTTTGGGGCCTTTTTATACACTTCTTCATCTCCAAATAAGGTGTCATTCATCCTCCATCTGAAGGAGCCAGTTGATATTTGCTTCATCTCCATCCTTAGAGCGTTATGGTCGGAGCAAGTTTTTGGGCAGATTTCCACTTTCTTTATCTTTGGTGCCATTCCTCTAGTTACCCATATTTGGTCAATTCTAGTCCATGTCATCTTGGCTTCAGAAAAGAAGGTTCCCTCTCTTCCCAAGGGGTTCTTTGTTCTCCAAATGTCCACTAAGTCCATATTGTCTGTCATCTCAAAAAAGGTTTTTGGTAGTCTACCATCCTTGGTAACTACCTGTCTTTGTGCCTTGTCCATGTTTGTAGATACTACTCCATTCATGTCCCCCATCAAAATCAGATTGTAATCCAAATAGTCCAATAAGGTCTCATGCAACTTTTTAAAAAATTCAGATTTCCCCTCATTCGGTGCATAAATTCCTACAATCAGAAATTTCTCTCCTTGAACTTGAATTTCAATTGCCAGGAATCTTCCTTGTTCATCTTTAAAAATTAATTTCGGTAATAGTCTCTCCTTTGCATATATCACAACTCCTCTTTTTTTAACTTTGTCAGATGAGATAAACTCCTGTCCCAATCTCTTATTGATAAGTAGTTTCCTGTGTAACCTTGTTACATGAGTTTCTTGTAGACAAATCAAGTCCAATTGTTCCTTTTTTAGTAAGTGAAAAACACTTTTTCTCTTCCGAGGAGAGTTAAGGCCGTTGCAATTCCAACTTAAAAGTTGCAGAGCCATGATGGGGTTACTTCGCTTTGCCTCCGACTGCACCAAGTGTCTGTTGTTGTTCTGTCAATGGTGTCTCTTTCTCTGGACCGTGCAATCCAAAAGATAGGTTTGCTATATCTAGTATTCCTTTTTCCAGTGCTCTAGGCTCTTCTCCGGATTCTGCTTCTTCGTGGTCTTTCAAAAACCTGTCTTTGTCGTTAACTGATCTTATTTTTATCTTTCTTCCTTTATATTTAAAGGATAGGCCTTGGGGAAATTCCCACCTAAAGAGAATTCTATTTCTTCTCAACAGGGCAACTAGGTCTCCGTAGTTAAGCCTTAAGTCCCAAAGATGTTTTGGAATATCCTTAAATATCTCCACTCTTGAGTCGTCAATTTCCAAAGTCCTTTGATAGTGCAGATTCAAAATTTTGTCTCTCTCCTCTTTTGTTCGAAGAATAATCAAGCAGTCCCTCGCCTTGTTCCTCCTTTGTCCTCTTCCAAGTCTGAATGCACTCACTATCTTAAATTCTTCCTTCCCCAAGTCCTGTTGCCAAAAATCTGTAAATTCCTGTGTAAGAAAGTCACCCAGATTATCTTTCTCACGTTCTGGTACAGCCCTGATTCTTAAATTCCTTTGTTTCTCTTTCAATTAAATCATGGACAGTGTCAAACCGTGGTCCTCCAATTGCTTATATACTGGTGGTATCTTCTCTTGAGTAGCAGTTGCAATATCTTTTGCTTCTTCAGCTATCTTTCTGGTCGAAGCAGATTCCTGTAATAATTTTTCAATAGACTGTGTATTGGTATTCACCTTCTGTCCCAAATTGTTAATGCTTGTAGTATTCAGATCAATTTTAACTGATGCTTCAGCTACTTGTTTATTTGTCTCAGCTACCTGCTTAGCTAGGTTTTCCAAGGATTCATTAATTTTTCCAAGTGCATGCGCCAAAACGTCTTCGGACGACATAACTTTTGGTTTGACCTGTGGAGGAGCAGCCCCTGATGTTCCAGATGCTCCAGATGTTGAAGCCCTTCGCTGCTGCGCAGTGTCTGTCCGATAGTGTCTGCCAGACCTAGTAGTCTTTTCCTGCACCAGCTCTAACTTTCCTCTCCCATCCGCCATAACACTCTCATGAGAATCCAAGGTCAATCCCACGGTTGAAAGTTTGTTTTGGAAAGGAATTTTCCTATAACCCAGTTGTTATTGTAGCAATGTCAAACCTCCTCTAGGGGGACACAGTAACAGCCGGTGACTGGAATTTAGGATCTGAAAGGTTTTATATAGCCATCATGACTAGTAGCTCTTGGCAGCCAAAACCTTCATACATTACTCTAATCCCCATATAGAGTTCTATAAGATAGTGGCCATCCCTTCTCATGGTAGTGAATCTTTAAGTTTGACCATGCATTGTGTGCACTATATGCTTTTGTCTCTCTTGAATTTCTAACCATTCAGATGCATTGGGGGACTCCAGATTCTAGTGTTATCAGAGAGGGATAAAAGCTCTCCAATTTCATCATACCCTGGAACATTTTCGAAATGTCTATCAAGTTCAGATCTTTCTGAACTAAAATGCCCCAAACTTTTCCTAACAGTGGAGTTCCTTCAGCCCCCCAATAATTTTGGCTTCTTTCTTTGGAGGTGGGGAGGGAAAGCTTTTACAGCCCTATACAAATTCTAACTTCAGTAACAAGAATGTAACAATTCTAACTTCAGTAACAAGAATTTTCAGCTTTCACCTCCTATCCTTTAAATGCTGTGTAACCAGTACATAAGAAATGAAGCAAATAATCTTTCGTCCTACTATTTCATCTGCATGCAAGCAACTTATCTTGTTAAGTCACTTTGAGACCTTTTTTGTATAAGCAACTAACAATTGTGTGTGAAGACTCCCCAAAACCACCCCCGAATCAAGACACAATAGACACAGATTTTAGTTTAAGTTTTTGGCATTAAATTTTGGGCACAACTTTATTGATTACAGCATGTGAGTGGTTACTTAGGCATTGGTTCCAGACTACCTGAACCTGCATGGTGGCAGGAAGAGGACTGACACTGGGCACCACCATGTCAGTAAGGGAAAGCATCCTGGGGGAACGAGAACTCCTTCGATCTCACAGCTCACCCCAGATGCTCCCAGGGGCTCTGGTGTGGCCCTAACCCCTTGACAGGGTTTGGAGAAAAGCAAGGCGAGCCCCTAGATTCCTTTAACAGAATTCCCTAGCAGCAGCAATGGAGGGGCAGGCACAGCCAACCACGTCCCCTCCCCAAAACACTGAACCAAATACCTAACCGCCAACCTTACAAAGTTGTAACGATTTGTTACACGGTAGGCAAAAACCAAGTGGCACTAGCCAATCAACCAAATGGCAAAATTCCTACCAGGCCCCTGCTCCAAAACAGACGACCCCTAGACAGGCATAGCAAGGCCATAAGAACAACCCTAAATATAGGGAGAGGAGGGTGGGTGATCCACTGCACGTCGCAAAAGTGAAACTCTCCAGTGACATGCAGCAGCTTAAGTTGCCCCTCAGGAGCCAATAGCCAACCCAACTGACCAAATTTCTGCCCCAGCAACAGAGGGACAACCAGTGGGGCATTATGGCCATTCAAACGGTCCCACCCCACAACAGGGAGGCAGTTTCTGGTGATCTCACTGCAACATGTGCCCTCCATGATGGAGGACCTGACATGTAATAAATAATAATAATGCAGGTAAAAGTATGTTCATACGGCCCACACTGAGTTCCTATGGGATTGAAGTGTTGCAAGAGAGCTCCATGAGCACTACCTTCAAGGTTTTGTAGCAAAGGTAGTATCTACAAACCTGGAATGATTCATGTGAGTTCAGTGGGGCTTGTGACAATCATAGTGCATAAATCTGAGCTCCATGTTGTCATAAAACAAATGTCTGCCCAGTATTTGTTTTAATGGATTAATTTAATTTCATTATTCACTCGACCTTTCTGTATTTCAGTTTGAAACATATTGCTAGTGCAGTACTGCCATGCAGGATTGATTAAAACAACAGAAGTTCAATATATGCCATCTTAGTTTGAAGTTAAAATTTTAGACATTGAAAACTTACATAATTTATGCATGTCACACAAAGGAACAACTGGTAACATCGGCTGTTGTTGGAAACCAGGCATAAGAGAGAGATCCGCTTTTTAAAGAGGAATAAAAATTATTGCCACTTTTTAAAGAATTGACAAAGCTCAGAATCTCCGAAGTATGACTTTAAAATATTACAAGATGTTTGTGTGCAGTGAGTTATATGGTGTCTAACTAAAGGAGACAGGTATTTGGTTTTGGAGCAAAACTACATAAATCCAGGAATGGCTTTGCCCCCAGCAATTTTCAAATGAGGAAACCACATTTTCCACACAGTTGCACTTCATCAGTGAGTTTCCATCTGATATGAGAAACACTTAAGAAGTTGCAAAAAAAAGGGTGAGTGAGTGAAGTTAAGGTACTCTTTTAACCTCTAAGGCCTTTATTCACATTCGTTTCCTCTCATCTGCTAAGCCAGGGATAGAGAACAGACAGCTGTCCAGATATTCCATCATCCCTAAAAAGTGTGATAAGGGTTGTTTTTTTTAAAAAAGGAAGTTGTAATCCAACAACATTTAAATGGCAGCAGGTTCTCCATTGCTGCATTAAGCAAAGTCAAACTCCATGTTCCATTTATGAGGGAGGTGATGGCTATGGTCATCAGCACTCATCAGCAGACATGTGTAAAGATCTATACAACCTTTCTTTTTTGGAAAGTCTTTTAGGACAGGATTCCTGAGGAGAAGCTCCCCCCACTCCCCCACCAGTCATAAGCCTTCTGTCTATGTAAATATGTATTTGGTGGGAAAGAGAACCTGCACTGAGCAATGAATACTTAGTGGTCCTCTGCTTCATGCACACTGACAAATTATTAATGATTTTCAGTATTATTTTCTCTAATACATGATTCCCTTAATATGCAGTGCGCATTTTAAAGAATAGCTGTTCTGATTTTGTTTTTGCATGGTTTTTTGTTCGTGCATTGTTTTGAGATATCAAAATTAGGTTGGTTCACATTATATTGGCATCTGAACCAAATTTATTTTCCATCCCAACTTAGCATATGACTTTATTTGGGTAAGGGAAAGGGATACTCAACTGTATCAGTAGTAATACATCCTCCTGATGAACCTCTGGATCAGCCCTATAATGCTCTATGATGGGCAGAAATTGAATAATAGAAGCTTATTTCATGTGCCACAGTGGGATATGAAACAAGCTGCTGTTAATGCTTTTTTATTATTAAAAAAAAGGAGCTTGGAGATGGTGTACTAAATACATGACTCTTGATTCTATACATGATTCTATCCACACATACCCTTCCCAGATGACAGAGAGCCTGTATGTTCTATGGCTTTGTTTCTTTAGTTATTAAAACAATTATAATGTTTGACTCTCTGTGATCTAATAACAGTAAAATTCCACCTGACTAAAAATCACTCCCCACTCTTAAATTCACAGGCAACCACTCTTACATATAGCATGGATTACTCATCTGTAAAATGAGAATAATCTGGATTCCCCTAGCAGTATTTTCTGAAAATTAATATTATAAATGACCTTGCATAGTGCAAGTGTCATATATTTGACTCAAAACGGTAAAATATTAACAGGTAGAAAAATGGACATGGTTAAAAGCATCCATTAAGAGACTATCCTGGCTAACTCTAAAACATGGGTATCTTTCCCCAGTACTATTTATTGCAGACCAGGTCTTCTAAGCTTTCTCTGAGAATTGAAGGGAGTGATGCTGGACTTTTTATGAGAGCTGTCTTAAAGCTTAAAGCATGCGTCCCCAACCTTCGGCCCTCCAGATGTTTTGGACTACAATGCCCATCATCCCTGACCACTGGTCCTGTTAGCTAGGGATCATGGGAGTTGTAGGCCAAAACATCTGGAGGGCCGCAGGTTGGGGATGCCTGGCTTAAAGTAACTAGCCCCATTTGAGAGATTCCTGCCAACTCTCCACTATTCCCAGTGGGATGGAAATTTGGGAGCAATGGAAGGCTCATTTTTAATATTGATTGATTGATTGATTGATTGCTGTATTTGTGGTGAGTGAGTGTAAGTTTAGAAGCATGTTTGTAAGCCTTCGTCAGCACTGGGAATCCTGGGGTCTATAGTTTCAATCCCTTCATGCTAAATCCATTAAGCCATATATCACCAAAACTTAAATATGGCTTTCTCCAAATTTCCCTGCCACCATTTTATCTCACTTTAGCAAGTATAGGAAAGATAAGAAGGAGGGAAAGTGAACGTATCAGGTCACTAAAGTCAAATTTTAGAAGGGGAACTTCACTTGGTAAGTAACTGGTACAGCTTTTCCAATCTGAGGGAGTTTATTTCCAAATTTCTCCATTCCAAAATCCAGTGCCATCCCTACTTTACAAACATATAAAGGTAAATTTCTACATCATCTTAGCACCATCCTTGACACATTTCAGTAAGCAGCAAAGAAGGGCCAAGATTTGATTGAATCTAAGAAGCACAGAAATACAGCTTTTGGCTAAACAAAAGGGATGATTCACTCAAGATGATAAAGAAGTTTAATGTAATACCTTCAGACAATACTCTTTCAACTCTATTTCTGTAGAATTACCTTTAAAAAGGATTTCTTGCCTTGGAGTCAGATGGTAAATTATGAAGCCTTCTAAGAGATTTTGCTCAAGAAACTGTTTCATGGAGATTGTCTAGTGTGACAATTACAGCTGTTACATACAGCTGTAACAGTCTATTGACATACTCAAATTCTGTAGCAGTAGATCATGGTATTTCAGTAGAACATGAACTGAAAGCCAATAATGTGAATCCATCAATGGAATTCTTAAATCTTGCCTCTTGACTCAGGAAAATGGCAGTGTTGACTATAACCTTCCAGATTACTGTGCTGGTTCATATTGTTTCCTGACAGCTGGTAGAATAAATAACCATCTGCTGAGAACGGGATATTACCTTTAGAATTGCTTATGTTCCTTTGTATTTAAGAGCCTGGTGCTGAAAAGAATTTTGGAAAGGAAGATGACTTTATTAAGCGCGACCATGTACCTTGCAGACCTTCAGAGGTCTATAGATCACAGCATGGGATTGTTTGACAGCAGAAAGAGGAGGAAATGATCCCCTTAAAATGGAAAAATGGCACCCTATTTTCCAGTTTGACAAGCCCACAGACCTGGCATGTATTCCCTCAATCCCCAAAATTGTAACATTTGCAGCAATTGACCCACAAAAATACATAAATTCAATACCTGACCTTGAAGACCTCTGGCTATGTTTCATTTGCTCTTTAATCCCTTTTATATCAGTCACACCAGTACATGGATAAGATGATAGATAGATAGATAGATAGATAGATAGATAGATAGATAGATGATAGATAGATAGATAGATAGATAGATAGATAGATAGATAGATGATAGATAAATAGGTAGGTAGGAAGACTCCAGATTTTGTCTGCAAGTTCAAAAGCAGTAAACTTCATTACTTATGTAGGTCAGGTAAAGTGGAAATAATTATTCATTATCATTTGAATTAATCTAATTGTGCATGATATAAATTTGAATCACAGTATTCATTTTATTACATAGCAGAAAGTTCAGCACAAAGCACTGGTCCAATGTGGATTTCCCTCTTTGGAAACCTGCCTGGACTTCAGATATCACCTTATTTGTATCTGCCCATTCTTCTAGTCTCCCAAGAAGGAGCCTGGCATATAGTTTGGAGGCTACATCTAACAAAGTAATGGGTCTATAATTGGCAGGGTTTTTCTTATCACCCTTTTTATATATTGGGGCAATTATACTCAACTTCCACCCTTCAGGTATGCGACCTGAGCTGTTAATGTATGAAAACAATTTTGCAAAAATGGGTGACCAGAAATCAGGTCTTATCTTATAGATCTCCATTGGGATCATGTCTTCTCCTGGAGCTTTATTAGCTAGTTGGCTTGTGATTAGCCTCTTAATCTGATTGGGCGTGACGTCTGGCCATTCTGGCAGTTCTGATAACGGAGTATAGTAAACTTGTGGGGGTAGGTCAGGACAGGGGCCATATATTTCTGTAAAATATGTCACCCAATCCTTTCCTTGGACAGATGCTTCTAACGAGTAGCCCAGCCCATTTGTGCCTTGGGCAACCAGATGCCAAAATTTCCGTGAGTCCTTTTGAAGTGCTGCATCTCCCAATTCTTTCCACTGTTGTTCATAATATATTTGTTTCTTGCTTTTAAGTAATAATTTATAATTGTTTCGTAACTGGGCTACCTCAGCTTGTAGAGCAAGATTGTGCTTATCTTGTTTTAACTTCAATTTTCTCAGTACCATAGCTAGGTATTTTTTGCTATTCTGACATTCCTTATCAAACCAAGTCTGTCTCTTAAACTTTTTGTTTTTTATCACACTAGCTGTGGTCATCAGTGGCATTAAAAATTTTCGATGTTTACTGCAAATCAAATCTTCTTACAATTAACCATGTTAAGTCCAAAGTCCTAATTTTCACCAAGAGTCAAAAAACCTATAATTGGAGAATAGACGGAAAAGCTATTGACCAAGTCTTTAAATTTCAGTACTTGGGAGTCCTTCTCCAACACAACATGGGCTGGAAGGTCCATCTTGCATATGTATTAAACAGAGCTAAAGCCCTTTCCTTTGCGCTACTGCGTTTTTTCTTTTCAGATGGGGCTTTCCATATTCCATCAGTGTTAAAAGTTTTCAAGGCAAAGGTGATTGCAACAATAGCATATGCAATCCCAATATGGGGGTCCTTTGTTAATCTAACCCATTTGGAGGTAATCCAAAACCAGCTTCTAAGAAGGTTGCTAAAATTACCCAGGTGTGTAAGCAATACTGCTATATGACTGGAACTAAATGTTACATCTCTAGAAACCACATTATGGAAATGCATCCTCTGTTACTGGTTGGCATTGTGGCATAAACTTCCAAATCTCCACTTGATACAGTGACTTCCCTAGCCCCTGGGCAAAATTAATACATGGGAAACTTGGGTCCCTAGGACTATCTCCATCTGAACTATTAAAATTGGATTTAATTTCTGCCAAGAGAATTATAACTCACAAATTAGAGGAGATGGATTTACAATTTAATATTGCGACAGGTGGTGGCACCTGTTCGCCGACAAACCTTGGCTTAACACCACCAACAAAACTTCCATCTTATTTAACTACCTTATCTGTGGTGACGCACAGGTATGCCTTTATAAAGGCTAGATTCAATGTTTTCCCATCAAACGTGTTGGGTAACAGACTCTCCAACGGACAGATCTCACTCCTCTGTGACCGTAAAAGTGGATCTATAGAATCGTTATATCATATAATCTTCTGTTGTCCATTACATTTGGCTTCACGGTCCAAGTTTCTGGCCCCATATTTCTCGAGAATTTCTGACGGACCTCAGGAAGCCCAAATAATATACTTATTAAACGACGAAGATACAAGTAGATCCCTTGCAGTCGCTAGATATCTGATGAATGTTTTATTTCAAAAGAGGAGAAATAGATCACTGTATGACTCTGACAGCTTAGCTAAACTTAAGAACCATCAATAAGTGCCGGAACTAAGACGCATACCCCCCAAAATCTGATGGATTTGAATTGCGGTTTACATAGAGGGAGCTTATTGTGTATAGTGTTTACTTAACTGAAGTAAAATTGGTTTTATATGGGTGTTTTAACTTGGAACTGTTTAAATTGTATTGTTTATGGATAAATTTTGATGTATTGTTTTCGATATGGGCCAATGGCCGCAATAAATCAATAGATAGATAGATGTGGTCATCAGTGGGCGCATTCGGTTGATTATATTCTCATAAAGTCCAATTATGTTTCCTGTTTCTAACAACTTTTCCCCCTTTAATAAAGCAAATTCATGGGAATCCAGGATCTGAATAATTTTTTCTTGGACCTGTGCATTCCATTTTAATATTCATTTTATTAAAGAATGGCAATGAATTGCTGTTCCTCCACATAAGTGTGGGCAGATTTCCCTTGTCCCCTTGAGGTCATAACGGGGATGTGTGATATAGGCCACAACAACTTCTAAGTTGCATGTGGCCTTTTGGGCCACTTGAGAGGGGAAGTGTCCTATCTGAGGTGTTCCCATCCACCTGTTTTGTTTGCTACATATTGACCCATCCCTCAAGTACAGTATGTAATTCGCTGAGCACCCTTACAGGGGAAGCTAGGAATTTTGGGGTTGTGCTTCTGATTGCCTTTGGACTAATTAATTTTTCACCTCCTTTATACTGTAGATTCAGGAATGTCATGCTTACTTTGGTTTGGCCAATTATCTTGTTAGGTAAGGAAGGCAGATTTCAAAATACCCTGGTGAACACTCGGAGGGCACCTCCTTGGTGAAGTGACACTTTATTGATCACCACTTATTGCCAACCAGCCTAAGGGCATTTTGGAAAGGGCACTTGATGCTTTATTCCACTTGATGCTGACTAGCAATGGTGAGGTAGAGCAAGGAATTGCCTGTTCTGCATTTATTTAGCAATGCTGGGATAGCAAGACAGGATTCTGCTTGCAGAAGATCAGGGTAGGGATAGATTATTGGCATTATCGCTTTCTCATTTTTCTGGTCTTAAATTCAGTTTTCCGCATTTCCAAATCAGTTTATAAATTCTTTTTTTTAAGAAAATCACGAAACTTCACCAGCATGCTAGTGTGAAATTTTCCTTATATGCACTTCTTTTTATGCAACTTTGCCTAATATGCACACTTTTGCAAGCAAATTTCCCTAACATAACACATTTCTGCATGTTGTTTTCACTAATATATTAGTTTTATATGCACTTTACCTAGTATATGCATTTTTGTACACGCTGCATAGTTGGAGCATTGCATTGTAAAATTCAGAGAAGTGTGAATTTTGAAGTATAACAGCATTTCACTTCATCTGTTGTTTCAGGAAGTGTGAATTAAACAGATTTGCCTTTCAATGTGAAGTGAAACAAATTTATCCCCCTAGGATGGGGAGATCATGAGTTTGGTGGGGAGAGTCAATTTAATCCCATGCTGCTTCTGATGAAGTCATTGAGAGCATGGTTCAGCTTGGGAGAAAAATTAACTATTTCCCCAATTTTGAACTGAGCTAATTCCCCAATTTGGAACTGAGCTAAGCACTGTGGTAAAACTAAGATGCTAAAGCCCCCTAAGGAATTTATAAAAACCTTGATGAGTTCCGTACCAATGATGCCACTAGAGTAAACATTTTAGAGAGAGTTGTATAAATGTAGGTTATCTAAGCAGAAAGTGTAAAGTAAATGAACAATAAACTTGGTAAATCTTTGAAACACAAACACACTAATTAATTAAATGGCTGCTGTAAAGAAACCGCTAATTGCCAGTTCCTGGTAGTTTCCAGTTAGCAGTGCCAGTTAATCCATAATCCATCAAAACATGTTTACAGTTTTTCTACATCAGTAAGCAAATGACGTTGTGTTGACAATTTAAGCAGTTGATAATGTTTATGGACTTGTCTTTTGAGGGACACTCTTTGTAATGCTTGTTTCCAAATAAAAGCTCTTTATATTAGTTGACAGCAATTATTCTCCACTATTTAAAAAAACACAGAACACTCTGTGATGTCTTCAGAATTACATGGATTTATTTATTTTTATTTTTTTAACCCAGAAATAATCTACGTAGCTAATGCTGTTGGCCCCTTGTCCAAAAGGTTAAGTTCACACTGGCCTTCTGTAAGCGCAGTGTTTCATAAGCTAAATAGCTGCCAAAGGGGAAGAGGTGAATGGGAGAAGATTCCCATATCCAGCAAGGTGGGGAGGGTGCAGTGGCAAAGTAGACTGGCAGTCACCAGGGTGCCCACAAAGGCCTTCATTGGCACCTGCAGCAGGGTCCCAAATCCCAAAGCTTTCATTAAAAAAAAGAAGTCTCTAGCCCTCCTAGAAAGTGAGGCAGCAAAATGTTCAGGTACCCTTCTAAGCAAATTCTGTGAAATGAAACAGCCTGGCTGCTGCCACCTGTCAAGTGTTTTTAGCCAGAGTAAAGTCAGAGTTGTGATTGCTAAGTGAGTTGTTTGGCAATACAAAACTCTGGAGTCCTAAATAGCTGCTGTTTCCCCTCATACTTTAGTGTTTTGTTCCTGCTTGAGTCCTATTCTCATATATGTGTGTGTGTGTGTGTGTGTGTGTTTTGTGTGTGTAGACACACACACACAGACACACACACACACACACACACACTGTATATGCTTTATTGAACTTAATATAAGGTAACATAGAATCCAAAACATAGTTGTTTTTCTATAACACTTGTGTCCTATTCTCCAGTCCTTGGAATCTATGTGCCTTACCCTTCTTCTCCCCTAATAACTAGGATGCATCTATTCTATGATGGGTTCGACTGAGATCAGGTAGTACACTTGCTTAATTGATGGCCTCTAAAGTTCCAGAATAAAAGCTTTTCATCCACATAAGAGGTCCAACTTCTGACAAAAGAATTGGAAAGCCTCCGTGCTGCCTTAAGATGAATACAAGCTATCCTTATGATCAACAGGCATTGTTGTCCAATTTTCCATGATTTTCCAGATTGCCCTTCTTTTATAAAAGATAACTAAAATTATGGTGTTCCAGAGGAAATGTTAAACCAAGCATTATAAGTCCTACATCATGCGGTTTTGATGTTTCACAAATTCTTATTGAGACATCGTGCAACCACTTTTTAAGCAGTCTGTGAAATTGTTTAAACTGTTTTCTCAATATATAGCAAGAAAAATAGCATAGGGGATAATAAGAACTGCCCTACAAAAATTTAGTAAAATGAATGTTATCATTAAAGATATATTCAGTTGATACACTGACAAAACAAATGACTTTTATTCATTAACCTTTGAACTACAATGTAAATTTCTCTTGAGCTTTTTAAGAGTTATTCTCCATTATCTTGAAATGATACTGAAAAAGCTAAAGTGCTATCAAAATGGTGAAAGATTTTCAGCCCAAGTCTATAGAGAACACACTGCAGCATGAGATAGGAGGACAATTTATTCCAAAGTACAGAGTTCCCATTAAAATGGCATTACGAGTCAAGATAAAAATGGTGAAAGAAATTCAATGCAAGTCTTTCATCTACAACACATTTTATTTATTAAAGCAAGATTAAAGGGAAAGTGTCTATGGCAATAGCAATGAATGGTAAAATATATATATAAAATGTCAGGCTGTTTCTCCCCACCCCCCCACCCCATACGATCACACAAGATATTTCAGGTCTGTAGATATCATTCCTCAGACTGCCTACTCTTTTCTGTCTTGCCTGATTTTGGCCTAATCAGAATTCCCCATTTATTTTCTATTTTTTATTTTTACTAAACTGATATATCACCCTTCATCCAAGGATCACAGGATGGTTCACACTTAACATCTCTGCCCGAAGGGGAAAAGAATATTTTATTGATCGTAAAGTTTTGAACTCTAATTAAAGATAAATTCTGAATATTGATATTTTTTATACTTGATTTGCTGTACATATGTCTGGTGGAAATGGCTTTACATGAATAATTAAGTAAAACAATGGTCATTTCCATTACAGTAGACAAATGCAAGGAAAGTTAAGATGCTAACTTAGGGTACCTGTTGACTTTCTTTTATGAACTGTGCATAACAAAAAAGGTAACTTTCAAATATATTGTGCAAGATGAAGGAAGATGGAAGCAAACTGGTTTGG
The DNA here is from genome assembly GCF_027172205.1 of Podarcis raffonei. Taxonomy (NCBI): domain Eukaryota; kingdom Metazoa; phylum Chordata; class Lepidosauria; order Squamata; family Lacertidae; genus Podarcis; species Podarcis raffonei. The sequence goes on from NC_070605.1 coordinate 71,617,748, forward strand.
GCTCTTACATTACTTCCTAGAGGAGCCAAGTCTGTTACTCAACCTTCTCTCCCAGGCTCGGTGCTGACACTTCAGAATATATTGCTACACCACTTATTATTTGTGTTGTTTTATAAGGGGAACTGCTTAAAATCCTGTAAGGAAACCAGGAAGCAATATATTTCCCCAAGCATGGCTTCAACATTGATGTTCCATATTTTAAGAGTCTCCATGCAGACTCCTATATTTCACAGTTGTAATTTAGACCCTGAGGTGTATTTGTTTGCCACCCCCTCTATTTTTCATAAAGATTCATATTCTTTTGACTTAACTTGTCAAACATTGATTATTTTACATTCTAAGTACTCATCCATGATACGTGGGCAATTTACAATCAAAGGGAGAGTTGTAAATCTTTACATTCCAACCAGCTATATATAGTTTGAGCTAGGGATGGATGAATCTGTCCATTTCACTGAACCAAATTTCTCTCTCATCTCCACTTTGAGCTCCTTGCATTGCTACACCCAGACTCTTAGGAAGTTTTATCTGGATACCAAAGGAATTGTTTCTTCTCACTATACCTATCATGAAATTGATATGGGCAGTGAATTCATCATATTCGTCTTACAATCAGACACACAGTATGTATTTAAATCTGATGCAGTATACAAACCATAATAGTGTCAGTGAGTGTTGCCATAACTACTCAGATTCTGGATAGTTTACAACTAAATGATTATTGGGTTTTTTTTCCTATACAGGAAGCTTTTTTCTTTGAATTTATATTATTAGGATTAGGAGGACAAAATCTTTCACTCTGTGAGCACAGTCAAGCTGCTAGGACCTTTCAGTAGTTTGGCAAGGGGGCTGAGAGATTGTTTCTCCTCTCCAGGCTGAAGAAATGCATGTTAATGAAGACAAAATGATTGATTGTGGCACTGTGGTTTATTAGGAAACTATTTCTCTCCCAAATATTTGTCCCTCAAACTATACCCCATCCAGCAACTTACCATATTTTTCTGTCTATAAGACACCCCATGTATAAGACTATTTTTGGGACAACAACCAATCACCAGTCCACCCTCGGCACTATCCGTGTATAATTTTTGACATTATTTTTAAGGGAAAAAACCTAGTCTTATACACAGGAAAATATGGTATTTTTGAATGGAAGGGAGCAGCTGGGTGTTGAGTTATGTAGTACACATTGTTTCTCACTATGTAGTACACATTTTTCAGTATCAATTCCTGGCCAAAATTGCTCTCAAAGTGGTTCTGAAATGGACCAAAACAATACACAAAAGTTGTAGTTGGGACTACAACTCCCATCATCCCTAGCTAACAAGACTGGTGGTCAGGGATGATGGGAAATGTAGTCCCAAAACTGCTGGAGGGCTGAGTTTGGCCACCACTGGAATATGGCCTCTTGGACTGCAGTTGAAAGAACTGTTATCCATGCACACACAGAGACACACACACTGTTGCAACACTTCCCACTATTGAACGCACTTTTAGTTCCATCCCTTATGTTGCATCTCACCCCTCCAACAACATATTTGCAATATTTATTTGCAATTTTTAAATATATATATATATATATTTGCAATAAATTTATGCCAGCTGTCATAAGAATTTCAGGGGAGAATGGAAATCAATAAAACAATACAACTCCGATAAAATACATCAAGCAATATATTAGAAGAAAATGAATATAGTAGAACCATAGTAAATTAGACAATGATCAACAAAAGCTGGAATAAACATATCAGTTTTCAGAAGTTGTCGAAAACATAACAGACTTTGCACCAGCCATATTATCGAGGTGAGGAGGGAGAGATTCCACGTTAGGAACCAAGACACTTTATTGCTTCCTGCTGGGGGGAAAGGGGGAGGGGAGACATTTTATATACGACAAACACACTTTGCCATGGTAAAGTGTGAATTGGCTGATTGATGGGAAACACACTTTTTCATTCACGGGGAAAAAAATATTATTGCCACTTCAGGTGTGTTCCAGTAGACGTTTTTCAGAATTTTAAATGCACAGCTGGCATTTGTTGTTTTTAGGGGATTGGTAATGAATACACACCTGCCCAGGCATATAAACAATTTTAAATCAATAAATATTTTGTACGTCAAATATGAAAACTGCTAAGGTTGACAGCCCTAACCTACATTGCTGCTTCTGTTATTTTCCTGTATATGAATGGCAGAGACTCACAGCACAACCCAAAGCCAAAAATCCATTGGCGTGAGAATGTTGGGATTGGTGGATTTGTATTTGGCATAAATCCCTCATTCTAGTTAGGACAGAACTTAAGCTGGTGGGACTTATGGCAGCCTAACTCCCCAAAAAAGGAGTAGTTCAGGGGTGTCATAGGGCCAGTATGGGGCAAGGAGAGATTAGCATTTATGTTGTGACTGATGCCCACAATACTGTCTCAAAACTGGACCCACAGGTCCAAAAAGGTTAGCATCCCCCGACCTATCATGAATTTGTCCAAAAGCTCACGAGGATTCGCACATTGCAAAAGACCAACATTCCTTGAAAGGTGCTGTTAGTACTGTGCAGCTGGTTGGTATTCAAGAAACTAAATTTCTGCTGCCTTTGAATGAAGCCTGACCAACTTGTCAAAAAAGGGCACATTTTAAATTGATACGGAAATGATCAATAGATGGATTCTTTCTTTAGGGGGAGATGTAGCAATCCTAGGCCAGAAAAGGGGTTGGTCCTGTAACACTGCACAATAGAATTTTGAAAGCCTCTATTAACAAATAAAGATCAGTTGTGTAGGGGAAAAATTGAATGTGACTTTGCATTAGCTTTCCTTCTGCAAGGTCAGAGGAAGCTAAAGAAAAGGTCAGCATTTTTAATGAAAGGTTTGTATTGTACCGGCTAAACTGATGTGACAAAGAATTCCATCCATTTGTGTATCCCACAATGGGGTAATTTTTAGCTGACTTGACAGCTAATTGGAGAGAAGACCTGGAGAAATAGCCATAGCTCCCATTGCCATCCCTAAATAAAAGAGAGAGAAAGTCCAAGGATGTTGGGTGAATTGCATAGCGAAGACTGTGAAAAATGCAATTTAAGAAAAGAGAAACTTTCTGTTGTGTATTCTCTTGAAAGAGATCCTTAAAAGCAGCCCTTGGGTGGACATCTATGCTTGGATTTGAATTAGAGTTTTTGAAGCCATTATGACTAAATTGTAAAAAAAAAAAAAAGCAAGCAAGCAAGCAAAAAACCAGCTAGCTATCTGGGATCATGGATGAATGGCTGTTGATTTATTATTTTATGTATTTTAATAATTAATAAATATTTTAACAAAGCCATACCAAGAGGCCAACATTTAGTATGGAGAAGGCATGCCTAACCTTTAACTGCCCATTGTTTCTCTGTTGTATCTCCTCTCCGCTAACCACTTCATCAGCTACTCAAGGTTTCAGAAGCAGGTAGGTATTCTCTCAATATGTATCCAGAACCTTACAAGGGGAAGAAAGAAGCCATGGTTGGGATTGTTGCATATATGTGCATTCAACACATAATACTGTCTTAAATCTTCTGCATCGTACTTGTAGGTTATGGAATCGACTTTTCAAATACATCCAGGATGTTGCCTTCAACTATTATTTTAAAAAGATCAGACAGAGAATTTCTACACATAAGATGATAACTGAGTACTGGAAAAGGAATCTCAATTCAATTTCCTTCCTTTGTTCTCTCCAATAGTGGCCACTGTATCACAGGAGAATACTTTTTTACACATAAATCTTGGAACATTCTTCCTGCGAAACAAATACGCTTCATTTGGGAACGAGAACATAAACATGGTCAGATTTCAAAAGAAGCCCAACTATTTGTGTGTGAGGAGAGAGAGAGCTTCAGTCTTTCATCAAACACATTGTTCAGAACAAAAAAAGAAGAATCTATTCTAAAGGGGCTTGTACATGGTTTGTTCCAGCAAATGCAATGTAAAGAATGCTTTCCATTTGTTTGCACAGCAAGGGAGAGTAAATGGGGGAGGAAGGAGATACAAGAATCCCAAACTGCTTGTCTAGAAAAAGACTTCCTAGAGTCAGCAAAGTCTGAATTTCAATGTTTTTTGAAGGGAAGAAAGTGTCTTTTGTCCAAATTTCACACCACAGGAGTGCAAGGAGCAGAAAATAAGTTTATGACTTGGTAGATTTAGCAGCTAACAAACAAACAAGACACAGTATAAAACATAACAAAATCCTGGGCAAATTTCATTTAATCTGGCTTCCATTTAGGATTCAGATCAAACTTGTTTGATGCTTGTTTTAGTATACAAATTGTTGGCACTCGTGCGATCTGTAGCCCATTTCAGTCACTGTGGCAAAAGCATAGAGGGGGGATGAGACAGTATCCATTGGCCTCTGACATTGCTGTCTCCCACATTAACTGGAAGACCTGAAAGGGGTGCCTGCTGATGAAAACAATCTCCTTTCAGAGCTCCAGGCTAATGCAGTGTTGAGGTGAAGCCAATGGCGATGGTCCCACTGCCCACTCCATGCAGTTACTGTGTAGCAACTGGAAAGGATTGCTGAACTTCCTTTGGTGCTATACTTCTCAGAATTGTTTTACTTCTTCTTCACCCTTCCGATCTCCAGCCTTCTCCATCCATGCTGTCATTTTAATCATCTCATCGATGGCAACCCACACGGTTTTGCTGATGATATCATCAACATTTAGGCACATTCATCAATGAAAACAACAAAGGTTGCCAAAGCCAATTTGATGTGGGACAATGAGCCTGATAATTCTTATGACTGGGAAAGTGAAATTGACACTGAAAAGCAAGGTGGCAAAAGGATATTGAACATCATCCAGCAGTATTGGCTAGTGTTGTGGGGCAGAGCCATGGAGCTGCTTTCTGACTCTGGTATCACTGCAGCTTACCTGCAAAGGGCTGAGACAGGATATGGAAGGAGCCAGATTGGGACTGAGTGGAGATACCACCCACCCCAAACTTCCTGCCACCCAGGCCCATCCACGTAAGCTGCAGTGATGCCTATGTCAGCTCTTTGCTACCTCAGCAGCTGCTACTGACATCAAAACAACAGGTACTCATGCTGGTAAGTATTTATTTTCTCAGAATTTTGTTTGGTTGCATTGTTGTTGTTTAGTTGTTTAGTCGTGTCCGACTCTTCGTGACCCCATGGACCAGAGCACGCCAGGCCCTCCTGTCCTCCACTACCTCCCGCAGTTTGGTCAAACTCATGTTTGTATCTTCGAGAACACTGTCCAACCATCTCGTCCTCTGTCGTCCCCTTCTCCTTGTGCTCTCAGTCTTTCCCAACATCAGGGTCTTTCCCAGGGAGTCTTATCTTCTCATGAGGTGGCCAAAGTACTGGAGCCTCAGCTTCATGATCTGTCCTTCCAGTGAGCACTCAGGGCTGATTTCCTTAAGAATGGAGAGGTTTGATCTTCTTGCAGTCCATGGGACTCTCAAGAGTCTCCTCCAGCATCATAATTCAAAAGCATCAATTCTTCGGCGATCAGCCTTCTTTTTGGTCCATTGACCATATGGTCCTTCTTTATGGTTGCATTGAGTGTGCTGCTTTTAAGCAAATATCAAAAGCTGAATATTTTTGGCACAGGCCATTGTAACTAGAGCAGTGCAATCCTATAAATGTCTGAAGTAAGCTCCATTGAGCGTAGCAGGGCTTCTTCCTGGGTAAATGGATATAGGATTGCAGCCAGAGCTGTATACCTTATTAGAACATTAATAAGCTACCTTATTAGAACACTGGACCTATTCACTGCTCTCTTTATGGCATTGGCATTTTTAATTGCAGAGGGGAGTAATCTAATGTTAGTAAAATTATTCACCTTTACTTATCTAACATTATCCTATTTCTTAATGAGAAAAAAGGAGGGGGGAGAAAACACGGGAAATGTGAAAAGATGGATAATAGCAAAATGGTTGCAAGCTACTTAATTTAGATTTAAGACTTTAATTAAAAAGAGCTCATTCAAAAGATAATAATAATAATAATAATAATAATAATAATAATAATAATAATTTGTTTCTACCCCGCCCATCTGGCTAGGTTTCCCTAGCCACTCTAGGCAGCTTCCAATAGAAGGTTAAAAATACATTAAAACATCAGTCATTAAAAACTTCCCTAAACAGGGCTGCCTTCAGATGTCTTCTAAATGTCATATAGTTGTTTATTTCATTGACATCTGATGGGAGGGCATTCCGCAGGGCAGGCGCCACTACTGAGAAGCCCCTCTGCCTGGTTCCCTGTAACCTCACTTCTTGCAGTGAGGGAACCACCAGAAGGGCCTCAGGGCTGGACCTCAGTGTCCGGGCTGAATGATAGGGGTAGAGATGCTCCTTCAGGTATACAAAACCGAGGCCATTTAGGGCTCTAAAGGTCAGCACCAACACTTTAAATTGTGCTCAAAAACATACTGAGAGCCAATGTAGTTCTTTCAAGATATCCATGATAATTAAAAACAAAGATTCAGATTTAATCCAATGAATCATAAAGTAATATTTATTAAAGGATGATGATGATGATGATGATGATTCCAGATCAAATTCTGTTCTGGTTTAGGGATATTATTTGGAATTCAGGAGTTTCAGGGTGAACATTGCCTAACAACATGTGCCTTGAATTGGCTCCTTATGTATGCTATGTAAAAGGTTAATTAAAAGGAAATACACATCTGGCTGCAGAAAAGCTGACACTCGGTGTAACACAGGCAGATTTGCCATTTTCTTTCTAGATTAGTAACTGTCTTTTTGAACTAAATTTAATAATAATCTGCATACTTAATGGAGAAAGCCCCATCAAACCCACTGAAATTAATGGCTATAAATAAGGATTAGACAAATTCAGGTACATAAGACAAGCAATGACTATTTCCCGTAATAGCTATGCTCTGTCTCCATTGTCAGAGGCAATAATGTTTCTTAATACCTGGAACCCACAGAAGGAAAGTAATCTGATGTTCTGGTCCTGCTTGTGGATTTCCCACAGGCATCTGTTTGGCCACTGTGAGAACGGGATGCTGGACTAGATAGACCATTGGCCTGAGCTAGCAGGTTATTAATTATAGCATTATGGCCACACCCACTTTGGCTTTGTCCACTTTTGTCTTGGCCACGCCCACTGTTATCATGTGGCTCCCAGAGAGTTGACCAAGAACAACGATGTGGCCCTCAGGTTGAAAAAGTGTTCCGACCCTTGCCATAATGAATATATCGAGTTTCATTGTGAAAGAAAACCATTCATAAGACTTAAAATAGGAAACTCTACAGTGAAAACTAGTTCTAAGTATGCATTGAATGTCCCACCCCAAATCCAGACATACAAGTTTCACAAATGTGACAGGGCTTCTCCTTAATTTCCCTCCAAGTCCAATGCCCTATTACCGAAATAAATGCTGTGTGTATAAAGAATCTAAGCTGCAGAGAACTGTAGCCACTTAAATAATGCCTGTGCAAGGCCTATTTTGTAATTTAAATTGCATTGATCTTCAGTTTTATCTAAGTGAATCATGACACAGAATGTACATTACAATGGACCTGTTGAAAGTGTTACCTTCTGACAAAAATAACACCCTTCCTACTTATTATTGCTTGACACAGGCAATCCTTCTGCATACAACACAAAAAGTGTTAGGCTTATAATTTTGTGTTCCTGGCTGTGAGCAACTGGGCAACATTCAACTATTGGACAAATCCACAATGGCTTTGGCAGGATTAGAAAGTATGTCATCCCATAAATAATCTGATATGCCAATGTGCAGCTCCTGTTCCAGATTCTTTATTTTGTCCAAGATTTATTGATATTCCATTTAATAGCCAAAGAACAAACAGTTTTCCTGACTTTTTGAAAAACCTACCAGATCTAAAAGAAAACCACAGGAGAGGAAGGCAGATCTGCTGAGTCTTTGATTGTTGTGTTATATGTTTTAGCTGCAAATGTTTCCAGACTTTGAGGACAGTAAATTGTTTTCCAAGAATCCAGTTGCAGTTCTGTGAAGGATGGATCTACTGGTTGAGAAAACACTGGCCCTCCCATCCCCCCCAATCCTTTTAAGCATAATTTCTTTTTAAAAAATATAGAACACATATGGCCATCTAAAATGTGATATAATGTGGTGCAATGATTAGGGTGTGACATTGCTTATTTTGGGGCATAGGTTTGGATCCCTCTTAAGATATTGCTAAGGTGGGGCAGTGGTTTTGTCAATGTTTGAACACTGGACACCATTTTGAATCAAGATGGCAGACCAAAATGTTACCTTGGCATGAGTTGGCCCATTTTTTGGCATAAATTTGCCCCCCCTTCAAGATATTGTGTCAAAACATGTCATGAAGGATTCCTGAGGTGTGGCAGCAGACTTCAACACTGTTTGGAGACTGGGTGCCATTTTGAAACAAGACAGCAGACCAAAATGTGACTTAGGGAATGACTGTGCCCATTTTTTGGTCATAGCTTTGGTTGCCTCCAGAGATATTGTTGCCAAATTCAGCCTGAGGGTTCCTGAGGTGGGGGGAGGGGTGGAAGTATTTGTTGATACTTGGATGCCAGGAATCAAGATGGTGGACCAATGTGATTTCACCTGATTTTTGGTATGAGAGGCCCACACTCACAAATTACACAATCCATTTAAAAATCAATATATATATATTTTCTAAACACTCCTTGGCAGTTAACTCCCTGCTAGTTAACCATGTGCTGTACAGCTGATTATGCATATAAGAGTTGGAGACAGAGACAAATGGAAGGGATAATGAATAGGGAAAGTAGAGGGCTCTGGTTTTTTGAGGAGTTAAGTGGAGCAGGAAAATACATATCTACCAGAATTAGGTTCTACTTACACAGCATATTAAAAGTCTGGCAGTTTTAAACCTTAGAAATTATCCTCATGTCATTCTAACTTTTTCCATTTTCGACAAATCACATGTAGCAAGATTATGGGTACTTTCACACTTTGGGAGGCAACTTACGTTGAAGAAACCCATGGATGACAGATGTTGCATTTTCCCTGAAGCCTGTCAGTACAGGGACAGAATGTGCTGAATAATGTGCCCAAGGGATTGTACATGAGTGCCAGGCAGAGTGTTCTAATGTCAGAAAGAAGCAACCAATATTACCTTCACATGAATTGCCTACTGTGCTACGATGGCACTCTTCTTTCAAATCACATTACAAAGAAAGAAAATCTCACAGCTGACAATGAATTTTCAGGTCAAATGTTTCTGTCCTGAGAAAACTTTCCCAAAGTGGACAAGTAAAGTTCATATAACATTTAAGTTATAAAATGCCTTTTCTCCCTATACCGTGGTGCTGGGTATGATTTGGAGGGCAAAAACATGCTAAAATGGGTTTAAAATATCCACAATTTCAGTGGTTACAACTATTGGTGACTGGTAAAATTTGACCTTGGTAGGGCTGCCATTTTTAACCTTGCTGTTTTTATCACAATAGGATTAGTACAGTACTTATATAGGAGGCGGTATCACTGCATATGTGTAGAGAGTCATTGTCTCATTCTCTCTAAAAAGAAAAAGAAAAATATTTTCTGCACCTCTATGAACAAGGAAAAGGCTTCTACATAAGTGGGCCCAAGTATGATTTTCAGACAGGATTGACTCCATACTTCTTATTTAAGACTTAAGCCAAACCACATGACATACGTTTTTGAACCTACATATCTGTTACCAACCCCCCCCCCAAGATACAAAAAAATTAAAATGTGAGAAAATCTTAATTTCAATTCCATGCAGTTTTCTTCTCCCAAAGAATCAGTGTAATTGTTCATTATCCAAAACACAATTCCTTAAAAAAAATCAAAGAATATAAGTGTCCGAAACAACAGACAAAAGATGCCTGTTTCCTTTGAGCCAGGACACAGCAGAAAATATTTGCAATGTCCCAGGCTGAAAACATGATGTACTAATCTCTGTTCATATGCAGAGTTCATTATACTAGACTAATCATAATCAAACTCTGTTGAATCTGACAATTTGGGGGAATAATGAGAGTTGTATGCTGTATTGCATTCCCAAATGTGACTGGATGTAGGTTGAAATAGGAGTGGGAAATTAGGAAAATTGTAGTTATCAGGTGGAGCTGACCTGTATATAGTTCTTTGATCTATAGCAAATAGCAGGCCAGTTTCTTTTTCTAGGCCACTTGGCAACTGAAAGGAGAAAGCAGAAAGAAAACAACAGAGACTCCTAGAAAACTAAATACCTAATGGCTCCAATGATGTGAAGGCATTTTTTTTTAAAGAAACCTCTTTGGCAAGGGAAGATCTACCAGCCAAAGTCGTCAGCAAAAGACATACAGTTAGTAATAAAGAACAGGCTGTACATTCTGAGCACCACCTGAGCCCAGGAAATTGTTTTCTCTAGCAGATGTCAACTGAGCTCATAGTTCTTTCACCCAAAAGGCCATTAGTGTTTCATTTTCTTTATTTCACCTGCCTAAGTTAAGTGGGAAAATTCATAGAATCATATAATTATAAAATTGTAGAGTTGGAAGTGATACTGAGGGTCATCTGGTTCAACCTCCTGCAATGCAGAAATCTCTACTGAAGCATCTTCGACAAATGACCATCCAACCTTTGCTTTAAAAAAAAGCAATTAAGGTGTGTCCACTGCATTTGGAAAGCAGAAACACTCAGAGATCAGTCAGCAAATATCCACCTACCTTCTGTCTATATATAGATCCCAAAGTTGGCAAGAGCCTGGGGTCAGACAGATAGAATCTTTGGTGGCCTAGCTCATTGACCAGCTGTCAGACTGAGGGAGTGCAGCAGATTTACAGCAAGGAGAGGAACAGGCAGGGGTGTAGTGTGTGGGGTACCAGGGGGGCCATGGCCTCAGGTGCACAGTTTTTTGTGGAGATGTGAACCAGGTGCCTCCAAGCAGGTGACCTTAGCGTGGCCCAGCCCAGTGTTCCTCTCCACCCACCAAGGGCCGCTTGGGTGGGGATGGGGTCACTCCAGCGATGGCAAGGGCTGGGCTGGTGCCCCCCACCAGCCTGGCACGTGCCACATGTGTCTGCCCTGGGCACCAACAACCAATGCTACACCACTGGGCACAGGATTGTTTCTCTGTTATCATCTGGTTTCCCAGGAGTAGGATTCTGTAGTGAGCATGGCTTGTCATTATGCTTCAGTTTCATTCTCCAACTTGTAACTCTGATGGTGCAAACAGCTTGGGGCTGATGTCCACAGAACTCCCAGCTCAAACTCTGATGTGTCTGAAATGTGGATTGGGAAGGGAATATAAATTACTGCCTACAATCATAAAATGGTAGAACAGTGTATATAGTATTGCTCTAGATAGGCTTTGGTAATCTTGATGCAAACCCGCGCCAAGTCAATAAGGGAAAAATATAAACCTTTACTTTTCAGATTGTAGATTTAAGTCTGCTTTTTGAGCACTTGATTGGAACTTTATCCCGGTAGAATTAATTGACAAGCAACTTGGTTCCATCTCTTCTTCCTAAGACCTTCCCTTCCCACCAGAGTTTATAACACATACTGATGTTCTGATGCTAGAAATGAATGGAACTTGCGTTCAAATTTATTCTAAAGCATTTAATTAATGTTACAAATGTGACACAAATACTATGCAAATGATATGGCAGAACACCTCTGTTCACAGCCTTTAGGCAGTATCACTTTTAGCTTTCTCTACTTCTTTGAGCTTAAACTGACTTCGGAACAAAAGGAGACCATCCCACGTGCATATCCTTCCAAAATGAATTTTTAAACAGCCCTTCAGATTTTGATGATTTCATAAAATAGGTATTTTTTTAAAGCCCTCAAGCAATATTTTAAAGTGCTGCTGCTTCTGCAACTCTTGAAACACTAATATTACATAAAAATAATTAGGCCATCATTTTGTTCATAACAATGTATAATTCATTCAAGACTAAACTGAGAACAGTTTCCCAAGATATAGAATAAAAGATGAACACTTTCAGAATAAAGTTGACTTTTTTCTATGGATGAATGTGCAGTCTGAAAACTTAACATGTTCTACATTCTAATTCCTCAAGGATGTATCCTGCTAAACTACACTCAGAGTAGACCCACTGGAATTAATAAGCCTAGCGTAGTCATGTCTATTAATTTCATGTGGTCTACTCCAGGTATTTTCAACCTTTTCAGACCCAAAACCTACTTTTAACTGAAACATGCATTTGGGGGTGTATTTCTTAAATTTTAACCACATACTTACCTTGTGATAGTGCTCTTGTTATGGCACATCTGGACCAAGCCATGACACACTAGCGGGTCCCAACTCACCAGCTGAAGACCAATGTCTACCCTACTAACATTGGGTACAGCACTCATTTCCCTCAGACATATTCAATATCATTTCTTTTATCAGTGATGTTGTCCAGATTCATAATTGCCTGATCTGGGGTACCAGCTTGTCTAGATTGTGAATTTAACATTTGGACATTTTTTATTTATTTCTAAAAATACTTCCACCTGATGACCCTTTGCCAAATCAGATAGAGGGGAGTCTTTCCATCCCTACAGTTCCTTAGAATTGTGAGTGCCATGATATTTCAAATGTGTTAGATATAATGTATCTTTAAGCAGGGGAGGTGAAAACTTGTGGCCTACTCAAAGCAGCTGAATTACAACTCTCATCATCTTAGACCATTGATCATGATAGCTGGAGATGATAGGCACTGGAACCCAATAGCTTTATTTGCTCATAACTGTCAGGGAATGGACTGGGGAGGAATGGTGCAAGACCACCTCCCCAGCCTGACCCTTCCAGAGAAGAAGAAGACAGTTCAGAATTACAACAGGGATTTGAGGGAGGTCACAGGTCAGAGGAAGATGAGGGGGAAAGTTGGGATGGGAGAGGAGGAAGGGGCAGAGCTGGAGTAGCTGGCTGACATGTTATCACTAGAAAGCATTCCAGACCCACCATCTCCCAGAACCCGGCGAGCCTTAAAGTTAGGAGAGCAAAGGGCTCAGAGAGAGCTGGCTCAGAGAGAGCCTAAGCGGCAACCGTAGAAGGGGTGGTGCTGTTGACTAATGAATAAGTGGAAGCGAAGGGGGTGGAGATTTACTCGGGACAATGTCATTATTCCAAGAGGCTGCATTCCCAAGCAGATGGTAATGACTTTTCCTTGTCTTATCCGTTCCTGGCAACCTGCCATGGGGGTAGGTTCCTCTGCCACCTGACAATTACATCAGCATTGTAGAAGCTGCTGCAAAGTCTCCTTTCTATACTAGTCAAATAACGTAGATCACATGGGAAGTCGACATCATTCACAGTTTAAAAACTAGTTTTCATGTGACAAAACTGGCCTCCGGAAGGTAAAGGCCATTCATTCTTTTTCCAAGCCTAGTGAAATGGCAGGCAATGTGTCTGTGGGTGGGGGGAGAGACCCTCCTTCCAGTGTGGTGTAGACTCGTAATCTGGTGAACCTGGTTCGCGTCTCCGCTCCTCCCCATGCAGCTGCTGGGTGACCTTGGGCTAGTCACACTTCTTTGAAGTCTCTCAGCCCCACTCACCTCACAGAGTGTTTGTTGTGGGGGAGAAAGGGAAAGGAGAATGTTAGCCGCTTTGAGACTCCTTAGGGTAGTGATAAAGCGGGATATCAAATCCAAACTCTTCTTCTTCTTCAATGCTGACATCACTGCTGCTTAACTGGAGTAGAAGAGGGTGGGCAGTGGTGAGGTTAGGGCAGTGGCAGGTTTGCACTGAAAAGATCTCTTCAGCCCTCTCCAGCTAAGAGGCAGCTATGCTGATGTCAGGAGATAAGTGGCTTGGCTGTCCGGCCTGCATTTCTCCAATGAAAAGTGATTTCCCTTGGTTAATATTCTTGCCTTCTCACTTTTAAGACTTCGGGTACCTTGAATTTAGGGTAGCAGCACAGGCCTTGATTAGTTACATGTGGCCATTCCCCACGGCTAATAGGTCTCACTTCAAATCATAGATAAATACTGGAGCTGTGTGGCTGGAAATGCTACATGCATCCCTTGACTGCAGACAGTTCATAGCTCAGTGGTTGAGGACTTAATTTGCATGCATAGGGACCTGAGGAAGCAGGTCTGCTGAAATACTACTGATGGTGGCTCAGGTAGCCACACCAGTCAGCGCAGATAATACGGGGCTTCAGGGACCAATGGCATGATTCACTATGGGACTGTTTCATGTGTAATACCATTTCAGAAAAGTTAAGAAATAAAAAAAGCAGTATATAAATCATTTTTGTTCCTCAGTTAATCAACAGATGAATTGAAAGGGGTTTCTTTTTAAAAGGGGGGGAGCAGATTTGGGGATCATGTAGTTTATTTATTCTCCCATTCAGTTATATACTAAAAGACTCTATGAAAAAGCTCCAAACTGTATTGTTACAAGAGTGCCTGTTATAAGTATTTAACCTTGAAAGAGATCCACAGAGATTAACCTCTTGAGAAGCGGCTATCACATACAGCATCTTTAGCCTCAGGTTAATGAGATGAATAATTGAAGTGAGTATGCTGGGTAATGAGGTGAATTTTAACATTTTAATATCATAATCTGCTTCAGCCTGCAGTCAAACTTCTCAACAAACCTAGGAACACATTCAAGGATGCAAATTAACACAAGATTATGACAACACAGGACTGAAACAGAGCACAACTTGTTTTTTAATTGTTCCTCATTTTTCCCTTTTGGTTATGTTTATCACCACTACCACCACCATCATCATTATCACTTGGTCCTGTAAATATTGTGCATGTATCTGAGCAGCCCATGTCTAATATCTTCCCAGTTTTGACAGAGATTGTACACTGCGCATTTGAAATAATCTGCAAACAAACATTAATGGTCCATTATTGATGAGGACTACATGGCCATCTGTGCAGAATGCTGAATGGAATCCAATAACTGACAAAGAATTCCCAGAATCTTAGCTTTCATTTAAAGCTAAAGTTTTGCCTCCTCATATTTATTTCTTTAGTTTTATTTCAAATGTATATAGCCAGATGACTGTGCCTTTGAATAAACTCAAAACAGCCAATTGGGGGGAAGGCATTAAAACAATAAACATCAAGCTACAAACTCTCATGGATATTGGGTAAAGATGGACTGATATTGTGATACCAGAAGTCTCTAAACTGGTGCCCAAATGCATAATTTCACTAAGTTAAAATTAACTTTGTAAATTATTGCTGCCTTGAACAGCCTGCTGAGTATCATTTGCTTCATTATTGGAATGTTGCCTATCGTATAAAAATATTAAGTGAAAGCATGTAATTTTATACAGCTTTGTCATGTGAAAAATACAAATAGCCTGCAGGATCAGGTCAGTTACCCACCTGGTCCAACATCCTGCTCTAACAGTGGCCAAGCAGATGCCTCTGGAAAGCCCATATGCAGGATCTGAGCACACCCCTCCTGCAGTTTTCAGCAAGTGATATTCAGAAGCATACTGCCTCCAACTTTTATTATTCCTCCAACACCTCTTACTCACCTTTTCTGTAAAATAAAAAAGTTGCAAAGGCTGTGACCTTTTCTCACAGGGGAATTGCTCCGCCCACAGTCAATTAAAATAACAGCTGAGTAAGGTTTTTTGTTTGTTTATTTTTTAAGTAGAATAACTCTTATTTGTAGTCACAGGAAGGTAACAACATAGAAAACAGTTTATTCCAAAGGCCTTTAAAAAAGATTTATATTTTTTGGACAAGGTGTTTAGTGCTGAACTCGGGAGGGTGCTTCCCTCTAGAGGGCATCCTCCGGAGTTTATGTCACTAGACTTAGGACAGGAATGGGGAACTTTTGGACCTCCATATATTGTTAAACTTAAACTCCTATCAGCCTATCAATACCTACTGGGCAATGGTCATGGACCATCTGGAGTGGCAGAGGCTTCCTGCCCCTGATCTAGTGGATAACTGTTGAACTCCATGTCAGTGCGGATGCACAAAATAGGTCCTCAGAAATTAAATGGAACTTGTGAGAGGAGGTATATAAGTGGGATATATGAGAGGGGATGATACTTAAAGGACTCTGATCTTTAGGACTGTAACGGTAAGAACTAGTACCTTAAATTGACCTTGCAAATGAGCAACCAAGCAGTGTAAGATTGAACAGTTCTGGACTAATATGTTCTGAATGGCCACTCCTAACTAATAATCTGATGGTAACGTTTTACACCAGTTGAAGTTTCCATCTTATTTTCAAGGACACCTCCACTTACAGCTCAAGACACTGATTCAATCTTTAGGTCACTGCAGCATGAATGATTTTCAGGGCTGAGTTTTCAAGGAAAGGGCATATCAGCCATAACTAGTGAAAGGTGCTTTTAGTCTCTGAGCCAGATTAAGGAGAACCCCAAAGATGTGAACCTGTGTTATCAACATAATCCACAAGTGACTGTATATTTCATGGGGAGACAATGTGGTGATCTCCATATGTTACTGGACTCCAACTTCCACCCTCAGTGAAATTATGGCCTTCCTTTGTTAGGCAGAAGAGCGTTGTTTGTATGAGGGGGGAAATGGCATTTAACAGGATTAACATAGTATAAGGGGGCCCATAAGGTGCCTGAGGGTGAGGATTGACTATGGCACCCCCAGGGTGTCTGCCTGGTAGGAATCTGTATCCTGGTCATTCAATGAGAACTTTGCCTGCTTGGCTTGTGCCACAGCAAGGTTCAACTGTTATGTACTGAAGTTCTCACCCTGGGCCAGCAGGGGGATACTGTAGATAGTTCAGGTCCACATATGCAAATAAGGGATTGAAAGTGACGTTCAGTGATTGGATAGTTACAGAAAATGGTTACTGTTGCATTCTAGTGGAGCTCTATATAAGCAGGCTGGCTGAACCCCAGTTCAGTTCTGTTCTGGCCTGTGAATAAACAAGAGCTGTTTGAAGAATCACTGTGTCGTCTGATTTGTTCACCCACAACTTAACACTGGCAACGAGGATGGGATGGACAACAAAGCACAGCCAGATGCAGCCACCCTCTGAGCGGAGCTGAATCACTGAGCTGAAACACCGAGCGAAATCACTGAACGTCACTTTCGATCCCTTATTTGCATATGTGGACCAGAACTATCAACAGTATCCCCCTGCTGGCCCAGGGTGAGAACTTCAGTACATAACATCAACACTGGCCAACTCCCAAGAAATTGGTTTGGGGCAGTCCAAACCTGGCTGATCCATTACATCAACATGGGACTTGTGGAATGATGAACTGATCCTGGGACCCAACGCCATGCCAACCCTTAACCTCCCTGCTGCTGTCAATAAAGTTTTGGTCTGATTTTATCCCACCACCATTGTACAGTCTGGTTATTTTGCTGCTCTCTTGGGTCACGTGCCTGCCTGGGCAAATAACATTGGCTTCCCCAAAAGGACTATTTTTAACCTGAAAACTGAAGTAGAAATTATGAATAGTGGAGGTTTATATTGAATATTATGGCAATAGTTCTCCTTTTGCCTAAAATAAATAAATAAATAAATAAATATAAATAAAAAAACATGGGCATTATCAGACAGTATCTATTGAGAACTTATGCATATATTTGGTGTTATGTCATTTTTTCCTACATATAAATTTATTCAAACTCAACTTTATGGGTTGTATCCAACTGAGTTATATGCAGAATAGAACTATGTTACTCAGGTCTATTCATTTCAGTGGGTATACTTTGAGTTTGACTAATGCTGGATGCAACCTTTTGCAGATGAGGGGAGAATACCGAGAGTCAAAATGGCATGTTCTCATCACTTTTCAAAAAAATCAATCTTACGTTTCCTTATCTCAATGAATTTATTACTAGAACTTCCTATTATAGGCCGGAGCATCTTCTAAAAAAAACATATTCGGCCGAACAAAAGCTATCACAATACAATAGTAATAGAACAGGGTTTTTTATTTGGTTTTGCAATTGGAGGGAAGAATTTAGCTGCTTTATTGGAAGGAGAAGTCGCTTCAGGTACAATGCACTGCACACTGTGGAGACCAATTTATCTTAGAATTACATTGAAGTCAGTTGTCTCCTGCATTGTGGGGAGCTTTACGACTGTTCTTTGTTCTTGCTGGTAATCAGCCAGAAGAACACAATTTCTGTACTACCACTGTTTTAAGGAAGGATTTGTACTGCACAGTTAGACTTGTTTCTAAATCTCAACTCCAAAAGACAATCTTCAACTACGAAGAGATGTTTTTAACATGAAGCCTGGGTCTCCTAACATAGGGCGGAATAAAAATTTCATTTGAAGTTAACAGTTCATTTTTGTCTGGGAGCGAAAGAATAACACACATCAGTTATACACCCTCCTACGAAGGCTGTAAGCCTAATAAAATAATTTAGATAGCAGGACAATTCTAAAGAAAATTTGTGTTATGGTGCTACCCCATAATCATTAATTTCATCCCTCCTACAGCATGATTAATAGACAGCTGTCTAGAGCAATCTTCCTATGCATGGGGTCCAGAGGGCAAATAAGCATTTGTGACATCAGGCCTTGGGATATGCCTTGATAATTCTAAAGATAGTACCTAGCTATCCTGCGGTTAAAAGAGAGAGAGATTTGCTGCTTTAATAAACTAGCTTTAGGGATTTCACAGCTCTGTTTGGTACATCTGCAACTAGAACATTTTAGCAGCTACCGTTTTGGTTGAGATCTTTAAAAAACCAAAAAGAAAAGAATTTTGTTGCATAAATTCAACTTAATGTTTGTAGCTTAAACAGTTAATAAGCTAAGAAAATGTCAGTGAATTGGATCAGTGATTAAGTAAAATTCAATTATAAAAACAAACCATTAGATCAATCTTAACAAGATATTGATACATGCATATCATTAGGAATAGTTCATTAGCTAAGGAAAGTCACTTTCATACAGTAGCTTCTCTAAGCAAATAGGAAAATGACTGGAAAACTGAAGGTTTCTTCCTGTTTAGATTTAACTCATTCAGAACATTCAATATGCAACAGCCAAAAAGGAGAAGGAACTGGGAGAGATCTGGGCCTAATTGTGCTCAGATGTTCTGCACTGCCGACATTGCTGCACAGAAGGCAGTGTGTGTGAGGGCACCCATTCACCCACAAAGAAGATGGCGGACAGAGCTTCAACCCCAAGCCACAAATCATATCCTGTGATCCAATACGAAGATCATGAGCCCTCAGGTATTGTTGGACTCCAACTCCCATCAGCTTCAGGTGGCCTCACCTATGATCAGGCATGATGGGAAATGTAGTCCAACAACATCTAAAGGGAAACACAATGGCTCTCTTTGGTGTACAGAAGCTTTCCACATTGCAAATCCCACTGTTAGGTGAATAGTTACCATTCACTTGAATAGGAAATGCACTGCTCTTGGGAGTAACTGTGGAGTAAGCAAAAGTTGCCATCTACCTCTGATACTGGGTAATCCAGACTTCACTGGTAGTGACATCTCTTCAAGGGTCACAGCAATAAACAATTCTTCTGTCCACACATATCCTGCCAACCATAGTACCAGTCATCATACTTGTCATGAAAGAAGAACAGTAGTTCACACAATTAACTGTGCAACATTTAATATTCACTGCAAGACTGTTACTGAATTTGAAACTGTGGGTCAAAAAAAGTGAACACCGAAGATGACAAGTGGAATGACTTAAAATAGTAATGAAGAATGCTCTATCAACAGCTTGTAATTGTGTAACTAAGCAGTTTTATTATTTTTTTCCAGTTGTCCAAGTGTGGACATCATCCAGGAAGCATAACTAGAGGTCACAATGAATAAACAATTAAATGAGTGTCCTAACCTCAGTGAAACAAACAAACAAACAAACAAACAAACAAACAAACAAACAGGATTATTGCACTTGAAAGCAAGTGAATGAAAATCTTTCAAGGTGAAAATTCAGTTGCAATCAGGATATCTCCAATACTGGTCAGTTATCAATCCCAATAAAAGATACAGGAGGTGATGCAGAATAATCTTTCTCCTGAATATTTTGGTGGGATTTTGTAAGCTGAACTGCCTCTTCAGCAGCAGATGGGGAATCCACTACAAACTCACAGAAACTCAAAGGGAAAAAAGGTGAAAATGTATTTTGACCAAGTTGCCCAAAATATGCTTGATTCCAGTACAAAACCCAGACACCCCATCAAATATACTTCCCTGAAATATAGGTTTGGGGAAGGCATCTGAAGAAACAAGTCAATTGTTGACTCTATGATAATCATATGAAAGTTGTTATTCATTAGCCCAATGCAGGGGAGTCTGTGACTCTCTAGATATTGCTGGACTCCAAATTCCACCCAACCCAGTCAGTGTGACCAATGGCAAGGGATGATGGGAGTTGTAGTCCAGCAGCATGTGGATGACCACAGGTTAATCACCTGTCAGACTCAAATACATTATTGCAGATTTAGCATATTTATGCAGATCTAAACCCACAAACATCAGTAGGCTTATGCAAACAGAGTATCAAACTTAAGATCCTGTAGCATTGGACTGTTACAGTATCATGTGGATTGGAAACCATCCATCCCAAGTAGTGTGTGTGGCTTAATTCTCTCCTCTGTTTTCCTCTGGAAACAGGGAGAAGTTTTTGACATGCCAAAAATAAGGTTGAATATTTCCATTAATGTGGGCAGACTCTAAAAGGGATGCCAGTTCCTTATCAAACCTTGGGGAAAGGGACCATGTGCACGTGAATTGGGAAATATGTCAACTGAACAAAACACCCCCTGCCAAAGCAATAGAAATCTCAGGGCTTAGAGATGTTCAACTGTGTGAATCTCAAGGGACTGGGAATGAGGGGGTTCCCCTTTCAGGTGCTTTCCCATTCATTCATTCATTCATTCCCTCTCCTGCCTGAACCATTTATCTCATTTGTCACCTTCATTTCATGTGTTTAGTTATTTTATTCATTCTCATGACTTCATTAATCCCTCCCTCCCACTCATTTCTCCTTGCAAAACATTTATTCCTCCATTATTATTTTTCTATAGTATTATTCATTTTCTCCTTCCCCTCCTTCATCCTCCATCTCTCACATTCTTTTGTTCACCCAATTCTTTCTGTTTTCATTTTTACATCCATTCTTGGTGTCTACGCCACTCTTTCATCACTATTAACTAATATCTTTCCTCACCTGTTATTCCACTCCACCATTTGCTTCTTCCATTTTCCAAACACTTTCACTCACATCTAAGCTATCCACACATCCTGTGCCTGTAATAATATTTATATAATATATCTGTAATAATACGCCATAGTATTCCAGACCTAATCAGGAGGGGCCTTTTTATAATACATTTATTTTGGCTTACCTCACATAACCACCATTTCACATAAACAACAGAATACAGTGGCGTAGCGTGGGGGTGCAGGGGGGGCCGGCCGCACCGGGCGCAACATCTGGGGTTAGGGCAAATCCATGGGTTAGGGGGCGCAAATCCACGGGTTAGGGGGCGCAAATTACTTGCCTTGCCCCGGGTACTGACAACCCACGCTACGCCACTGACAGAATATTAAAATATTCCCACCAAGATACAATTATGTGCATCCTATCCCATCAGCTGACTATTGTATCTTCATTGTAAATAAAATATTGAAATCCTTTGCAAACCATCTTAGTGATGCATATACTTCAATAAGTGTATTGCAATGTACTTCAAAATAACAGAATGTGTTGCTGTTAGCTCTGAAGTGATGAAAATCTTTCTTTTCTTTTTGCTATGACAACTTATTTGTTTATTCAATTATAAACATTTAAATATTTGTTCTGCCAATTGAGTGAAAATCTGAATACACCCCCCTTTTAATATGTAATTTTCTTTTGGGAGCAAATCCACTCATCTTATGTGTTATATAGAGGCAATTTGGTATTATTCTACCTGAGAAAGTTCTGATTAATACCTTTCTTTCTCATTTCAACTATTGTAACAGCTTTAGGGTGGTTGCTCCTGTTTAATCATCATCCATTTAAATTATACTCTATTTCCCCCTTAAAAATAACCTCTGCCTGAACAGTAAACATGTTTTCTTCTATCTCTTTTTGATGTATTTGACAGCTGTAGGAGATTTTCATTTCAGGGCTGAAAGTGTAACAGAATTTGAATACAATATTAAAGACTGCATATTGAACCCCACATTGGGCAAAGGATTCCTGCATTGTAGGGCATTGAGCTAGATGACCCTTCCAGCTCTATGATTTTAAGGATTCCTGAAAATGCTTTCCCCCTTCTACTGCTCTTGTAGGAGCCAGTGTGGTGTCGTGGTTCAGAGCGGTGGATTCATAATCTGGTGAACCGGGTTCGCTTCCCTGCTCCTCCACATGCAGCTGCTGGGTGACCTTGGGCTAGTCACACTTCTCTGAAGTCTCTCAGCCCCACTCACCTCACAGAGTGTTTGTTGTGGGGGAGGAAGGGAAAGGAGAATGTTAGCCGCTTTGAGACTCCTTAGGGTAGTGATAAAGTGGAATATCAAATCCAAACTCCTCCTCCTCCTCCTCTTCTTCTTCTTCTGATTCAAAATATATCATTTCACTAATTTTGTTAGTTTAGCTTAGTAGAGTAAAGGTGAAATATGCTGGCTTTTTGTGTTACTGGAATAACAGTCCTATCCTCTGCATATCAACTCAGAAATTGAGCTCCCCCCCCTTCCTTATGTCAGAGGGTTTAAAACTGCAGTGTAAATTTGATATTTTGTGGAAAATTCTTCCCTCTACTTTGACAGCACAATCCTGTACATGTCTGCTCAAGAGTAAATCCTGGTGCTGTTCCTGAGAGTTTGCCCAGAAGCTTCAGGTGGTTCAAAATGCAAAGGCTCAACTGCTTACTGAGGCGGGCCACAGCCATTATGTTCCACAACTGCTGAAAAGAACTGCGCTGGCTGCAAATGAGGCACAATTCAATTTTTTTATGTTACACTGATCCTGTGTTGGACTTTAAATGGCTTTTATATATATGCCTTTTACTGTTAAATTGCTATGGAATGTTTTCTAGGAAGTGATTGATAAATAAATAAATAAATAAATAAATAAATAAATGTCTAATTCTTAACTTGCCCATCATTTTAACTTACCTTTAGTCCAGCTTTCCTTTCTTGGCACAATTAGCATTGGGTGGAGGAGGCAGAAGCAGAGATGAGCAAGTGGTACGGAGCCTGCTTGTATGGACTCCCCATGTGTTTCCCCTACGTAGAACACTGGAAAACCAGAATTCTGAAGCAGAATTTTGATTATTGGGTGGAAATTAATTTTTTTGCCAAGGAGAGGCTTGATGCTATACCATGCAATGATAAAATCAGATAATGCTTCCAAATGCATCTTCATAAAACAATGCAAACCCCTCATAACTATTCCATATCTACCACATTGTTGCCATGTAAACTGGTGCTACTAAATGGTATCAACCAAACTGTTCTTAAAAAAAACTCCATACATAAATAATCTGAAATGTTGAAATAATATCAGACCATTTGCATCTGACTGGCTGAGTCCCCAAGTTTGCTGCTGTTCTGTTCCTTGGCCAAGAGGACAACCAGATCATCTTGAACTCAGGGAGATGATTATTAAAATTAGAATGATACAACATATTTTATCCCTTAAAGCCATGTAGCTTTGAAGTGTTTGTGTGAACTGGCAAACAGGCTGATAACTATTGAGTCACTGGTATAATGATATAAAATCCTGCATTTTGAATAGTAATATGGGCAAATATCATTTGTCAATGGTAGCAGGAAATATCAATATTATTAAATCAAGGGAGTAGTATCATGTCAATTGACTCTGCTTCATAAGTAAAATAACATTTGAATGTAGTGAGCTGTAGGAGGTCAATGTCAATTGTTGGGGTCAGTATCTGGGATGGCTAACCTGTAGGCAACCAGATCCTGCTGGACCACAATGCCCATCAACTCCAGACACCTAGGCCAGAACTGAGGGAGCTATAGTTTCATAATATCTGGAGAGCCACCTGTCAGTCACCTCCGATCTACATAGAAGCAGGTTTTCTATCCTGCGAAGGCCATGATGTTTATTCTTCTTGAATAGTGCTGTACTTGTAAAATTATATGTTGTTACAAAAGTTGGGTGCCTTCTACTCTCTCTGCTGAGCGATGGCAAAACCCCATGGGGTTCCAGGTACTTGCCCAGGGTCTGTGTTCCTTAGGAGAATTGAGACACAGCAGAGACTGTTGTAGCTTTAAGAAAGATGTTTTATTCGCCTATTTACACCTTCAGTCTGCATGGAGGGAGTTCAGCTCTTACAGCATGGTCATTTCAAGAGGGGCTTCTACCCCACAGCAGTGCAGCCCTGAAGTCCAAGGTATCTCTTCCAGTCAGCTCTGCAGCCAGCCTGCCTAGAGATGGATCCCAGACAACCTTCCTCCTTCTCCTTTCCAGAACCCCTTGCTATCAGACAGTGGCGGAGGAAGGGGGTGTGGTCAGACCCAGGTGTCATCCCTGAGGGGGATGACATCACTGCTCCACCCCCTGGGACACTCGACATGGGCGGTGCTGCCGAACCTGTGCTCACCACACCAGCCCCTGGGATGCTCACCACGGGTACTATTGCCCCCCTGCTCACCGTGCCACCCCTCTGGGATGTTTGCCGTGCCACCCACATGGGTGGTGTGCCCCGCCCCCAGGTGCACAGTATGTGCATCGCTCTGCTACCAGACTCCCTTTTCCTGTCACCTCAAACACACAGTTACCCTGGCAACCTTCCAACCCCCTGTCTCTGTTTACACCTCAGGACGGGGGACGGGGTGGGGATGACAGTTCTCTTGCATTGCCAATGGCACTCAGTGGCACTCTATTGTTTCTCAATGGCCCCAGCTTGGCCAGGTCATTTTTTTCCCATAAGCTAGCCCCAGAATTCCTCTGCAGCTTGTATTTCTCCCTTCACATCCCAAATAATCAAAATTCTACCAATTATTAATTTCTAGGGTTTAGAGGGGCTCACCCACCCAAATCTATAACACCATAACGTCAAGTAAGTGTCAGAAATATTTCCTACTGTAT
Organism: Podarcis raffonei; assembly: GCF_027172205.1. Lineage (NCBI taxonomy): Eukaryota > Metazoa > Chordata > Lepidosauria > Squamata > Lacertidae > Podarcis > Podarcis raffonei. The sequence goes on from NC_070605.1 coordinate 71,642,721, forward strand.
TTAAATGGATGAAAAATAAATTGAATGCTCAAAAGGAAAGGATACTGGCTAAAAATACCTTGCCTGACATGAAATAAAAAACAAAGTAATACTACAGGTTTCAAGTGCTTTTCAGATCAACTTGAATGAATCAAATGAATTAATGGTTGCGGCTATTGTTGTCAAAGAAGTGCATACCTGGAAGAAAGAGAGAGAAATACTCAGGCTTTTTAAAGGCTTTTTTATTTCTGTTTGGATGTCCTTAAACCTTTATTGCTCTTGGATGCTGTGCTAAAAATACATTCCATGGTATTACCATGGGAGTCTTGAATCCAATGATGAATTTGACATGAGCCTCTAAAAGTACTGAAGTAGCATAGCAATCTCAGCTGTTGGATGTCCTTGAACAGAGTGAGAGCTTGAAAGAAAAATAGACTGGTGGGTCTCTTACTATCAGCCTCTTAAAACAGTGTCGGACATAAGATTTAGGAACAAAACAGGTCCATCTAGTCTAGTCTCTGCCTCTGATATCAGCCTGTGGTGGAGGCTTAATAGTAAGGCATAAAATCCCCCCTCTGCTTGGAGAATTGATATTTATGCTCTAAAACGCATCTAGCCAATTCCCTGTTGACAAGGAAATGCTTGGTCATGTCCATTTGTTGTGGAAAATGGCCCGGCCAATGCTGCTTTTGCTTTAAAATGGATTTGTGGATGAAAAGAAAAGATTGGTAAGGACAGCTGAGCAAACAATTCACAAAGAGCAATTCATTTGGCCCATTGACCACACTTTCTTGTTTGCGAATTGTTTACAAATAGCAAACAAATGCCCAGAGAACAGTCTACCTGTGCACACTTGGCTGGGTTTCTGAGCAAGAAAATGCCATCCCCTCAGATGTGTATGTATGTGTATTTTCCAGTTTGGTTTAAGTCAAATCCACTATGTTAGAGAAAAGGGACAGCTTAGATGAGCGTTCAAGGATATGTCAACACCTGTCAATTGTCACATTTGTGAGACAGGTCTTTGGGTCACTTATGACTTTCCAACAGACACATGAATTTGTGGATAGTATGCTTTTGTGATTTCAGCATGCCTTTTGAAAGAGAACCACAATGAGTGAGGCATCTTATCCACCTTTTATATTATATTATTATATTATGTATCGCAAAAGAAAGTAGAAACGAAGAAAAACAGTAAAGTCCACTGGGAATGGAGATGGGGCTGACAGATGTCAATGCTAATAAACTGCATATGGGCCATGCAAACATGACAAATAGATGCATTATTTAAGAGGCAGGCTCCCTTGCCCAGTCCAATGTGAGTCTGTGGTGGGAGGCAGATTTTGCACAGGGGTGGAAGAAGGCAGGTATCTGATAGTCTCTTGAGATGTTGCAGGATTCTTAGGCACATCATGTCAAAAATCTCACGAGAGTAGGGTTTATGAGATCTGGTTAGATCTTTTTATGCGAACAAGGAATGGGGCCTATACATAGTATCCTTCCATCACCTTTGAGGAGAGCATTTTTTATCAGGCAGAAGGAGGAAATCAAATACTACAATGCAAGGCAAGTTTTGAGCTAAGGCACAATGTGTATTACAAAGGTGATGCAGATTCACAATCTGAAACACCTAAGGCCTATGCCCACTTACCCAGAAGTCCCATTGAACTTGATGGTGCTTACTTTGAGTACAATGCGTAAGATTACATTCTAACATGGTATAGGATTCATACCCCAGCAGTACGAGAGCCCTTTCTCTGTGTTTTGATCTTTCTCCATGAATTAATAGAATCAGAAAGACTAAGCCAATTGAATGACTTTCTCTGAACTACCTATAAATTTGCTGATGCTGACAAAGTGCATTTGAAGGTTTGGATCAGACCATCCAATTTTTTTGAATTGAATTATGTATTATTTACATTAAGTGTTCCATGTTCGAATAGTGCTTGGTTTCAGTGAAGCTATTCTTGTTTCAAAAGTTGCTGGTTCCAGTTAATTCGTTTTACTCTGTAGAATGCTCACTTGTTTAAATGTATTGATCTACATGCTGGAACATTTCCCAGGTTTCAAAATAGGTTTAACAAATATTGCAGTGTTTAGTAGGGTTTCTTGTTGGCTTCCTCTAACCCTGAGACAGAAGTCTTTAGCTTTCTGGTTTTAGAGGCACCATCTCCCAGTCTTCTGATGTTAGTAGCATAGAATAAAAGTCATGGAGAGGCATTGCATCAAATAGCATGCAACATTGTTTCAGTGAAACATGGGCTGTAACCAACTAAACTCATGGTACACCCATTGAAATCAATAGACTTAAGTTACTCATGTTCATTAATTTCAATAAGCCATCTGAGCCACTGGCCATTGCCAGTGTTAAATGGTGCAGTAACTTTGTCTGAAATTGTTGTCATTAGGATTGTCCTAGGACAGGGATCCAACATAGTGCCTGCCTAATGCTGGACTACAGCTACCATCATTCTTAACCATTGGCCATGCTAGCTGGGGGTGATGGGATATGGAGTCCAAGAACATCTGGAGGGCACCACATTGACTATCCTGGCCCTAGAAGATGGCAGCCATCAACTCAAAAACCTAAGCTGAAAATGAGTCCAGCTTTTGTTTAGTAACTCAGAGGAAATATGTGAGCACATTCAAATCTCAAGGGCTCCGAAAAATTAAAAATGAACGGTGGGATCATTTTATTTTGATTTTACCTTGAAATTTTAAACAAAAATTATTTGTTTCAGCAGGACCTGCCCAAGTAATGAGTTTCTGTTTAAAGGGGGGGGATGCTAATCAATATTCAATTCTGTTTCAGTGGTTTATTCTACCCACTAATGCAGCATTTGATTAATTAATTGACCCAGTGCCAAGCAACCATAGCATTGTGAATTTGCATTGCAACTTAAATTAAACAAAATGATTTGTTCCACTGTGTCAAATTACTTTTTGCAAGGTGGCCTTCAGTTTGCTACATTTGTCAGGTTCCAGATGCAAACAACACATGCTTAGTGAGTTATTTTCAGCACTATTTAATAGCTTTTTCTGCAATTTAAAAATGTTCCTATAATGATGTTTGAATTCTGTGTATGGCTAATGCATACTTAACAAGACTTTTGATGACAGCATGTATTAATTTCATTGCACATTATTTTGACTTTTATACCTCCCCGCCCCAAAATGCAATGCAACATTTAAGTCCAAGTAGAGGTTATGACATAGACAACATGGGGCTTTCAAATAATGTGGACCACAGCGCCTATCATTCCTGACCATTGATTGTGTTGTCTGGGGCTGGTGAGTTTTGTGGTAGAACAACATTATATGGATGTTGGCTACACCTGCCTCAAGACAAGACTCCTACAAAATCACTATATCTCCAGCTAAAAGTATTTACTGGCCATTAAAAGGTAGCTAAAAGTGCAATACTTTGAAAGAACACTGAGATTTTCACTTACAGATAAATGTGAAGCAGATATTACAACACTCGTTTGAAAATGCAGCTGATAGAAAAAGCATGTCATGAGCCTTGGGGGAAAATGAAAGGAGAGAAAAAAGGCATGCGTATCTCTAATTCTGGCATATCTGTGGTTTTGGATTATATGTTTTGCTGATCAAATCTAGAGTGCATTCACAAAATTCAGGATGTCACATGTTTTCTTCCGGATTCAGGCCATTTGCAGAAACGTTTTAATGTTAGGATCAGTTGAAGGTCTGAACATATTTCTGTATATATTATGCAGACCTTTTGCTTGAATGGTATACTCAATAGTATTACCTTGTTGGAGATTTCCCCCTATGACAGATTACTGTCTGGGGTTTCATTTAAAACTCATATAACCCCTATTTTGATACAAATGCACTGGTTTCCAGTTCATTTCCTGGCCCTATTCCTGGTGCTCACATTAGTGTGTGAAGTCCTAGACAACGAGAAACCCGAATAATTGAAAGACCACATCTGGCTTAGTTTGCACTTTGATCTAAGTGCTACATCTAACCTGGGCTCATGGTTTGTCTTATTCCAGAATCTGGAACCATTAGCAGGAGACAAAGCTTAGTGATGGTCCATCAAGGAAACCATCAGATGACAAGACTGCCAGGAAAGCAGGGTGTTAATTGTTGTTGTTGTTTAGTCATTTAGTCGTGTCTGACTCTTCGTGACCCCATGGACCAGAGCACGCCAGGCACTTCTGTCTTCCACTGCCTCCCGCAGTTTGGTCAAACTCATGCTGGTAGATTCAATAACACTATCTAACCATCTCGCCCTCTGTCGTCCCCTTCTCCTTGTGCCCTCCCATCTTTCCCAACATCAGGGTCTTTTCCAAGGAGTCTTCTCTTCTCATGAGGTGGCCAAAGTATTGGAGCCTCAGCTTCACGATCTGTCCTTCCAGTGAGCACGCAAAGGCCAAGTTTAGAGTTTCAACTTGAAGTGATGTAGGCTGGGGGAGATCCTTGGAGTCAGTTAGCAGTGAGGAGGAGAAGGAGAGGCAGAACTCTATGTGAACTGGGAATGAAAGGCTGGAACTAAAAGACACAGAGGTGGCTTTTTGCTGTCCATTAAATCCAGTGCTGTCCTTAATGGGGAAGCCAGACCCTCATAGGATTTGAATGCTCTGCAATACCTCCATCTAGGTGCAGGTTGTATATATGTGTAAATAAAGCCATATATCATAAAGCCACCACAGTTTCTGTTGTGCCTCCTGGTCCCAAAAGAGAACACAAGCCTGCAACCCCTGGAATCTTGCACCACTCGTGGAGATAGTAGTGATGTGTAACCATAATATATTCTCCTTCGCACGATCTCTTCTGAGGACAATATTTGTAGCACAATGATGAATCCATCATTACTCAGTACAGATGGATTTTGATCACTGTGGCGAACTGATCTGTCACTAGAGAAACATTATCTCCATGTGAAGAGCCTGTTTCCTTTTCCACTTGGAGGCATTTGATGTCGGCAGCAGGACAGTTGGAGCTAAGAGCAGATGTCTACAAGTAGGTGATTTAGTTGTATGAAAGAGCTAGCGCAGGTAAGTCAAAGAAATCTCGAGTGCATAGAGCCGAGTTCATTCCAGGTTAGCCTGAGAAAGCAACAGTAAATAGTTGCCAAGCATAAGTAAACAATTCCAAATAACTGTAGTTTTCTGCCACACTGCCTGCATTCGCCATATGGCAGTCCTGTGGACATGCTCCAGGAAAAACAACTTAATCATCCCAAAGCTTTCAGTAGCTTCCTCCTTGCCTCAGTAAAGAAAGGTGATTTCTATTTTTAACATCATTCATTGGCATGATTAAGCAGACTGAAATGTGTCCCCTGCATGGAATCTGTTGTTTTGGTGTTTTAGTTAAATGTAAATTTATACAGAGCTGACTCATGTAAAAATGCAGCTCAAAGTAGTCCAGGACTGAATATTTTTTTTAAAAAAGGATCATAGAACACAGCAAATAATAACAATTTAAAAAGACACTGAAACTACACCAAACAACGATAAATGCATTGTGGAGTAACACCACTTATGAAGCTCCTTGGTGGTGGGAGGGGACAATGAGGTAGCTCAAAGAGGTGGGGAACTCATGGGATGAATTTGGGGAGTGGGACTGAGGCATTTTCATGGTCCTGCCAATACAATCAGGAAAACCTCAAGAAATTGGCAACTGCACATATCAGGTGAGCCCAGGAAAATAGATATTGTTTTTACTATACTGGCAATCTCAGGTGTCTCAGATAACCATCAATTAGTACTGAAGTTGTTACCTTTGGGCTAACCTTAGGCAGCTCTGCATGCTCTGTTGCTACTGCCTCTGAATACAAACTTCTGGGAATCTCAGGTGGAGCAAGTGCTATTGCAATCAGGTTCTCTTTGGTAGGACACTGTGAGAAAGGAATGCTGGTTTAGATGAGCTTTTGGCTGATCCAGCTAAACCAGCCTTTCTCAACCTTGGGTCCCCAGATGTTGGACTACAACCCTCATCATCCCTATCTGGCAGGTCCAGTGGTGAATGATGATGGAAGCTGCAGTCCAAGAATATCTGGAGACCGAAGGTTGAGAAAGGCTGAGCTAGTCTTCTTCTGGTTCCAGAGGTTCCATGTTACATTTGCCATCTGCCGGAAAATATGTAGTCACTTCACTAGATGTAACACACAAACTGGTTGATTTAGTAGCAAACAAACCTAAACAACAATTATGCTCATTAGTCTATGGCTCAGAACTTTGCCTCCATCTTAAGCACTGTCTTTGTCTGATCTTCTGGCTACTCTATGCGGTCTTTCTTCCTTAGGCAGCCTTAGCTAGGATACTGGGGTGTTTTTTACCCCTTGTTACCCACACAAGGAAGGAAATTATAATCAACATTCAAAATGTAACAAAGCACTCATTCCAGTTTGTTGTGGGGATGTGGCACTACCAGCATTGGCTAAATCCTTGTCTGCCCATACATAGGAAAACATTTGGCAATAAGCAATTTTTAAGGAGATAAGCATTTGCACATGCAAGGGATGTAGGATGGAATCATTTTGTCTCTTTTGCAAACCCTTGTTTCTCCCTGAAATTTGATTTGGTCTAAAGTTTGGCACAACACCAGCAAAACTATAAATTCATTTGCTTCACGTAGGACATCCCAAAGTTCTTCATTATAAGGGCTGAAAATTGACATTTTTGTGGCTTAAAGAAAATAATTAGAAATTGCATTCAGCCTCTGCCCGCAATCATATTATTAGCATTACCTTGATATTTAGTATTTCAGTTAGCAGGAAATTTCCACTAGCAGTCTACAGTCTTGTTATCCTGGAGATGGATCCTGTCTACAACTAATGCATTTGAAATAATATATAAGATTTTGAAATAATATATAAGATTTTGCCCGTGATTGAAAACCATCTTCATGGTCTAAAATTAGTGGGGAATAATCAGGAAGATTTCAAGCTTATTTTGGAGAAAGGGCAGGAGGCCAACAATTTAGAAATTAGTGCTGTGTACACACACACACACACACACACACACACAACCATTTTCCTTGGACTCTGCCTCATTGGCTAAGATAGTGGCTCAAGGCAGGAATGGATTTAGATGAAGAGAGGCCCTAGGTTATTCCACCTGTGAGGCCCCTCTTATATACCAGCTGGGATTGACAAGTCATCTGACTCTCACCTGAATCTCATAGCTCTCCTGTAGCTGCCTCTGATTAGTTATCATTTAACTCTTGGGGGAAATGTGCATGGAAGTTGCTGAACCAATTAAGCAACTAGAAGTATTACTGTTAATAGCACCAGTTTTCCTATAACCTGATATTGCTGGATAGTTTTGATGAACTGCAAAAGCATTTTTAGTTTGCTTTCTGTTGCCATTCTGGAACTTTTTTTTATCAGTACCACTTTGTTTTGTGTCATTCCTTGCAAATGCTTGCATATGTTGATAATATAATTCGTTCCGGAGGTCCGTACTTAACCTGAAACTGTTCTTAACCAGAAGCACCACTTTAGCTAATGGGGCCTCTCACTGCCACCGTGCTGCCACCGCACAATTTCTGTTCTCACCCTGAAGCAAAGTTCTTAACCCGAGGTACTATTTCTGGGTTAGCGGAGTCTGTAACCTGAAGCGTCTGTAACCCGAGGTGCCACTGCAGTGGTTTTACCCCTGCCTCCTTCAAGCAGGCAGGGATCACTCACCCTTACAAGAAGGCATTAATCACCTCCCTGGCTCAGCAAGCAATCACCTCCCTGCCTGCTAGTTTGTACTAGCAAAGAGGGGCAAGAATCCAGAGCACTGACTGATCCAAGTAACTTGTCCACATCCTCAAGCCTTATTAACAGAAACTCATCCAAAATAACAGAACTAGGCAATGTCCTGATTCATCTGCTGTAGCAATGGAGTCAAGGTCCAGGAGGATGCAAATGAGTTAATCCTCAAAGCACTTTGCAAACAAGGCACAACAAGCTACCATCAGTTGTGCCACCTACTTCAGGACAGGTCACACAGAACAACTCTATACCTCCCTACTACTTCAAGATGAAAACCCATATGTAACATACCCAGTTGCTAGATTTTGCACTGCCATGATGCATTTTTGTCAAAGGATGGTTTGCGCCACAAACTAGGCCCAAAATGCAAAACCTATGCTCCTTCACGCTCACTCCCTTTTAGTCACTTTTAACCGTTTGTCCTAGTTGCTATCTTTTGAAGTTATGTATGATATAATTGAGGATGCGGGTGGCGCTGTGGGTTAAACCACAGAGCCTAGGACTTGCCGATCAGAAAGTCAGCAGTTTGAATCCGCGTGACGGGGTGAGCTCCCATTGCTTGGTCCCTGCTCCTGCCAACCTAGCAGTTCGAAAGCGTGTCAAAGTGCAAGTAGATAAATAGGTACCACTCTGGTGGGAAGGTAAACAGCGTTTCCGTGCACTGCTCTGGTTCACCAGAAGCAGCTTAGTCATGCTGGCCACATGACCCAGAAGCTGTACGCCAGCTCCCTCAGCCAATAAAGCGAGATGAGCGCCGCAACCCCAGAGTCGGTCACGACTGGACACTTCAGGGCAGATTGTAAAATGCCCTGCACAACCCAGAGAAGTGTTGTTGGGTGGCACAATTAGGGTGCAATGGGGGCAGCAAAGTTTGCCTTCTTTGCTACCTTCACTGCCACTAGATAGTCTTGGGTGGAAGTCGAGACAGCAGAATGGAAATGTTGCCAGTTGTGACAAATACAGTTTGCAATAGAAATTGCTGCTTTCTTACATCCATAGTCCCTCCCCAAAGCACTGTAATTGGACATAGAAGGAGAGGCCATGTAAAGGGACCCCCAGCTGGAACTCGGGGTTGGCGAAAAGGCAAGGAAGAGTGAGCCGGCTATCCCCAGTACGGATGATGCAGCTGGCTGTGACACATTGGGGAAGGCAGCATATCTTCCCCTTCTCCAGAAAACTGTTGAGGCTTGGCTGACTGGCTGCAACGCCGTACACCAGCTAAGAGGTGAATGGACTTGCAGAGCTATGCCTTTCTGTACACACCCTTCTCGTTTTTTATTTATGGAGAATTTAAGAAAGGTTACAAAATGTCTACCATAAAAACCTGCCTTATTGGCAGTTGAACGACTCTAAAGCAGTTGTGAAGCCTTGGAGCCAGAATTCTTCACCTTTGTCTATTTGGATGTCACAGGCTTCAAACTCCAAAGCAGTGCAAGGCCTCAGAATCGTCAACTTAGACTCTAGTAAGAACCCCTTTTTACCATTTGTTGCAATCCCAACACACAATGGTGTTAGGTTGTTCCTTTTTGTTGTGTATTTCTTTTGTTTAAAAATCCAAGACTTTGGAGTACACTTCTTGGTTTATTCCAATCACAGCTTCCTTACAATATTGTAAGAAAAGGAGGGTCCGTGCACCTTTTACAGTCTTAATTCTTCAAAGAGAACAAAACTCTCACCTTCTTGACAGAAGCAATGTTATTAAGGTACTTCCCCACCCCCCTTTCCAAGCAATCTCTCTTGCCGAGGAACCAAGATGGCGACAGAGACAGCAGCCTAGTCAGACTCTTCTGCTTTTAGTTAAGCTTTTAAGTAGTTTTTAGCCACTTCTTGGTTTTAAACTCTCAGTTTTAACGTCTTACCAGCTGTTTTATCACCTCCTCGCTTCTCTTTGCTTTTAGTTTATTGTTTTATTGTTTTACTGCTCAATCTGTCCTATTGCAACAACGGATGTCTGATGAAGCCTGCTGATGTGAATGACTTGCTGTTTTCTCTGCTGGCTAAAAACTTGGATTAATACATTGGTGCGGAATTACTTCCCTACCTTGGAAGTAGTCTTGCGGAGAACCCTGCTGCGACCCCCGACGGGCTAATTAACCGAGGTGAGATTTTTACCAACTTGACTTTTACAAGATAAAGAATGGTGACGACCAGGAGCGGCTGTGGAACACCGGGCTTTTATCGGAGTGATCTAAGACCTCTCTCTAAAAGAGCTACCCTAAAGGGAGCACAAACAAAAAGCACTCGGCCCTTTAAGAATAGGGGTAAAGTCAAGCCGAGTGAGAATCAGCAGGAAACTGAAACTCCTCCCTCCTGCACTGAAGGGCCAGCTGTGCAGAGAGAGGATTGTGTAGAAGAATGTTACAACAAAGGGCCAATAAAGCCCAAAGTAAATCCAAACATAATTGGTACAGTCACCGAAGTACTCCCAAAACAGAGACTTAAATCTCAAGCTTCTTCTGAACCATTCCTAGTCCGTGAAGTGGAAGAACTAATGTTAAAACAAATTGCAGAGATGTCTTCGGGAAACCCTAAAACATCAAGAGACTCCTGCTTCCAACTTGAGACAAATGAGGATGAGGATTTATCAGTTATCAAATGGCTTGTGCTTTTAACTGAGGATGTTGAAAATATAAAATCTCATCTGGCCACCTGTACAAAAATCCTCACTATAATGATAGACACCTGCAAAACTCTCTGTAGGGAACCCAGCGGGGTGACTGTAGAATTGGAAAGTAATAACAACTTCCTTCCTACCATCTGCAAAAACAGATCACCAAGGAAGGCCAAGAGATCTTGTAGGGCTACTGCCTTGAAAAGGAGGCCCATAAGGGTAAAAAAGAGCAGAAATGTAAAAAAAATTTAAGGCAGTGCGTTACAAAAAAATGGACTTTAAAAAGCTCTTTAATCTTCTCAAGAGTATCCCAATAACCGAGACCAGTGGGAACACTGAGAAACTTCTAACCAGGAAATCTTCTAAGCAAGAACGTTCTATAAACCCTTGCCCTGACGCTGCGATGGATTGCTTAGAACCCTTAACACCTACCCCAACACCTAACTCCAAGCAAGACATTTTGATCCAAGATCCATGGTCTTACATTCTATCTGTAGATGAAACCAATCCCTCTAGGAAGAGAAATCTGACAAATCTAACAAATAAAAACTGGAATCTGGTGCTGTACTGAAACAAACTCGTTTTATCAAATTATCCTAAACCCCCAGGACTCCTGTCACAAGAAGAGCGTAAAGCCCATCTATTCAACCTTTTAAAGATCTATATGCCGGGCATCCTTAATAACCCTACTGATTTGGCCCAAGTGGAATATCTATACTTCAACGGATTCCTTGCCAGAGCGGTGGTCTCATTCTATGAGGGGAGACTGGCAAAACTAGTGTATAAATGTAGAGAAAATCTGGAGACGAGTGGTATAAGAATCTCAAGGTACTTTAAAAATGAAGCACCTCCAATTCCACTTATCCCCCATATTGTAAATTTGCCAAAATCTCAACGTGAGATTGACCAACACGTTCTAATTGATATAAACCCTGCGGAGGACATCTCCAAACATCCTACTGGTCTGGCTGCCAAGGACTCTCAAAAGTTGGACTCCCTTGGGCCCAGGTATGTGGAGAATCAGAGAATCGTCCTTGATAGCTTTGATAATAACTTACTTCACTCTTATAGCGTTCTCCCGAAAGAAGTTCAGAAATAAATACTTCACAAAGTTGATACCCTTTACTTCTGCCTGACAAAAGTGTCGGAGGAACAGCTGAGATTACCTAAACAAAATATGCCTGATAGAGACTGTTTTTCAGATTCTGTTCCACGCTTATACCACAAATAACTGGACCTGTGGGTTAGGAAGGCACCCACCCCTACCAGCCAACAGGTTGTTGCGGAGATGAATCCACTCTTCCATATTCTGGAGGCAGAAACCCCATCACCAGACCCATCTACCATGCATCCCATCTCTGAGGCAAATATGGCTACAACATCTGCCTGGGACAAAATGAGGGAACTTAACGAATCTGAATTAGGCTCTCCATGTAAAGTGCCCCATATGGGTCCACTTACTTGTAACTTTATTAACCCACTTTCTTCTAACGTGTGCAAGTTGAATAAATCCATAGATACCATCGAACAGGTAACAGAACCAGCTGAACCAGACCAACAAATGAGAGATGACCCCATTTTACTTTCAGCCCCGAAGAGTGATCTGGTTGAAGACCCGATAGGTCGTATTAACAAAACTATCCAAATCAACTCAACTAGTGGCACGATACCTGTTGACTTAATTTCACTCTCTTTAAGTAATACCCCCCTAATTCTACCATCTGGCTCTGAAAAGTCGACTATCATAGGCCTAACATCTGCCTTTAGCGAGACGAGTGGCACGACTTCACAGCCAAACCACCCCAATAAATCTAAACAGTTGGGATGTATAGCACAATTGCCACCTTCTCAAAGGAAAATTACTGATTTTTTTGAAGCTGAAACTCCCTCAAATTTAGAATTCCATTCCCACATGATCTGACTACCTAATGACCAACCCAGCCACTCCTTGATGTCATTTTTATGCTGGAATATTGCGGGATGGAGGGGGAAGAAATCTGATCCAGACTTCTTAAAATTTGCTAATTTATTCCAAGTAATTCTCCTACAAGAAACTTGGGAAGAGGAGGTGATTGATATAAATGGATATGATACCATTTTGCTTCCAGCTAGCCCCTCTCTTAAAGGTGGACGCCCTAGGGGAGGTTTGGTAATAGCAATTTCCCTTAAATTGCAAGCAAAACTTACACTTGTTAAATCTTCCTCTCCTTATGCGATTACAGGATTGATTTCAGGAGGGAAATTTGAATTACTGGTAACAAATGTTTATTTCCCCCCTGGGGGGCAGGTAGCGGACCTCCATTCCAAATGGGAAACACTAGAAGAACACCTAGTTTTCTGTTACACTAAGTTCCCAAACATTTCATCAGTCATGGGAGGTGATTTTAATGCTCGTATAGCTGCAAACTGGGAAGCGCTAGGCAAGGCCAAATGGTGGGTCATACCTGATCACCAGAACTTGGATTTCTCCCCCCATATACAGAGAAAATCGAAAGATAATAGGGTTAACGAAGCGGGAACCCTTCTTTATCAGCTGATTTTACGTTTGAATTTGATAATTTTAAACGGAAATTGTCCCCCGGATATTCCGGGTGAGTTTACTCATTTGAGCACACTTACAAATAGTGTTCTCGATTATTTTATCGTTTCCAGAGATTTATTCCCAATTTTTTCTTATTTTAAAATAGAAAACGTCCAAATGAGCGACCATCTCCCCTTGAGTGCCAAGCTTTCCCTAGACTGGCAGGCTCTTAAGTCTAGACACCCCATATATATGGCAATAAATACTGCAGAACAAGTGAGAGGAATAAAATGGTCAGTAACTCAAGCCCAAAAATATATGGAATTTTTCCAACAAGAGATAATTCAAACCCATGTTGTCTTAGATTTAGATTTAGATCTGTATGGGCATGAATAAATTATTAATTCATTCTCTCTGCTTACAGAAGATCTTATGTCCTTTTTTACAGTACCAGCCATCCAACTAAATCGGGCCCATTTTAAGACCGGTGCCCCTTGGTTTAACTTAAAATGCAAACAAGCTAGACGACATCTCTGTGCCATTTACAATGAATATAAATCTTCTGGTGCTTTAGTATTACCTAGGAATTACCAACAAGCAAAAATAGCATATAAGCAAGCCCAGAGAATGGCTAAGCAAGAGTGGCAACAAAATCGCTGGCAGGTGCTTATAGTCGTCTCTAGTTCATGTAGCTCACGGCAATTTTGGCAATTGGTTAATAGAAGATCAAGGAGATACCCCTTAACAATAATTCCTGCCCCGGTCTGGGAATCCTTTTTAAGGAAATATTTTGCGTCACCAGATTCCAATACCAACGCTCTTGATGATGTATTTGATCATCTCCCCATCTGGTCTCCTACTGACCCTGATGAAATCTTGAATTTAATCTCTAAACTTAAAACCGGCAAAGCCCCTGGGCCAGATTTGGTTCCAGCGGAAGCCATAAAACTACATTCCGACTGATGGGCAAAAATCCTGGCTGTTACTTTCGATGCTATTAATGCAACTGGAAGGGTGCCAAAAATATGGAAGGATGCTATTATAATTCCAAAAAAGGCTCCCCAGACGATCCGGAGAATTATAGGAATATTAGTCTACTGTCAATAGTAGGAAAGATATATGCACGTTTTCTGCTGAATAGACTTACCCAATGGGCTGAAGAAAAGAAACTGATAGGCCCCGAGCAAGCAGGATTCAGACCGAACCAGTCAACTACTGACCATGTTTTAGTCTTGCACCATCTAGCCCGAAAATATTCATCTTCAAACCAAGGCCAACTTTGTGCGGCTTTTATCGACCTTAAGGCTGCATTTGATAGCCTCCCCAGAAGGTTACTCTGCGAAAAGTTGGCCCGATGGGGAATTGATAGAAGACTCTTATGGTTAATAATCCAGCTGCATGAGTGGTCGGCTGCTAGGGTGAGAATAACCCCAGCCGGCGATCTCAGAAACTCTGTGCCCATCAACAGAGGAGTCCGGCAAGGATGTATCCTAGCTCCTTTTCTTTTCAATTTATTCATTAGTGACATGAGGATACCATTGGCTGAATCTCATGTCCATTAAACTTTAATTAGTTTAATGTTAAGTGAATGTCCAGTGCGCTTCCAACGCCATAAATCATATCTCAGCAGAGAATTTCGTGCAGCGGTGAAGAAGGCAGGAGAGTCAGTACCTTTCAATGAAGAATCCTGGAGCAAGCACTTTGGAACTCAGGAAAAAACTTTATTTACAAAAGAAAAAACCCTGGCGATAAAGCACACATGCTCTTATCTCCGGCATAAAGAAAACTTTACTCTAAACCTAACTCTTATCAGCCCACACGCCCACAAACTGAGTGAACTGGCTATTTATACAAACTAACTCACATTCTTGGATGCTTAATGACTTCCAGCTGCTCAGTGATTAGAGCGACTTGTTACCTCTTAACCCTTTAGTACCAACATCTCAGGAAATTATCCATGCCCCCCGTCTCGCAAATTATCGTTGCCCATTATTACTCTATGCTGCTGATGCTGTGATTTTATCCTTCTCAAGAATTGGCCTCAGGAGAGCATTAAAAATCTTTGTTTCATATTGTAAAACAAATTCCCTCACTATAAATCAATCTAAATCAAAAGTACTATTTTTCTCTAAAAGTCGGAAATCCTATAAGTGGCAATTAGATGGAAAACCTATCGAACAGGTCTATAAATTTCAATACCTGGGAGTTTTTCTCCAATATAATCTGGGTTGGAAGGCGCATATTGCACATATTTTAAACAAGGCCAAGGCCCTATCCTTTGCGCTTTTGCGCTTTTTCTTTTCGGACGGGGCTCTTCATGTTCCATCTGCCTTGAAAGTATTCAAAGCTAAAGTAATTGCAACATTGGCATATGCTGTTCCTTTATGGGGGACCGCAGTAAACTTGATGCCCTTGGAGGTAATTCAAAATCAATTTCTAAGACGATTGCTAAAACTTCCTCAGTGCGTTAGCAACGCAGCTATTTGCTTAGAATTAAAAACTACATCCTTAGAAAATACTCTTTGGAGGCGCAGCCTTTGTTACTGGTTGTCCTTAAGGAATAGGCTCCCAAATCTGTATCTGATCCAATGCCTCTGGACAGATGACTTTCCCGTCCTAGGGGCAAAAGAGATCCATTTTAAAGTAGTGACCTATGGATTGTCTCCATCAGAATTATTGGAATTGGACCTAGCCACAGCAAAAAAAAAACCCTCACTCAAAAACTTGAGGAGATTGACCTACAACAAAACATCACTTTGGGTAGTGGCACTTGCTCACCATTAAATCTTGGCATAGTGCCCTCACAGCAGATACCATCTTATTTGACTTCTTTGTCTGTAGCGGCCCACAGATATGCCTTTATCAAGGCAAGATTTAACGCCTTTCCTTCCAATGTCTTGAATAATAGATTTTCCAATGGTCAGATCTCAGCGGTGTGTGTATGTGATAATAGATCTATAGAATCTTTACAACATATAGTATTCTGTTGTTCACTACATTCAGTTTCTCGGATCAGATTCTTTTTTAAAAAAAAAAATATGTTTATTAAAGTTTTCAAAAAAGTATAGAAGAAAAACAGAGAAGAGAAAAAAAAAGAAAGAAGAAAGAAAAGAAAAAGAAAAAACAACAGTTAAAAAAGTTTACCTTAGTTACATTCCATACCCAATTTCCTTGACTTCCCCACACCTGCCCTTCCTGTATTCCAATTCCAATTTTTAGTTCAGCAATTTTTGTCCCCCACTTTACCTTATTTCCTCTAATTCAAATTTGTTTAATCAATTTTAACTTCTAGACCTCAATCCTTATATTTCAAATCCCACTCTTAAAATACTTTTCCTAAATTCCCCCCATCAATTTAATTAACCTATTTTAACTTAAAAATCTCAGTCTTTATACACCTACACTTATTCTTAACAATCTTTTACTAAGGTCGACCCCAAATCCCTCCCCAAAATCCCCATTTTTATGTTAGTGGTAAAACCAACTTAATTAAAACAGAATATATTTATACACCCTTTGGGTTCCCGAAGCCCCACCACCCCCTTTCCCGGTTTCGATCCCCAACCAAAGTCCATCAGTCCATCCGAAATCAGCCTGGCGATCTCACATCCGAGGCACTTAACCCTCTCTCAATTTCTCTCTGCCGGTTTTCTTGATAGTCTTTTATTTTAAATTCCGAATCTCGAAGAGGCTCTGTTCCAATAAGGTCCATATTTCTTCCAGCCAGACCTCCATATTTAACAATGAAGCCAAAATCTTGTTTCTTACTTCTCATAAGTCCAAATGTCCCAAAGGCTCCAAATTCTGCATTGGCCATATTTATATTCCATATGTCTTCAGATCCCCATAAAAGGAGATCTCTCCAATTTCCATTCTTCACTTCCAACCAGATTTTCTTCATCATGTTCTTATTTTCCTTTATGTCTAGCTTAACAGGCCTCTGGCTCTTTTTAATCGTCTGCAGCATCACAGCGCCTCCTTCTTTCTCATGTTTCTCTTTAACCGCCTCCTCAAATGTCTCAGATTCCTTTTCCTGTTTGGCTGCAAGGATTTTTGGATCAGCAACAACACTTCCCTGTTCATCTGCAGGAGCTTGAATCATATCCTTTCCAGGCTCAGCAATTTTATTTACTGTTCCCTTCATTGTTATTACATTCACAGTCAAAACATTTGTCTGCTCCTGTAGTTTTCCCAAGAGAAGGAAGGTCTTTTCCAATTCAGCCAGTATTTTTCCACTTACAGCCATTTTTGTAATGTCCTGAACCCCCTCTAGAGGGATTCTAGTTACTTAATGTCTTCCAATAGTTAGCCTTTTCTTCTTAATTTTTAACAATTTGTTACCAAATTGTATCAAATGTAACCAGCAAAGACAGCAGAGACAACGTTCTCCTTTTTTCCCCCAACTTTGACAGCTAATTTGACAGCTGTCAAAATCTATAAACCTCTTCCGCAGGCTCTCTCCCCGATCGCTCCCGGGTTTTGGGGGAGGGGTAAACTCCGTTCTCAATGTTTGCTCTTATCCTCCAGCGCAGTCACTTAAATTGGCCCAATATAAAGTTAATTGCTTTTTTCCACAAAAAGAAAGGTATTCTCACAACCTTAGTAATAAAATCCTTGCTTTACGATGTTTACAGGGCGGGTAGGCTGACTTCCTTTTAAACACCTTGCCCGATCGTGCCGAATTCCCAGAAATAAATTTCCCTTTTAAGTCCAATTACCGTGTTACTCACGGGTCGTTACTTTTGATCCAAATGTTCAAAGGGAGAAGTTAGCGCTCTCCATCCATGGCATGCGGCTTCACTCAGCAGGGGAAGCAATTGAACTCTCAGCACCACGCCGCTCTCCGTCCCCCATTCCAGAGCCTTTAAAAAGGCTCCTTTGCGGGTCGGGGGGGCGCAAATGGTGCCCGCTGAGTCCCAGGTCCACAGGCTTCAGCGCCTGTGGTTTCTAAGGGTCCCCGCATCGCCGCCGCGGCAGAACCCGACCCCTGTTGAGCAGATTCCCTCTGGAGCTCGGAGGGAATCCGCCATTAGACGATGGCGCCAACCCGGAAGTCCCTTCTCGGATCAGATTCTTGTCCCCTTTATTATCGGAAATCCCAGGTGACTCCTTGGAAACACAGCTAATATATTTATTGCAAGATTCTGATCCGAGTAGGTCCCTTTCTGTTGCCAGATTTCTGATAACAGTATTAGCTTATAAGAGGAAAAATGGATTACTCTATGATTATTGATTTTGCTCAAATAATATTGATATATATTGATAATTTGATATTTTAAGTGCTATATTGTTCTTATTTTAATGGAATTTAGAAACTTACGGTTTGAGATGTACCTGATTTTAACGTATTTTAACTTATTAATTTTATCTTGTTATACCTGTTTTGCTGTATGATGTATTGAATATGGGCCTATGGCCGTAATAAACTATATTCTATTCAATCTCTCTTGCCTTTTTCAAAAGTTTAACCTGTCAGTGTGCACTAAAGTATAACATTGCATAATTGTCCTCTGTCGGGTGTTTTCAAATTGATTTCAAAGCAGCTAAATTTCCTTTGTAAGATGTATTAGATACTGTTGCCAGTTGGCCACATACATAGTGTCAGTGGAGATGTCAAATGTTCTCCTAGGATTGTCACGTGTTCCTTTATTTTCCTCCTCTGTGTCCAATTATATTTGACATTTAATGTAAAATTCGCAGCCGGAATGTTATAATCTTTTGAGAGTTAATGTGAGATGGTGTTAGGAATTTAGATTGCAAAATGATTTTAATAGCATTTTGTACACTGCAGATACCATTTTTCCTAGAGCTCCTTTTGCAGGCTATATAGTATAAAACAGGCACGTCCAATAAGTGGATCGTGATCTACCAAGTAGATCACTGGACAACTGTGGTTGGTTCCCCCCAAAGAAGCTCAACAACTTTGGCTCCCCGCCAAAAGCTCTACATTTTAGTCCTGCTCCCCCCAAAAATGGGCTTTCCTCTTCCCTAAAAAAAGCTCAAAAACTTTGACCTGAACCCCCCAAAAGGGGGCAGATCACTGCCAGTTTTTAACTCTGTGAGTAGATCGCAGCCTCTTGGGAGTTGGCCACTCCTGGTATAAAAGTAGTGTCTCTGGAGGGAAAAAAAGTAACATATTTTATCTGGTTTATTTTTTGTTGCCTTAAACATTAGTAGCCTGAATATCAAACACCATTACATTTTCACACATATTTACCCATATTTACAGGGTTGAACACAATGTTCATTTTACACCCCTATTGTAAAACAGAAAACATTTTAAAGGCATTCTTTGGGATCTGGTATGAATGAACAGTATATTTAAAATGCAACATATTTTAAAGTTGTTTTTTTTTAAAAAAAAACAAGACTCTGTCTTCTCCTCTTTATACTAACTATGAGAAAACTTACTGCAATGTTGAACTCCTGTTCATTTCTGCTTAAGTTTTGCTTTGTGTGCATCCAGATATAAGCAATTTAAGAGGTGAATCTGCTTTGAAAGCTCAGCCACCATATTTAATTAATTATTATTATTATTTTAGGATTAAGCTCAGGGAAAATCAATTATTACTGTTCAGATGTGTTCAGTAGCAACAGACTGGCTCAAACCGAGAAATCCCTTAGATATTTCTTCCATTATTTCTTGGGCATTTTTTTTTTAACTTTAAAAAATTGTGGTTTGTAAAACTGTTGTAATAAGGTAAAGCATGTGCAATCATTTGAATGTACATGCTGCATTTAAAAAACAAAAAAAGGCATATACTTCACCTGAAGTATGTGGAGACAAGACACAAGACAACTAACTGATCTGGTGTTTGATTTTCTCATTAACTCATCTGTCATTCACAATCTGGGAGGAAAGTGGACTTGCCCTGATTGAAAAATATACACTGTGAGCCTGTGAATTCTGATTTTCCACACATCTGCATGTGTGGGTGCAGGTATGCGCACGTGCACGTGCTCACGCACGCACACACACACTATGTTTGTTCTGACTAGAGCTGTAAGGTCTTCTGTGTTTTTAGTGTCACAAGATTCTGAATATTGAATGATACCTTTTTCTGAGTCTCAGACTCCAAGCCCTGTTCATGTATTACTCATGTGTAGGGCATGGCCATATAGATGGTGGAATTAGGCTGTGCTTGTAACCATATCTCCACCATCTTGTCTTTCTCCTGCAATGATTGCCTGGTGAATAGGAAAGCCTGTGTATGATTTACCCTATGCCCACGGTTATGATTTTGTGCAAACACAGTTCAAGGTATAAATAACTAGCTCGTTTAGATACCTGGGTGTTCTCTTTAGTGAAATCCTATCTTGGAAATGTCATATGGAGGCAATGAAAGCCAAAGCACAGAAAACCACAGGGGCACTGATGACTTTCTATTACAATAAAGGACGGCAGCTGATTGAACCTGCCCTCAAGATTTTTGGTAGCAAAAATTTTATTCAAATGTTCTATGGTGTTGAAAACTGGGGCTCTGATCTGAACTCGAAGTTTTGGAAACTGTGAATAAGGTTCCCCCACCACTCCCCAAAGCTATGCTCTGTGTCTTCAGGAATACCAGCAGTTTTTCTTTCATACAGAATCTGGATGGTCAAGAATTAAGGCGAGAGCAGCCTAAGCTCAGTTAAAGTATACTACACACACAAAGGCTGCTATGCCTGAGTGTTTTCCTGCACTGTGCTATATGGAATTGGGTGAGAACCAACTCTGGAAAGCAGCTTCTCAAGATGTTTTAGACTATTTTTATTTTCCAGAACTGAGCTCTTCTTTGACAGTGCAAATAATCCAACAGCAACTGCACCGATGGAACAATAACCTTTTTTTCTTTTTTCTTTTACCACCATTTTTCACAGTGAAACAAATGGCCAGAAAATGGTCTGGCTAATCAAAGGTTTCTTGACATGTGCTGTTTTACTGATTCTAGGTCAAGTTCACACAAACAGCAACTATGGAAACTAGTTCAGGTTCTGTAGGGTTCTGGTTTTTAAAATGTTACAAATTAGAGGTTAATGGCCTATGTTAGTTTCAATGGGATGAAGCATGAATGATAAAGTCAGATGGCAAAGAAACTATATAGAAAGCATCTGTCAGCGCTGCCCAAGGTCCAAGCTCACACAAGACCAACGCTGCTTCGTTCTTTAGTATAAAAGTCTTTATTGAAGTTCAGTTTCACTTCCACACGCGCAGCGTGCAACGCTACGTCTGTAACTTTAGACCGCCAAAGCTCCATCTGAATCTCCTCCCCCCTGACACCAGTTTAAGATTCTAGCCTTACTCCACCTCTTCCTCTGTTCCTTCCTTCTCTGGGTCCGCCTGCTAGTCGGGGTCTCACCCTTCCTAGACTCCTCTGACGCTGAGTCCCCTGACTCTTCCCCCTCCCTCCTTCGGGCTTTAGGACCTGGCTCCCAATCCGGGTTTTCTGCTATCCCGCGCTCCTGCACATTTGAACTTGGCGCGCGCGCGCAGCCTCCCACTTTCCTTCTGACCGTTACACTTGTGTCACTGCTCTCTTCTTCGGGGAGGCTAGCTGGACCTGACCTTCCCTCCATTTCCCCACTTTCCGATGGGGGCGTGGTCATCCCTGACTCATCTTCTCTCCCCGCTGGAGGAGAGGCTGGTCCTGACTCATGTGACTCTTCCCCCCCACTGCGCTCTGGTGGGGGATCTGGTCCTGATCCTCCGCTGCTCCCTTGGGAGTCCCCGCTGGCCCCTTGCTTCTGGTGCGTCCCCCCTGGGACCCCCCTTGTCCTTACCATAGGCGCCCCCTTCTGGGAATCTTCTGATTCGCTGGAGAAGCTCATGGAATCTCTCGGGTCACTGTCATATTCTCCTACGCTCCCCTCGAATTCCTCTCCTCCGCTCTCTATTTGCTCTCTCCCCTGTGCTTCTGCTCCTGAGCCTCTGACAGCATCTGTTTTAAGTCTCTCTCTTTTTCACCTAAAGAAAAGGCCAAAAGTGTAATTGTATATGTACCTACTGAGGCTGCAATTCTATAAACCAGGGATGGCTGACCTGTGACTATCCAGATCACTCCCAGCCAGCATGGTCAATAGTCCAGGAAGATGGAAGCTGCAATACAACATTTGAAGGGCCACAAATTAGCCAACCCTGCAGAGCACACTTACACCTGTTGAACCCTGGACTCAGCTATACAGCTGCAAATAAAACATATTGAGTGTGTTTTAAGTGCAATATACAATGTGACACTAGATGGCAATGGTGAGCCTTATGGAAAATTCAATGTATTTTTAAAAAACACTTTTTTAAAAAAGCATTTGCAGAACGGTTTTTATGTTTGGGTAGATTCCACCCCTGTCAGGTTTACTCCTGGTCAGGCATTGTTAATGTCAGGTTGACTCTTTCTGGATGTGCCAAGAAGTGATGCTGCTTTTATTTAGCAGTCTGGCTTCTCTTAATTAGTGTTTGTTTCTGCTCTTTTCGTGTAGTCTATGATAGCATGATCTGACCTTTTCATTATGAAATCTCAAACAATGTTTTCACAGGAACGCGAGTGACATTTGTGTCAACTGCTCTAGATAAAAAGGAAGAGAAATGTTACTCTCTTGGTTTACATTTTGAGTTAAATGAACATTTCATAACCATCCCACGTCAATATGAGTACAATTGGACCATTTTTCCATATGAGCAGAACTTTCTTTAAATCTAATTTGAAATGGAAGCACGCAACATTATAGATTAGCACAGTCTGAGGCAGAGAAGGCTCTGCTTGTTCAATGGGGTCATCTCTATGTGCACGTCTAATATTCCGGAACCACTTCTCACTTATGCCTCCATGCTGCTGATTCAGAAATTATTTTTTATCCACCATGACCCCAAAATTTATTTCCTGGAAAGAGTGACTTTCCAGGACACTGCTAGTTCAGACCCTATTAGTGTCTATGTGAAGTTAGGATTATTTGCTCTACTGTGAATCACTTTACATTTGCTTACATTGCAATGCTTTTCACCAGTTTGCAAGGAACGGATGTTAAGCTAAGCAGTCTGTAATTTTCCAGATCTCCCATAGAATGAGCGTGTGTGTGTGTGTTTATTTAGGTGGATTTCATCAAGTCCTAGATATTTGTTTTCTCAGGTGCTGCTGCGGTATGATGGGGTATGGAGACCATGAGAACATTTAAGTCCTTCCAGTTCCCATTCCTGCTTTCTTTCATAGCCAGAAATTAAAGTTAAAGGAAGGTAAGGAGAAGAGAGTTTTGGGACAGTGGGGGCAGCTTTTGAGGACAAGAGAGTTTGCAGCGAAAGGCAGTTAATTTTTCTTAGCCTATGGCTTGCCTCATCAAATTACCTGAGTTCTTCCAGTTTTTCTCAGATGAATTTGGATGGTGAATTTGAGTGATTTCTGTTAATCTAAGATAAATTTGAGGGAGTTTGCTCTTCTCTGGTTTTGCTTCTTTCCTATAGAAATATTCCCTTCATATGCATCTCTCTATATGTAGATGGCAGAGAGCAGGAGGGGTGTGCATTGTATGCTGTAGTAACACTAACACACACACACACACACACACACACTGTTTTTTGTAGTAGCATGTGTCTCTGTGTGTAGAAACTAGATAACAAAACAAGGGCTGCCTCTGTGGTGTACACCAGACTTAGCAGTTTGGAGATTATATCCTCTGGACCACTTTCCTAATATAAATAATGTTATTGATGAGTTTCAGGCAAGGCTTGACACTTTATTTTCCTTTCAGTTTTGTGTAATCACAGCTTCTGGTAGATTTTAGCTAAAAATAATTTTCTTGTGTCTTGAAGGGGGCAAGGGATTGGAGAGACTAAGGGGGTTCTTTGTTGCCCGAAGCATAGACAATAGGCTGGGAAAAGTTCAAATAAAAATTGTTTTGTCAATACTTTATGAGATGAATGAATCAATACCAACTCATCTGGCCTCCTCCTACCCCGCTTTAAATGAAAAGTTAGAATTGCCTTGGATGCACTTTATGCTTTCTTCACACTATGTCAAAGAGCGAGGCATACAAAATTACTGGGGAGTGGGGAGAAATACATCTGTTACTCTTTGGCAGTTTTCAGACATCAGCTAGAGTATTCTATAAATATTTCATCTGTGGGCTGTAGGGCCTTGTGTAGTTTGGGCAATTTATATGTGCAATATAATGGGTAATAACCCAGAAAGACATTTCAGAACACACGCCGGATAATTTCCTAAGGAAAGTTCTAAAGCAATGTCTTTATATGACAATACAGTACGTTTGAATTAAAAAGACTACACCGTTTGCCAAGGCAAGGATGTTGCACACATCTGCTCTCTGTTGATGAACTAGATGGAAAGGAAGATGTGGAATATCAACTGCTGTCAAATACAAAACAGTGTTACAGATGTTGGCATTATAATGGCTTAGTCTGATGTCTTGCTAACAGGCCAGAATTATTTGGTCTGTGTTCCATCATGTTTCATCAGTGAGAGCTATTGACTGCCGAGGTTCTTCTGGTCACTGGGGATCTTGGAATGGGCTAAACCCTTGGTGTTTTAGCACATGCTCTGCATGCAGCAGCGCCCAGGTTCAACCCCTGTCATCTCCATCCAAAATGATTAACTAGCAGGTGATATGAAAGACCTCTGCCTGAGACCCCAGGGAACCACTGGCCATCAGGGTAGACAATATAAGACTGGATGGGGACCTGGTACGACCTGGATGGGGATGGTACGACCTGCCATAAGGCAGTTCTCTATATTTCTGCAGCTTTCTCTCTTTCTCTTTCTCTTTCTCTTTCTAGCTTTAGGAATACAGTATGCAGCAGAGTTTGGAAAAGGGACATATCCCAACTGATACATCTTCAACCACTGCATTTCTTAGATGTGGTATAGCTCCTTGCTAGTTGTGAGGCACTGCTCCTGCCCTGCCCCCACCCCTCTTGCAGGCCACCCAACTAACTGAATCCTTTTGCAATTTCAATAAAAGAAAATGAGACAAGGAGAGACGGGAGCTGTGTGTGTTGCCCAGTGTTGTGTCTTTGCAAACAGAGTGTCTCTCTGGGAATCTGACAGTGGGCTAATGGATTTGTTACCTGTTGATAGACTACTCTGTTATGCTTTGCTTGCATATGTGTAAATGCATTTCAAAAATTACAGTGACAAATACGTTCCTGGTGTTCTCTCATTCAAAAGGAAACTAGACCCTTTCATGGTACTTATCTGGATTTCTTCATAATACCATGGCATCCAACTGTTAACCTTTCAGATAACAGATACCATTACTTGTCGGCCATCAGCTAAAGTTAAAAATCTATTAACAGGCATGAGCACAAGCCACAGAATTTGCCTTAGATCTGTACCTGTGCATTAAAAAAAGAGATACATTTCTAAGTTGCAGTCTACTGAGCTGCATTGAGAAAGTAGGTGTGGGAAAATAGCATAAATATCAAGGAAAGAGAAGGGTGGGGCAAATTCCTCCCCCAAGGACCTGTTGCACCAAGGGTCATTACTGGCATGGGCTTGTCCCCGTTCATGGATCTGTGTGGTAGGAGTGCAGTGAAGAACTCTTTATTGAATTGCATAGAATAAGTTACAGATCTTCAAGAAAAAACCCCAAAGATTTTAGGCCTCCACCAAATCAACAATAAGAACCTGAGCTCCTATTTTGCTAGTGACATGGAAGAAAAGAACTCTGCATCTGACCATAGTCTGTCTTCTTCTGCAGGGTATTCAAGGAGGGTGACTCTTATTGAACAGCACATTTATATCCCACCTTTCCTTCAAGGAGTGCAAGCTTGTGTAAATGGTTCTGCTTCTCTCTTTAATCCTCAGAACAGGCCCATGAGGCCAGTTAGACAGAGAGACAGCAAGACCATAAGAGGCGGCTCATCTCATCCAATATCCTGTTTTCACAATGGCCAATCAGATGCCCACAAGTAGGACATGAGTGCAATTGCATAGGTGGGGAGAGCAAGGAAAGGCCACAGAAACCTGCTTTTCATGCAGAAGGTCCGTTTCATTCCCCAGCATCTCCAGGTAGGGCTGGGTAATATTCTTGCTTGAAATTGTGGAGCACCATTGCCCATCAGTGTAGATAATACAGAGCAAGGTGGATGAATGGTCTGTCTCAATATGACGCAGCTTCCTACGATTCTTTTACAGGGTGTGGAAGGAGGCCAGCTAGCATGGAGCACTAAACTTCAGTCATTTGGGGAACTCAAAAATTAATCTCATTGTCGGAAAGTGTGTGTAAGTAGAGATGCGTGAAATGCATTTTATGAACAGAATTGTGGTGTATGAATCGGTCCTCCCCCCTCTCCTCTCATGGAGAGGTACACAATTGTGAATCCCAGGGAACCTGTTGTTCCTGAACAGCACTGCTATTCTAGCTTCACTAGAGACCGCATGAATGTCAAAAATTTGAGTTTATTGTCAAATTTAGTTTTCTCATCACTTCCCGAGATCCTAGGAAAATGTCAACTAAATCCAACACAATTAGAAGTATCCTTGACTGAAAGGCCAAAGCGTTCTCCCTCAAGAAGTTATTAAAAGAACAATTTAGAGGCAGTTTGCTCAGTACCTGTGGAAAATTGATAGCTTGTGCTTCTCTTATTCTTCAACAAAATGGAAAAAAAGTATTTGGCAAAGGAGAAGCTGGTGGCAGTTTCTTGTGTAACTACTGTGCAGACTGTGTTGGGGGAAACATACCCAAGCAACTTAACCCCATGTGGTTCTTCTATCTGGTGTTCTTCTTCTATCTAGTGTTCTTCGCAAGGAGCACGATGGTGCGATGTTAGTGCAGTGTATGAAAAGGAATTTTAAAAAGCTTGCAAGTTCAGAGGTACAAAGTCGAGTTCTAGTTTCACAGAACTTAAAAGGCTTTTGTGAGTTTGACCTGAGGTTGAAGGTTCAGAATAGTTTAATTGAACTCTGCGGGAACTGAATAGAGTGGCATGGGGACCACAGCGACTTGCTTTCATTCTTACTTCCCTGGCTGATCTTAAAATAACATCCAGGCCACAAGAGTGGTAGAAGACAATTCTGCTCCTGCTTCTCTCCTATCTTCAAGGGAGCTGTAGAGAGCTGGTAGAGAAAATGGCTTCAGATGAGTTTCGTGTTGAATCCGGGTCCTGCTCCAAGCTCCCCTGTGGAACTCAAAGACTTGTAGAGCTGCTGCTTCTGTGTTCGGTCACATGGATCTTACAGGATACCTTATTACAGTTTGGTTAATGATCAGAATGTGCTGCAGTCAGTTGTTTATAGGTTCTTCACCACAAAGCAGAAAAGAGATCAGGAGAGTGGGGAATACCAGCCTCTGTGGCTGAATAAGGCCACCCAGGCCCTTCTGGGACTCTCCCAGTCCATGCCCACTGCCCACTCCATCACACTAGGAGATGGCAGTCATTTGCCCTGCTCTCTTTTGGGGGACTTTTGCCTGTATCCTTGAATTGTGACAATGCATCTTGGTTATCTGGGTGCTCTCTGTGTGTTCCTTGAAATAAACCTCTAACTGGAAGGTAGTCTCCTACAGAAAGGTGAGAGGCACATCTATTGTTCTGCCTGCTTTTGCTGCTGGGCCTCCCCATTATGGTTGTTTTTTGCTTCTTGCCCCCACCCTCCACTGACATGTGGCCCCTGGAAGATTCCCTATCATCCCTTTGTTGGTACCTGCACTCTCTGTGGCAATACTGGGATGCTTTGATTTTCCGTAATGCAAGTTATAGTGATTGCTGTTAGAGCGACTGCTAGCCTTTGGATTGGGTCAAATTGGATGAGTGTCACTTGAGCATATATGCATCAGATGCCACAGAGTTTAAGAAGGATGTTGACAAGCTGGAATGTGTGCAGAGGAGGGTAACTAAGATGATCTAGGGTATAGAAACCAAGCCTTATGAGGAACGGTTGAAGGAGCTAGGTATGTTTTGTATGATAATCCCTGTTAGTGTGCTTTGTGAGCTCCTGGAGACAACTAAATGGAGATCATTGACCACTGACACATAGTACTAGCATAGGGCTTTATAGAAAATTTCATGGTGGAAATAATTTGGTTTATTGTACAACAAGCTCTGCATAGACACCCTTCTATATAATGAGATTTTAATGTGCAAATGACATTTGCCAATGAAAAGAAGCAAACAGAGGCACGTGGTGCCAGAGAGGATCACAAAAGTATGCTGTCCTGGTGAAATCAGTGATAGCACCAAAGCAGTATTTTCAAAACTGTCTTCTGGGAAATCCACAGCTGCTTCGGATGATAATTAGGGCCTCCTCATTACGAAGATCATAGATGATGGATAAGCTTCTTGCTATGACAGGTTTCCCATCTTGTCAACCTTTCCCTTGAGATGTGCAATTGGAAGAGTGTTGGGTGTGTTCTGGATTGCATTCTATGGTTACAGAAAGCAATGAAGAAAATCCAGTAGCCCTGCCCAGGACAACACATGAACTTACATGATGAAATGAACTTACATTATACTCATAAAATGCAAGTATTTGGCAGAGGACAAATTGATTTAGAAATACTGAGCAGGATATATGGTTTTTAAGGTACCCAGGAAAATACAGAGATGTGCTGGAAGGCAAAGTGTAATGAATTTAACATCAACAAGTATTTCCAGAGACCTACCAGAATCTTTCATGGCTGCCTGACCAGGTCTAGCTTGTGAGAGGCAGGGGAGAGAGAGGCTATGACCTTAGTAAACCATGGGGGTGTCAGCAGTGGCTGGTTCAGCATCTCTGCTGACAGTCGGTTCCATGATCCATCTGGAAGTTGAGTCAGATGGGCCAGAAGGGGCTGTATGGGGTGAGATTGTGGGATAAACAGATATGCTTAGCCAGCCAGAAAATAAATATGCAGCTGGCAGAGCATCAACGAGGGGTCCCAAGCAGGGAAACAAACAAACAGAGATGACAGGTTGTGATTTACAGTGACAGAGCAGAGTAATGGGACAAGTCCAGGGCAAAACAGATGCATCGGGAAGGCAGAAGGTGGACAGGTTGATGAAGGAAATAAGAGTGCCAGTGAAGGTAGCAAATGAACTGCAGAAAGGAGAGGTAGTGCAGAGATATGGAAATGGAAACCCTTGCCTAAAGGAGATAGGACACAGCAGAAGGGAAGAGAAGTTGCTGTAAATCTGAGGCAAATCACACCAGTGGTGGGCCAAGGTGGTATAGGAGAAAAGGTGGGGCTAGATAAGGGCCCTATGCTGCAAAGAACCTGTAGTCATCTGCGGGAATACTATAACAAACAAAATAAAACAAATCCATGTACAGAGGGGATAAAATGATAAGAGCCCTAATACCTGCAGAGTAAGGGATTCCCTTTTCTGGAAAGGGACACCCTAGGTTTCTGAAGATCCTTGGAACCCTTAGGGAGGAGCACCACACATGGCTTGGAAATTCTCAGGTTCTATTTCACAGGGTTGTTGTGGAGATAAAATGGGAAGGGGAGAACCATGTATGCCACCTTGGAGATCCTTGGAGGAAAGGGTGGTATATAATTTTAATGAATGAACAGATATGTTCAAATGGGGTGGATGTCCACACATTTCAAATGACAACAGTGAAGTCTAGCAAGTTTGGCCAGTGTCCATATTAACTGTATGTTTACTCTAATGCAAGACTCAGAATCTTCTCCATTATGTATGATTGAATTCATGAAGAAAAGATCCTTCAAGGTAGGAAATTTGAATATGGGTATAGTTGAAGGTAAAGTGCCTTGAACACAGCATGCTAAACACAAAGAAAAGGGGAGACCCAGGATAAACTAAAGAAGAGAGACTTGTTTCTTTAAGATTTGTCCAGCTGTTCTGATAATTTGTGGCCTGCTATATACTGTGCCATCTGTGGATTGGGCTGTTCATGGGTGAATCCAGCACTAGCTGCCAGCAATTATTTCCATGATTGAGGTGGTTAACTTGGAAAGAGTACCTTCTGGATATGCCTTACATGTTAGGTTTATGCATATGGCATAGTTAGTTGGATCAAGGCTTGATTAATAGTCATTTGATTCTAATCTGTAGAACAAATGAAGGCAATTGCCATATGTCATAAATAAATTGTGTTGAACATCTCCTCATTGATTTTGTTTCCATTTTAATTCATGTAATCCAGACAAAGGGCTTTGGTTTGCTAATATTTATGAGCGGCACATCACCGGAAAGTTACTCTCATGAGAATATGTGAGAATTCTCCTATCCTTGTCTTAATGTGGAAAAGGAAGGGCAGCTCGATAATTTAAGACAGGACTAATCAAACTGCATACTACAACTCTCATCACCCTTGATCACTTGCCATGTTGTCTGGGGATGATTGGAGATGTGGTCCCTAGCATCTGGAGGGTAGCATGTTGGCTACCCCTGATTTAAAGGGCTCAGAGGTTGAATAGGCAATGGGGTGAAACTTATGTTCTTAGTCCCACATTCTACACCTGCAACTGGGCTCTGGCACCAGAAGTGAACTCACCTGGGAGGCCACATAGTGTCCAAAGGAAGTAATAGTACCACTCTATTCTGTAACTGCATGAAATGGGTCGGGGGCTTCCATTAGGATGGTGCAAAGCAATATCAGATGTTTGGCATCTGCATGTAAACTGACAACTTGTTCACACTCCTCTGAACTCATTCCAGCTTGTCAATATCCTTCTTAAAGTGTGGTGCCCAGAAATGGGCACAGTACTCTATGTGTGGTCTGACCAAGGCAGAGTACAGTGGGACTATTACCTCCCTTGATCCGGACACTATACTGTTGATGCAGCCTAGAATAGCATTAGCTTTTTTGCTACTGCATCACAATGTTGACTCATGTTCAATTTGTGGTCTACTAAGACCCCTAGGTCATTTTCAGGTGTACTACTGACAAGCCAGGGGTCTTCCATCCCATATTTGTGCAGCTGGTTCTCCCAGTCTAAGTGCAGAACCTTACATTTGTTCTGTTTGAAATTCATTTTGTTAGTTTTGGCCCAGTTCTCCAATCTGTAAAGGTCATCTTGAATCCTGAGGGGAAATGTTAAGAATATCCCCCCATGCACCTTCTCTTACATATGAGCCAACAGTTGAAATGATGGTAGACGTACAGCTTTTGCCAATGTATTTAGCAGGATACTTTAGCTCTTTGTCAAGGTCATGCAGAATTTCCAGAATCAAATTTTAAATGAAGAACAGAGCTATTTTTATAGATACAAAATATACCACAGGTTAAAAAATGGTAAGATAGCAAAGATTTCTGAAGCCCTGGTTGTATTCAAAGCAAGGCTGAATAACAGATACATTTTGATAGCGATGAGAAAGGTAACATCTAAGCATGGACTGGACCTGGTCAGCATCAAGTCAAGAGGTCAAAATTACTTAGTAATCCTCTTTGATATTTGCTTTTTGTAAAAACAACAACCACTGAGAAACTTCTATACTGAAGTCTCATGATTTTGGTTGGAGTTAATCTAATGCCTAGCCTACAGCAATATTGCAGAAGACAGAGATTCCTTTCAGCACACAAAATGACTGGATTCTGAAGAACTGATGGGATAGATTAAAGAGTTGTGAAATACTGATCCATATTATCTTTCCTGTTTTCCTGTAAGGCCTGGATATACGTTTCAGCAAAGAGCTGCTGAACAGTCTGCTACTCACAAGATTTGGGCTACATAGACAAGTTAAGTAAGACAGGAGCCCATGCTACATTGCAGCTTCCCTTCCATGAAAAGGAAGAAAAAACTCTGAAAAGTATATTTTCTCTTATGATGGAAGGAGAGCTGCACTCCTGAGCAGACCATGCTCTCCAGTCAGCCCTGCCCACAGCAACTCCCACCTCTGAGTCCTCCTGCTATTGGCCAATCTGCAGGCTGGCAAATTCAAATTTCAATGACCAGTAGGAGTGGGATTATGTTGCCACTGGCCAGCAGCACCTGGATTGAGATACATGGCATGGTGGTGGGACTCTGCCATGCCACAACCACCACCACCTTTGCTCACTGCAAAGGTGAGCAAAAATTCCACCACACTCATGAGCCACAAACATGCACCTGTCTGGGCAACAATCTCCTGATTGAATTCCAAGCAGAACTAAAAACTAACGCAATGTTGGCTTTCTCTGACTATTTTGTGAGCAGTGCAAGGGTCTATATTTATGGTTATGGTTATAAAGCATATAGCTTAATGTTTACATGAATGTTTCTTGTGCCATTAACAAGTGAAGTTAGGGACTTTTTTTAAAAAAAGAAGAAGCTTTATTACTACAGATTATCTAAGGATACAAGAAATGGCTGATTGCGTTAATTAAAAATATGGCAATTGCAATGTGTTGCTAAGTATTCACACAACAGGAGGTTGCTCAGTTTCCCTCAGTCAACTTTAAATGTAGTTTTAATTAAACTGCACGACTTTACATAAGAATCAGATCTTTGAATGAGAATTGGAAAGTAAATGACACACTCAGAACATTTCATCTCCCTGAGCAGCCTGAATTGGATATTCGTTTATTTTTCTCTAAATTCTATTGCAGCAGAGTCTAAACAGGCTTATAGAGAGTGACAAGATATAGATTACTAAGAATAGAATTTGAAGAATCAAACTCTAAACACTATTTATAGCCCTGGATAAAGAAAGTGTATGCTTAAAACATTTTTTATTTTATTTTTAAGAAACAAAAACAGATGAAATATCATTTATCCCTTACTGTATATTTGTTAGTTAGGATTTCCATTGATGCATATATTTTGCATGAAAAAGCCCTAAATATTTATTTATAAAAAAATGTAGGCTGCTTTTCACCATGGATGCGGCCCCAAAGCAGTTTCCAACACAAAATAAAACAAAACAGCATTTGAAGCAAAATGAACACGAAAACACAAATTAGCAACAGCAATACATAATACTAACAGTCTTAACCTCCCGAGCAGACTCAACCCTGTTTTCTCCACAGATGCTTAGGTGTTTTGTTTATAAAAATAAAAAAGGCCATGTGATCCAGCCAGTCAGGAATCTCATAGCAAAAGTGATGATATCATATCACTTTGTTGTCAGTCAAGTTAGTTATTTAATGACATCAGAAAGCCAGGGGAGGTGGAACGCAATGGTTATTTTGCCATCATTCTCCACCCATTTTGATGCCCCCTCTTTCAGCTATAACTGAAGATTGTGTTCCATGTAGGAGTCACATAGTTTTTTTGCATAACTCATAATTGTGAAATATTGTTCCTTAAACGTTTTACTATCCATTATAGACAAAATACTATACTATGGAACAATATTTCACAATTATTATGTGAGTTATGTGATTTTGCCACAGCAGATAGCAAGACAAATAAGAAAGTTTTGTGCTGGAAATAAATGACAGTGACATAGAAACAGTGTGGCATGCAAACAGAGGAGAGTGAAACATTGTCTTCCTACACACCTGTTTTCCATGCAGATTAGCCTGCTTATGGATTGTGAATATTTGGAAGTTCCAGAGCACAGTCTGAAGGCACACAATAATACAGCAGCCTTGCTGAAGTAGATCTGTGTCTTGCCAGTCCCTGGAAGGGAGACTGTCCAGGAGTCTTATGAGTTCTGTCTTGCAATGAAAGGTGTAAACAACAACAGAACCAACAAATATGACATTTACAGGTGAGGAACAAAGACTCCCAGTGAGAATTTTGCCAGTTAGATATTGCTGAGCTACCTGGACAAATACTCTTGATAGTATAAGACAGCTTTCTAAAGTTTGCACTATTAAAAGTTACCATTAATGTTTTGTCCTCTGTGTCATCATTCAGAGAATGTTACTTATACACCCAGTTTTCTTAAGCTTCCCCACTCTCCGTCTGCTCAATATTAAATAGCAAGTAGAGAGATATTTAGAGTTAGGGTGACCTTCTTATGGCATGACGTGCTCTTTTTAAAGGGCAGTTCAGATTTGTTGCCAGAGTCATTATAACCACAGAACTGTCTTGGCTTTGACATCAGATACAGTGAACCATCTGACAAAACGTTTCCGCATCTGTAAGGTGAATGTACTCAAAGAGATATTTTTTAAAGTCTTTTTTCTTGGAAGCAGTAACTTCCCCAACCAAAAGAGCCATTTCTTAAAGGTTTCAACACTGGTTTTGTTTGTCATAGGCAAATGTTGGTTGTTCTTCCAAGCAATGCTCTCTTTACATTGTCATGTTTTTTGTTCTTTTTAAATTAAAAAACACCCTCTGTTTTTCTCTAAAACATCACATTTAACAGTGCAGTCCTGTTCTCAATGAACTCTGTGGAGTTTACTTCTGAACAGACCTGCATAAGATTGCACAACCCTCTGCATATTGACTCAGAAGTAAGTTTAACTGTTAGGGCTGCCATATTTCCAGAATGGTGCTTTGTCCTGCAAGTCAATCACAAAATCACGTTTCTTTGGCATTTTTTT
This sequence comes from Podarcis raffonei, assembly GCF_027172205.1. Classification (NCBI taxonomy): domain Eukaryota; kingdom Metazoa; phylum Chordata; class Lepidosauria; order Squamata; family Lacertidae; genus Podarcis; species Podarcis raffonei. Next base: position 71,676,902 of record NC_070605.1, read on the forward strand.
TGAGGGGAAAAGCTTGACAGCTGTGGGCTTTGTCTAAAAAAAGCTCAACAACTTTTGGCACATAGGATTGCAACCTTACACCTCTTTGGGTGTTCTTTTTTTCGGTAAATGTGCAAGCAAGGGTGCAGGGGTGAGGACAGGAATGGTGGAGAATCCTGACAGAAAGAGGAAATTGATGTTGCTTTCAGTCCACAAATGATGCATAATTACACACACACCAATTTGCTTTGCATTTCCTTCACGTTGAAATGAGTGGGGTGGAATAACATAATGACAATGGCCCGGTTTCAAGTATTCTCTGACTGCCAGTGAAGGGCTGTTGTGCTAGCATAGGGAAGCTGAATGTGCAAAATGGAAAACTTTCTGTACTCATATTGGGTCCCCATGCATTTTAGAACCCTGGAACACCACGGTTCTAAAATGTATGGGAAACCTACATCTGTACAGGATGAACGGTTTGCCACTTCAGACAGTGACCCCTCCAACTTGTGAAGGGTGCCAAGAATGATGGAACTAGCATGCTCATTTCCTCTAACCACCTGTATATGTTTATATAAAACAGAATTGGAAGGCCTAGAAGGGTTATACATGATACATCTCTGACTGACACAAGAGTTACCTAAAACTCTTCCTGGCTCATCTTTTGGGAAAGTGGGTGCTGTACAGTTCTCAGTGCCCAGCCCCCCAGTGAGGGAGCTGAATGAGGCTGAAAAATGCTTAAGTGTAGCTTTGGCAGGCCAACAGTGTGTGCTAAAAACATACCGTAATCCTAAAGTAAGGTCTTTTAAAGAAATGAAGGGACATTTTTTATTCCTTCCTCCTGGCCATCTCTAGAAGGTTGAAAAGTTCTACCAAACAATATGTAATGGGCTTGACCACTTCTGAGCGATGCAAGAAATAAGGTTTGGACCCTAAGAAAATTTAATTGAAGGAAGTTTGAGGAAGAAATTGTTGATGCCTTCTCCTCTTCCCAGAAGCACCCCGTGTTCCAGCCCACATTGTTCAAGAGTCCTCTATATAGCAGTGGAGGAGAACTCTCCATCCCGTAGGCCTAATTAAGCCAGCTATCATCTCGAGGGAGGTCAAAAGTCACCACAGGAGTGAAGAGGAGATGGGAAACTTTCCTTCCAGGAACTTCCTTGTGATAATTTATCTTACGATTCAGGTCAATGTAAGAAATTGCCAGTAAAAGCAACATCAACTTTATCAGAAGCAAGTTCATGCCATCACCAAATGCTTTACAAGTTACACAGGATGCTTATAAACTTTACAGTACGAAGCCTTTAAGGAACTATACAAATTAATCTGTAAAGTTAATAGTACTGTAGTTGTGTGCATTTTTCAGCTTGCAACTCAAACTAAATAGCCTGGTGCAATTCCATTGATTCTTTGTCTATTCTTCCTTTCCTTTTTCTAAATGGAGTCTGTACTTGGTTTACATCCAAACTAATGCTGTTGGGTTGCTTCACTTAAAATGCATTAATCTTTAAAACTGATGCTGGATTCCAAAACCCCATGTCCAGCAATTAATTCAAATATGGAAACTGCAAGAATTCACTGAAGGCATGTAAGAACATTTCTCTCTATATAAAGTTAAACAGAGAACACACACACACACACACACACACACTGCCTTGAACCAACAGTTTGAAGTTTAAGGCTATGATCCAATGACCTGGGAGTAAGCACCATTTAGCTCAATGGGACTTACTTCTGAGTAGACATGCATAAGTTTATACTCCTAGACTGTTATCTGGTTGTGGGGGGGGGTCATGTTTCCACTGTCTGTGATCTCAGCACTGGGAATTCCCCACCCCACACCCCACAGCAAATTACAGTCACATGATTCAATTTGGCCCTGACTTCCAAATAAACATGCCCAGCATTGCACTGTAGGTATATTACAATGTGGAAGGGAGACATGCACCCCCAATATGCATTTAAATTTGTGATCCCTGAAAAGCAATGCATTGCAAATGGAAGTTATTTATCATTGGATATATATCCAATTTATGTCATTTCTTCCTCAAGTTAGTGATGTGTGTTAAAGCCTTCTCCTATTGATAGATATTCTCCCCTTGGCTGGGGTGTCTCTGTTTTGTTAATTCTGTGCTGAAGCATACTATGGGCTGTTGAATCAACACATTTTGTTTAATGTGTCTATATCCCACCCAGAAAGAAAATTACAATTCCATTTGAAAACAAAGCTGCCCCCTAGCTGTTTGTCCTATAAAAATAGCTTCTGCACCATTAACAAAGCAATCTAATGAGAATCCCACAAGGAGCCATTTGCTGAGCAGAAAGGCAAACAAAAACATAAAAATAGAGTATATGCAGGCCTGAATGAAACATAAATTGTGATTATAATTTGCATGCTATAGTTTTACATTTTTCATGTGTTCATCTCTTGACCCCTTGCCTACTACTCTGCAACATACAACTTTTACAATGTGGTGAGATTTAGTCAGCATATTTCTGTAATAATATCAGAAATTTAAGCCTATAATGGGAAGCCACAGTATCATGGCAGGACATAATAACGTATAAAATGAAGAAGAGATCAGTTTAATGGACGTACAACAAGAAGGAAATCAGTTTGCTTTTTTACTTTACTGCACAGTTTTAATAGTGCTGCATTGAAGCTTTCAGTTTCACGAAAGATATTTCAACTTAGAAAAAAGATTCCATTTTTCTTCCTCATTCTTATTCTTTAGAATTTCAGTGGGTGTGAAGATAGTGTGTGTTGTTCCTGGTCCATTCAACATGTCCCCACTTTTCTGCAGTTTCCCCAGTTGCCCATGCTTCCCAATCTGAAAAAAAGCTTCATGGGAGGAGTTACCTAACAAAGTCTTCTGCTAGGCTTTGACTGGAGCACAGAAAGCCTGAGAAACTAATTGATCACTGCAGTCACTGATTTTGTTTTTAAGGGAAATACTTCCATTTGATTACACACACACACATGCCGCCAACAACTTTCCACATTGATTTATTTAAAAGGGCTTTATTTTTTAAAATAAAATAGCAATGGACAGCTACCAGGGGAATGTTACACTGCTTCCCAACATCCCCTTGCTTACAGGAAAGCCCAGTTTGAGGATATCATTTGGCTTTCAGGAATCAAGGGCACCCAGAAAGGCCACAGAATGCAGGCCACAAGAGAGATGGCTAGTAGAATGGAAGAAAAGACAACCACAGCCTCATTGGCCACCTCAAAAGTAAGGTGAGTGCAACAACAACCCCCCCACCTCATCCCAGACATAAGAATTACACCAAAATTTATTCTCCCTTTTGCTGACTTTCAAATACAATTTCTTTTCTCATTAATTGATGGAGAATGATTAAAATCTAGTGGGGGGATTTGCATAGCTCTAGTTTTTAATTCTGGCATAAGCAAAAGGACTGTGTTGGCTCTGCTGCCTGCATTTTACATCACTGCAATGTAGGCTGTGTACCAACAACGATCTTTTTGGAGCAGTAGCAGCAATTTTCTTCTCACTGCTCCCATGGCCTCTATCTAGCTCTGGAAGCTGGATAATATAATGGTGAAATAAGAGAGAGACTCTCAGTACTTGAGCATTTTCCTAATTTTAGCTATTTGTCCTCATCTCATAAGGGCACTTGGAGTGTTCAGACAACCTATTGATGTACTATCACTGTGGAGAAGCGGAGAGGGGTTATATTCACTGACCCCCATCCCCTTCCCCTGCCCTTTATATTGATTGGGTACTTTGGACACAGCCTACATGCCTACAAGCGCTACATATGGGGTTGGATCCAGTGACGACTGAGTAGAACTCTGCCCAGTCAGTGTGACATTCATTTATCTATCTTCCCACTATAGCTCCCTGCCCTCCCCCCAAAAAGGTTTTCCCTGAGAGGCAAGGGATGCTTTTGAATGGCTTGGAATGGGGTATGGGGGGCTACAGTAGGATGGGAGAAATCAGAAGAATTTGACAGAAATGCCTTCCCACTCATGCAATATGCCAAGCCAGTCCTCCCCCCCCCCTGCAGTTTTGCAGGCTACAGATCATGTGGGCAGTATCTATGCACATGACTTAATTGACACATGGAATTTTGAATTCAGCAAGTGGCATCCCAACCTCTCTCTCTCCATACATTGGTGGCATATGGGTATGGTGATGAGTTGGGAAATGAACTGGCAGTGACGGCCCCCAACTTGGATGGCTTTAAAAGAGGAATGGACAAATTCATTGACACATTAATAGCTCCTAGCCATGATTGCTGTGCTGTGCTTCCACAGTCAGAGTCAGTAATGCTTCTGAATATCATTTGCTGCAAACCACAGGAAGATAGAGTGCTCTTGTGTTTGGGTCTTCCTTGTGGGCTTCCTGTAGGCATCTCGTTGGCCACTGTGAGAACAGGATGATAGACTAGATGGGCCATTGGCCTGATCCAGCAGGCTTTTCTCATGTTCTTAACGAAAACAGATTGCACGCAGCTCTGAGCTCGTAGATTGCATGCAGCTCTGATTTGGGTTATATGTTTTATTTATTATACTATCACTTTTACTTCATTAAAAAAACTTTCTAAAGAGACAAGAAATACTGTGAATCTAAAAGTAAATAACATCCTTGTTGGCATAGCAGACTTGTTAGTTTGAAAATACCTGCAGAACAAGCAAGCAGATGTACTGCATACACAATGGCTTTGTTGGTGCTGCTTATTACCCATTTATGAGGCAGATGATTTCCTATGACAATGTTTGAAATTTAGCTTCATCGTCTTGGTTAGAGCGGAGCATCATGTTGTTTGTACTGCACTTGTGTTCCTCTTGTTTCTGCAGTGTCCTCTTGTGCACTTAGATAAGGCATGAGAGTACAAACAAACACTGGGTGGCTAAAAAGAGGACAGTGGAGATGGTCACACGCAGAATGTGTAGAGGTGGCAAATCATTGTGTTTAACTGTTAACTTCCAACTCTTATTATGCATCTAGCGGTAAAGCTTTTAGAGTGATGTGATGCTGGTAGCTCTTTTGTAATTAATATGGTGAAGAAAGACATGTATCCTAAGTAGAGAGATGAGGGAAAATGCACATCTCCACAATTGTAAGCTGCTGCCTAATCCTCTCTTTTTTACACCTGAATAAGGCCTTCTACAAAATTGATATTTTTCTCATGCAGATTAAATATAAATTGAGAATACATGCCATATTGAAATTGGATTTTCATAGAGTATGAACATGCTAGGCACCCGTCACCCTGGGTGAGTGTGCTATTAATGCACGTGCATAGGAATGGTGACCCATTTTAAGTCTGATGCCAGTTATGTCTAACACTATATGACTAGGTTTCTTTGGCATAGTGTCACTTAAAGCTTTCTAATTTCTCACACACCTAATCACTTGGGTGGCTTAATTCAACTTGTGCTGCTATTTTGTTCTTGTATGTTTTAAAGTGCATGTGTGGCAAATTATGGGTATACTTGCCCAAGACCTTCAGTTCTGGTCCCTGGGACTTATAGTTCTGTGAAGGGAATAGGAGTCTCCTAACAACTTGCAGTACCCATAAAAAGCTACAGTTCCCAGGTTCCTTCATGAGAAGCCATGGTGGTTAAAGGGCTTTAAATGTATACTGCAGCTGTGGCCTAAGAGGTTCTACTACATGATACAATCTAGCCAAAAACACAGTCTTTTGGGATACATTCAAAGACCTCTTGAGGAAAAGGACTTGATGTTGGACTTGGACCACAAACAGTGATTCACGGTATTGAGAGGAACCCCTTTCTGAATCAACAGCCTAATGCCCTTCACTTTTCCATAAATCAGCATCTGAAGAATCAGAAGATACCACAACCAAACAACCACAACCAAACATGCCTATTGTGACAGCACAGTCTGTGACTTGCACCATGAGAGTGAAATGAAATAAGTAAACCAGACCTTTATTCTTGAAAACTTTACCACTGCCACCAATTGATGTCTTCCCCCCACACAGCTGCCTCCCCTAAACATATGCTTACACGCTCTGCAATGAAAGCCCAGAGAATGTGTGGGAAACAAAACCATACACCACCCCCTTGATGCATTGACTATCCCCTGGTTTAGTCAACTGAGCAGGGCTGCAGAGACACTAGCAAACACCAGTGCTATCATAACAGATCTCTGCAATACCATTCTTGACATAAATGGTAAATATAGGTTTTCTGACAGTTGATGCTCACATGTAAATGCAGTTCTTTTAGCTACAGCCATTGCAGAACAAGGAAGGATCTAGGAGCTGTGCTCCGTGGATCAGACCAGGCTGGAGTTCTTTTAGTCATTCAAACTCCAATACTCATTGGGACTGTGTGTTTCACAATCGTATCTTCAATATGACTTGGGGCAAGATAACAGTGGCGTGCCAGTTGTTTTGACTGGGCTCCGAAGTAAACAACCAGAGTACGCGGAAACACTGACAAAACTGAATAAGGATCCCAGGGTCTAGGGATGCAGCTTGGTAACTTTGTTCAGCTTTCTAGCATGACAAATGGTTTACTTCAGCTCTTTCATTTCTCAATACATTATTCATATTCATCAACAGTTCTCTTTTGCTCAGGTGTGCAGCCCTGTTGCTTGCTTTGTACGGGTGTCTCCCAATGGATAGTCTTCTAAGCCCTAGCCACAATTCTCCCTTTCTGAGATTTGTTTTACCAAAGGCATCAGGTTTATGGACCCCTATTCAGATGCATAAACCTATGACAGGCTGTAATGTCTCTTGATTGCTGCTATCAAGCCACTCAATCAAAAAATGCCATCATCTAGCTCAGTCTGTTGCATATGGAATAGGGGCAACAATTGCTGCCAGGACATTTGCCTAGGAAAGAGAAATTTGGTGCATTGTGTGTTCCTTCAGAAGGGTTGAAGAAATGAAAATAATTCCACACGTTCCAGATTAGCTGTATAAAAGACCATACAAAGATTCTACATTTCAAATACAAACATAAGAAGAGTCCAGATGGATGAGACCAAAGGCCCATTAGTCTAGCATTCAGTTCTCCCAGTGGCCAACATAAGGGGAACTATAAGGGAAACTCTCTACATTTTGTTGTGGCAAATTCCATAGTTCTGCTATTTACTGTGCAAGTAAGTACCAGGATGATATGATACCATCATAACATTTTCTTCACACTATTGCTAAATGTGTGATAAAACAAGTATCATTTACTATTTATTCAATAAATTTATTGGTCATTTTCCAGTTAAGTATATTTTCAAAGTGACTGACAGGAAAATCTCTGCTGATAGATGACGTACCGGCCATATAGTTGTTGTTGTTGATGATGTTGTTCAACTGAACATGCCCAAGCATCAACATTTGGCCTGAAGGAATTTTTGACAAAATTTGCAAAGGAAGTTAACAAACTGCTAAAAATTGAAACTTTTTAGAGATTTAAATTTTAACACTACAATTCACAAAATTATTTGAAATGATTTGTGTGCAAAAACATTGTCTTTTATATTTGAGACAGAATCAAATATGGTTGCATCACTTACTATTGCAATTTAAAATAAATTTAGCAGTTTCAGGTTTTGTGCTCTTCATTTTTCCTACAAGACATCTGTTTCGAAAATTGAAGTTAGCATTTGTTTGGAGGGGGGGCTTTGCAGTGAAAGTAGTTAGCCTTGCCTAGGGCACAAAATAGCTGGGCTCTGGCACTGTCCAAGGTTATGAATAATTATCTTCACACACAAGCAAGAATTGGTTATGATGGCTGAAAAGAAAGCAGGTGCATTAGAGCTACAATTCAAGGCCAACATTGTTGTGCCATCCATTTTTTAAAGCAGAATCTTTCCATGGAAATGAACGCAACATTCATCTTAGAAACGGATGCTTCAGTTTGGCCCAGGGGGATGTTTAGCAGAAACCTGCTTGGTAGTAACAAGCACCTTTTTATGTGAACATAGTTTGTGTCTAAGGGGGGGAAATGCGTCATTTTGTTAATATTCACAGTATAAAAGCACCATTTGCCCTGAGCTATGATATTTATGTGACACACAGAGCATATGAAATACAATTACATTTGCTATAAATAACTCTTGGATGACATTTACACACCACTGAGTCAATTCATGGTAGCCTTCCTTGGCACTCGCTCTCCAGTACCCATTGGTTTCAATGGGACTTTGGAGTATGTGAGAAGATTTGTAGCGCTGTGTTTTGTCACAACACTCCACTAACAGCACAATCCTATACAGTCTTACTCAGAAGTAAGTGCCACTGAGCTCAATGTGACTTACTCCCAACTAAGTGTACATAATGATTGGCTCCGTAATCATATGAAATGGAAGGGTTCAACTTAACCCCCAGGAATTGCCAATTCCTCCCTTTCTAACCAACTTTCTAACCAACTCAAATATATGAAACTACAAAGCCTGTGGTAAAGGAAAACTACTATCACGGAAATTGCTTTTAAAAACTCCTTTGCATTTTATGGTTAAGGGAGAAAGAAGAATAGGTATTACATATGCAGAGCATGTACTGTACTTGCAAGCAAAGCAATGGAAGCAGACTATATATTTTATTACCCACCAGAACCAAAGAGGGAAAAGAGCTACCTGATTAGAAAATGACCTCTATTTAATACTTTTACAGTTTATTTTGTCAGCAGTAGTGTTCACACTTTATTTTTCCAAGTTACTAATTTTCGTCCGGGGAAAGGGAGCATTGCAGAAAAGGTTATTTAAACTTCTGTATTCATGCAGATCCACACAGGATTTAATTCTAGTTTTCACTCCTCATAGTGGTTCTCAATGCAAGTCTCCGTCTTGGACCTTGAAAGAGTATTTGTGGTTGTATCTCCTGCTAAAGGAGGAAGCATAGCTAGCCTTTTGTCCAAACAAAGCAGCTGTTAGAGATGTCCTGGGCTAGCAAATGGTTTCTTATACAAACTAGTCTAGTCACAATGGCTATGTTCTGTACCCACTGTGTAGACCATACGCCTCTGAATACCTGTTGCTGGGAACTACTGCCACACTGAAGGATGGGTGAAGCTGTCTATCCTCCTGTTGAAAAACACTCAACAATATTGTCAAACATTCGCCACAAAACTCTTCTCCATGTTCTACATACTGACTGATTTCAGATGTAAGCCTCAAACACACCATGGGATGTGCTTCTGAGCAGACTTATCTAAGCCTGAGCTGTAAAGCTGCAGCCCTGTGCACACTTGCTTCAGAGGAAGCCCTATTGAACTCAGTGAGATTTGCCTCTGAGTAGACTTACATTGCTGTCTGACTTGAGAGTTAATTGCTCTGGATTGCACCATATTTCCATGGGAAATAGTAATCCACTGTAGGCTCTCAGATGCATTCTGCTTTGCTCTGAAATGGACTCTGATTTAAGCTGAGCTGAGGCCATGGATTTCCCTGCTGAGGAGTCCAAATCCTGATCTTCAAGTCACGTCCAGTTCTACATTCCCCTCATCCCCATCTTCTTAAATTAGGCAAGAACTGTGTTGCTGTTAAAGATTTAAAAAGAATATATGTATGAAACATTTGCCCTTTCACATGCAGACTCTTCTCTCCTCAGCCATGACAAGGAACGGCCTATTTTTTGTGCAGCCATTTTTCAAGGAATACCAGTGGACCAAAGGCATTCACCATGCTGACGCAGTGACTCACTGCAAGAGCTCACTCAGAGTACTCTAATTGGGCAGAACACTAAAGCAACTGTCTTTTATACGTTATATCCTCTAGCTTTATCCTTGTACGTTGCTATTCAATAGGGTTCGGCTATCTTGTTGGAGCATTGTGCAGGGTCTTGTGGTTCACTTTAATTAAAGCTAATCTCACAGAGCAGAGCCATTTTGGCAGCGAGGACGATAGCTCTTTCATACAAAAGATCCCTGGGAACACAGTGAGCAATCTCTGCACCATAATGGGTGAAATAGAGCTAAAATGCACTGATGCAGTACAGACTTTCTAAGCTAATGCCAATTGACTGTGCTTTGGCATATAGTCTGCACAGCTTTCCAGAAATGGGTAAACATTACAGTATTTTGCTGTGCACAATGAACTAAAATGTCAGTTGTTCTGCCTGAATGTATGTGTGTGAAAGAAGAGAGGATTTAGACCAAATAATTGACTGGAGCCTTTGAAACACAAGTGTTTCTTCATTAGGAACTCCCTTCTCCACCCCCCACCCCCAATAACTTCTACATTATACGTTCCTATTTATTTATGTTTGAGATTTAATTTATCCTGTCCCTATGGTCCCAATCATTTTTAGATAATAATTTTATTTAGATTATGGTCAGTGTGTGTGTAAGATTTTACTATTGATTGTTTTCCTCTTTTCAAATAGTTCAATGTTTTGTGCAGGAAAGGCTGGCTTGATTTCTGGACACATAATAGATTTTGATGGTTTAGTGATGGGATAACTATTGTAAGGAACAGTCTTACAGGAAGTAGGTTTGGCCATTAAACTGGGCACCAGTTTTGGACTGGGAATTACTTCCTTAGTTTCATTTTGAAAGGCTTTTTTGGGATTAGGAATTGGTTATTTGAAGTGCTAACCATGGCAAAGTGCATTCTCAGTATTAACTGGAGCCTCATATCCTCTGTCAGTGGTTATAGGAAGTTGTCACAGTGAATCAAAAACAACTAAACAGCTGTTAAGTGTGAGTTGGAAACCAGGAATTACACCAGGCATCAGAAATGAGGAAGTGAAGCTCAAGACTCAGAGGACAGGCCAAGAGTTGGAACAAGCCAAGAGCCAGAATCAGGAAAGACAACAAACAGTTGCTCAAGCAAATTCCTAGTCTGAACAGGAAGTATTGATACCCCTTCCTGTTTAGGTAAGCTAGTGACTAGGTTCAGTGTGCAGGGCCACTTCAGTACCTAGAAATCTTTCACTGCTCAGGGAGATATTGTAACCTGTAGTGTGGTGGTTGACCACATGGCATAGCTGTACAGAGGGTCATGGCTTCAGAGTTCTAGACAGCAGCTCCTGACACAATGCAGTCCAGGTTTCCAGAATTACACAAGTTCCCTCACATAGTTGCCTTTGGCATTCCCTGCCCTTAACTTCTAAGCTCCATTTCGTCAGCTATGCTCTAAAGTTTAGAAGGAGACAGTGGAGTTGCATCCTTCACTGGTGCCTGGGGCATGTGCGTATGCACATGGGTTCATGGGACTCTGCTGCACTGAGCTGCCCACCCGTCCATGCAGGGGGGAGCCAACATGGCCCTTGGCAGAAGCATCTCCACAATGTTGGCTGGGCGGCCATTTAGAAATGGGGCTGGTGCACAGCAGCAAGGCCAGACCAGGCTTTGGGGCCAAAAAGCCCCTGGTGGCAGGCAGGGCAGGAATCCCTGCAAGTGGGTACCTGGCTCGCAACCCGTCGATATCATGCACCCGGGGCTACGCCGCCCCCGGCTCTTCCCACGCTACATGGGAGACGTACATGGTGGTTTTTTTTAAGGCTAACAGTATGACAACAAAAAAGGCAAATACGATGTTAGTATGAAAATGTGACTTTATTTTTTAAAGTATTTAAAAGTATGTTTGTTTTGTATTTTACAAGACAGCAGCACTAATCAAGATAAATGTTGTATCTCTTAAATCAGTACTCTTAGATAAAGATGAAGATTGATCGAAATCTGCATGTAGATGGATGAGAAGTTAATCCATATTTGCATAAGTTAATAGTAGTTAGGATTAATTATACACATGTATATTTGTAAATAAATGCATTTTAGCCTCTGGGGGAAATGCAAGTTTTCTAATTTTCTTGATCTAATATTCCAAAGAGATATGAATATTCTCTGTTGCTTTCAAAATTGGAGCTGTCTGTTGATCACTAGTGTCAAGTTAGCAAAATGAAAAGGGTTAAGAAACTGTTGCTATCCTCAGTGGGGGGACTGAAAAGGACAAAAGATGGATTACACACCTGATTTGCACACCCATCCACTGCCATATGATAGGATAGAAGTGATGAACTGTCCTTTCTTTTAGATAACCTATCTGAAAATCAGTGAAAAGAGGTTTGTTTGATAAAATAGAACATTCCCGGATTAATTGATGGCAAAGCCCAGGATGGAACCCTGTCACCTTTGGTCTCCAGGCATCTTGCTCAATAAGACAAAAGAGAAAAATATAGGATTTCATAAGGACTGGATGGAGAAATAAGCATAAAAGCTATAACAATACAAGAATAATAAAGCTATTCTTTGAGTTAAAATGCATAGCAGAATGGTGATGGATTTTCATGATAGCTTTTAAAAAGAAAAACAATGCAGATTAGTGCAAAAATGTGTCAAGGTAAACTTTGGACTGGAAAAAAGAGGAAATCTACTTGGGCACTAAACCTTCAAACTATAAGTTTAGGCAGTCCTTGAAATTACTTTTTAAAACTGATTGCAGAGGAATTCTGAAAAAAATTAAAAAGCAAAATGAAAAGCTGTATACAAAATCCTCACTTGATCATTCTGGATCCTAATGGAGAGCAACTCTTAAGGACAATGAAGATGTTTTGAGCTTGTAAACTCAACAGATTTCTGTGCTGTTTCAGTTTCCAGTTCCTGTAGATATTCACAGGAGAGTCTTAATAGGGAAAGTTCCATCAGAACTATGTTTATTGAGCTGTGGCATATTGCAAAATAGTCTCAAAAGGTAAAAATTGACAGGCAGCAGTAGTCTGAATTTCTTTAGAGCTGACTTGATAATTTTGTTACCCTTTGTATTGACAACAGGATCAATAGAATGCCCTACTTAATTAAATATCCCTGAGAATGGAGATGCATATTCTATCATGCATTTTGACCTATCTTGAAATGAAGACATTGTAGGATCAGCTGAAGACTCTCTTCACATGGGAGATTTCAGAATAAACAAAATGAATTAGATGACCCTGAAACCCAGAATGATCGTATGAGACATATAGGGAGTTAAGACTACAACTTTATTAAATGTACAGATCTGCAAGATTTTTTTTAGAAAAAATCCATCGTATATTGCAATAAATAAGCAGCCTAACTTGATGAAAGTGATATGAGGAATTCCTTTACCAGGGCAACTCCACCTCACCTTGGACTGTTACCCTATCCGTAACCTTCATAGCCCTTTCACCTTAAATGCAAAATGGGGGACGGGCTTCGAGAATTGCATCTCCTGCATCCCAACTGTCGATCATTCAGAGGGGTAAATATCACAAGGCCAGTCAGCAACAAGGGGGTAGGCTGGGCAAACATGCCTTTAGCATGCTGGTGCCCTTGACAATCCTGTCAGTTGTGACAACAAATTAGCCAATCAATTACCCAACCCAGTGGACAACAGTATGAAGTAGGCAAAATAGATAGAGTCCAATCAGAAAGCACTTTAAAATCCCTACTCAGCCCCTCCAATGTGTCTGGCTAATTTGCATATCCGAGATTATCCATCCTGTAGAAATAGATGGTATAGGCAGGATGCTGTGCTACCAGAAAAGGCCCAATCCCCTTTAAGAGGCCCAATTCCCATTGGCACTAGCTTTCCAAGCCAGACCAAGTGTGCCCGTATCAACATGGACATACGAGTCTCAGAGTTTATCCTACTGCAAGAATAGCTCCAGCAAGCAGAGCTCACTTCTTTATACATCAGAGCTTTAAAAGTATGGAGTTCACTACCACAAGAGGTGGTGCTGGCCATCAATTTACAGCAGAATCCTATATTGTACATGTTTACACAGAAATAAGTCCAGCTGAGCCCAATGAGACCTACTCCCAGCTATGTATAGCCTATGATAGCCACTCATAGGCTAATCACCCTTTAAAGCTATCAGTCATAATGATTATTATATCCCTGGAGAACAACAGTGGAAAGGGGCTATTGCCCTCATGTCATGCTTCTGCGCTATATCCAGCTAAGTGATGAATTCAATGGACATCACTAACACAAGTCCTTTGATTTCAACGTTTACTTTGACTAGGACTTATTTGGATACAACACTATAGCTGCATTCCTTTGCACACTTCCATGGGAAGAAGCTCCATTGATTTCAGTGGGACATTTGAGTAGACATATCTTAGATTGCACTGAACAGTCATAAACCTGAGTACTTAACTGCAAACCTTACTAAACACATTGAGACTTTCTCCTGAGTAAGCATGCATTAGATTTCACTGTACGTTTCTAACTAACAAGAAAACATTGCTTTAAGACAGAAAGAATAAAAGGACAACATTGGCTAATCAGAGTATTACTTTTCTGTTTCAACAATCTGAATATTGCTTCTTCCAAAATGTGTTTTTGACTTTCACACTCTAGTGCTCTTGCTCTGCATCAGAGGAGGACATTCATTGGTGATTCAACACAGAAACGACCCTGATATGTAATAGCACTCAAAATTAATGAGTCTTAAAATGCATTCTGATTCTAGCTTCATTCATTTCTATTACAATCCTGCTGTATAGGAAGAGTCCTCATTCTGCTCAAAAACAACTGGCTTGTGCACATATCTGCATAGCCCCACAAATGGCAGACATTCATAGGAGTATCTGAAATCTGGAGGGGGGAAATGAAAACTCACTACAGTGCACATCCTTCTAGTTAATCATTATTGCCAGTCTTATATTTCTGTATTTCTGTATTTATTTGATTTGGTTTAAGGACAATTAAGTATATCTGAAATTTTTAAAAAGTTGGTGCTAGTTCATTAATGCATAATGGAATCTGCTGCAAATGTAGCTATGATGTAGGAAATGTTGGCATGTACACAGAATTCCTGTAAGAAGAGGAACATAGAGTGTATTGTTTTTATGGACAGTGTATGGCAGCATTGAGATAAATAACCCACCTAAACTGCAATCACTGCTGTCACAAGAGGCTCTATCCAGCAAGCCAGATGTTCTTTTGGCTTGATCTTCATTCTTTGTGCTCTTGTCATTTGTGGCCAGCGATGAAGCATCTTTTTTATTCAAATCCTACTCGAATAAGCATTGGGAATAAGTGCTGCCAGCCCATTTCTGATCATCATCCTCACTACCACAGCTTAGGGTTCTCCCTTCTCGTCTGGAAAAACTACAAACTAATTGTGTACTGGATGGTTGGCTGATGCTCTGCCAACATGTACCATAGTGCCTCTGGAACTTACCTAGCTCCTGGGTTGCGTCCACCATCTGCTGAAGGGCAGAAGTCCATTGCTCAAAATGTTGTGGACAAAAAGGCCCTTGGAAATGCAGAAGACTTCATTCTTTCATTTCTTAACGGTGGATCTGTCTGTGCTGTTTGATATCTTACATCTAATTTAATTTGCCATCACAGTGGTAGGACATGTCATGTTCATGTCTTGGTTCCATGAATTACTAAGCAATTACCAATGCTAGTTGTCATCAGGGGGTTTCTGTTTCCCAGCTGAGCCCCCTAAATCTCAGCATTTGTGCTTCAGACTGCACACTGGGTTTGCCCCACACCAGGAATGAAGACTTGACACAGAGATATGGTGAAAGGTTATATGTATTGAAATATAACAAGGAAGATTTGTGCCAAGCCAAATGAAAGTGCTGGCAAGTATGACTTATGTGGAAGAAGAGAAGTCGCCTGTCCTCTGAAGATGACCAGTGAGCCTTTCTTCTTTGGGCTGGAGCAAAACCACCCCCAACTGAAGGTAGGGAGCAACTTCATTCCGGCTCAGATTCTGTGATCTAGCTCGGTGGTGCTGTCAGGAAATGGCAGCCACAGACTAGTCAGTGGAGAAGGGGAAGGCTGATTTCTCTGTCATCGTCAAAAGGACTGAAGTGAAAGAACTGAAGTGTTTGTTAAAATATAAAGGTCATTACTTGGAAGTGGCTAGGATCAGGGAGATTAAGGCCAGTGCTTTTCTTCTAGAAAAAAGGTGACAGTTCTGCAAACCTTGAGTATCCCCAGAAAAAAAAAGCACTGGTTAAGACTGTATTCAGATGGCAATAGATCCCACATTTGAATGTGCCCTAAATGTGTGCATAAGATTATATGTAGGTCAGTTCACACACACACACTTCACACACACGCAAAAAGTTTGCTACAATATTCATCATCTCCAGCCAGCATGGTCAATAGTGGAAGGCTTATGTAGAGGCATGGTTTGTGAGAATCAGCACTGCCAAATAGGGGAGGTTATTCATTCCCAAAATGAGATCCCTGTCACTACCACATGAGCCATGAATAGACCTCATGTGGAGTTGCTGCATGAGGTGTTGAGCTGTGATCTCAGTGACTGCCCCTATGTGGTCCCAAGATGCCTCAGTGGGAGCTTGGCATCTGTCTGAACCAGAAACATATTGGATAATGAATAGAATTAGCCCAAAGAATGACCATGCCTCTAATAGCCGCTCTTCTCCATTACTTTTGCTAAAAATACCCATCGCCGCATCTAGCTTTCGGATTTCTCACTTAATTTTTTTTCTTCTTGCTAATTTTCTAATTTTTGACATTAGACTCATTTATTCAGTGTAATTTATTTTTTTGTACTACAGCTTAAATTCTTGGCTTAATGAAAGAAAATTAATAAGATCAGAAACAGCTATATTATTCAATTTTTATTAAGACAGAACTTCTTGCATTAATTTATAGATGAGCTTTCATTATTACTTATGGGAACCATCAAACAGTAGATATTCTACATTGGAGAGCTGAAATGAAAGTGCTAATAAAAGTGTGATTCAGTCATTCTGGCAACAGAAAGCAAGGTATGCTAGGTGCTTGTGTTGGGCTCCTACAGCCTTAACAAAAGAGGTGTCATCACCCACAATCCTGACAAATGCACTGCCGGAAAGCAGCCTTATGTTATCTGTATTTCCCAGTGATATGTTATCAGTGCCTGAGAACATATATTGTCCCATTCAGACATGTGTATGAGTGTATGGTATGTATTCCCTTGGAAGCAAAATTGCACAAGAATCTTCCTTTTAAAGTCCAATATACCTGAAGGAATGTGCCTGGTTTAATTGTCATATTTATTACAGTTAAGTCATTGTTCCCTGCCCTCACTGAACAATATATTCATTCCTGCTCATATGTTGTTTAGGTAAACGATACAAAGAGTGAACATTCTGTAGTGATTTTAAACAGTGCAGACAGGCCCAGGAACATGCCTTCTGTTTGATCCTGATGGACTGGATTGTTGTGTACCGTAGAGAATTATTTTTTGCCTAGCAGTAACTAATCATAACTTTCTAATATCCCAAGTTTCCTAGTTTGACAGGGGATCTCCTGCTCTCTCATAGATTTGTACACTTTTCTACCCATGTGGTAATTTGAAATTAATACTTAATGAATGCCCCTTCGGCAGATAATTTTAAAATCCAAGGATGAAATGCACAAAAATATAATCTCCCCCTTAATAAGAAGCTAACTGTTATGAGATTTTTTTTATGTATAAGATGATGAGAATATTGTGCACAGTGGGGAGGGATGGGAGTTGGTGGAAGTGTAGATGAAAAGATGAGGCAATGGTTGAAAAGAGGTGATAGGCAGAGATGGGGAAACTTTTTCAGCTTAATGGTCACACGCTTCTGAACACCCTACCAGGCAGCAGCGGTCATTGGGGCAATGCGGGCAGGCCAACACGATTCACTTGGGTTTCCAGGGGCTTAGCACCACTGCTAGTTACCAAGAAGGGAGCATGGTGCTGGCATCCCAATCTGTCCTTCATCCAGGCAAGCAAGAAGCATTATCAGAGTTCAAGAACACATTCCAGCAAGGCAAAAACACTCAATGAGGATGTAAGTCAGGGACAGTGAGGGGTGTGGCTGGGGAGAATTTCAGGGGTCAGATAGACAGGCCACATATGGTCCCCAAGCTTGAGATGCAACTGAAGGCTATTGAAGAAACTAGACAGACCTACTATATAGTGTGGGTTGTGTCATATGAGTCTGCAGTGGAAAGTGGGGATCATTTCCAAATGAGGAAGGGGAATCTTGCACCAACAGAGTGCAGGTTTTCTCCACCCAATTTTGGGCAATTCCTCTCTGTCTCACAGCAGGCCCATATGACATATCTAATATATAGACTTGTCTTCCATTCACACTATTGGACACAATCTTCAGAACAGGCAAAAGGGTTTCCCTCATTTTATCCATCCTTAAAACAGTAATATCAATGCCCTGTCAACTGAAGCTTTCTGTTTTTAAGCATTGTGGCATTTTGATTTCTAGATTCAGTATATATTCTTACTTCAAAATTTCATAGAACAGGGCTTATATTTTATACTTACCCAGCTTAACATCTCATATAAACACATCATACATTCAATGATTCCAGTCTATCTGCATCTGATCACTTTAATGTACGGCTCAGAGAACATTTTGTTGAGTTTGTTAGATGCTGAAGCTTTTTCTCAAGCTTAAAAATATTATCAAGAAGCCATGTTACAAAATATTTTGAGCATAATGAGAAATGCGAGAGATTTCCATATAAATTTCAGTTACAAGATGGGTTTGGTGCATTACAGAAAGCAATAAAGGAATGATTTTTGTCTCACAGTTTGAAAAGTACTAATAGAGTTTAGAATTCATTCAGTCAAAACCAAAAAAAACCCCACCAGAAACACCGGAGAGTTGAAAATTGCATCTAAACATATCCATCTGATTAGATAAACAGATGAAATAATACTTCAGAATCTTATTTGCATGATAAGTGCTCAAGAATGAGAAAAAGAGGTCAAAAAGGGGTAACTAATAATCATACTGTTTCCCATTTCCTTATTCAAACCAGTGAAGAAGAACAAGATTAAGTCATAAACAGGACAAGTTGCATTCCCCCCATTGAAATGCTATAATTCTAACATATTTATTTAAACCTTTCTCTTGAATGTGTTTCATTTTTATTTGCTACATCAGATGAACAGTTATGATGATTATACCACGCCAACACAAATGCTATCTATCCATCTTTCTGATAAAATATATTAAATGGAAGAACTGTTAGCAGGTATCCCTTTAAGTACAGTATTAGTAGTTTGGGGTCCTATTGAGCTTAAACTTGACCATCCACACAAAACCTATATGGAAGATAGCTTGATATCAGTACATAAACAAACCATGGACAAATGATATTTGTTCTGTGCGAAGCTGATCTGAGTTCTCACCATTCCTCATCTGGTCATGTCTAGTCTTTGGCAAGACTTTAAAGAGTGACTATGGGCTCACCCAAATTATGCTGCTGCAGGTGCAAACTGTTATGTATCTCTCTTTCTTTTCAAAAGGGGTTTCTCATGGAGCATTAGGGTAAATTATGTGGAACTTAAGGAAAACAAACCCCCTTGGGTGTACAACACCTGTTTCCCCTTTCTTTGTTCATGGACATACCTTGAGTCTTGTAAAAGACAGACATAGGAGGTAGGAGATTTCAAGGGAGGCCTAAGCAACACAGGCTATTCTATTTTGTATGAGCTGTGGCGAACTTTGGGGTCTCAGATTTCATCAGCTCCCTGTGCACTCCCTGCGTCTCACATGCCATTCCACAACATTGTTGTGGTGCTCCCTGCAGTGGCAGCTGAACTGGTTCTACTACCCCAAGACCACATCTGGTATGAGTGAAAGTTTCAATTTTGGTTTCTCTCAGTTCCGCATGTGAGGACCTAGTGTGAGCCAGTGTGGTGTAGTGCTTAGAATATGAGCCAAGGACCTGGGAGACCAGAGCCAAATCCCCACTTGGCTATAAAGCTCACTGGGTGACCTTGGGTCAGTTACTGCCTCTCAGCCTAACCTACCTCACAGGGTGGTTGTGGGGGTTAAATGAGGAAGGGGAGAATCATGCAAATGACCTTGAAATCATTGGAGAAATGGGTGGGATATAAATACAATCAATCAATCAATCAATCAATATATTTCCAATCTGAACTTCAGTTCTCCACATTTCCACAACAATTTGCATGTTTGTTTGTTTTTAGTTAGAGAAAAAGGCCCTCATGAAAATTTATCTGCAAATTCATCCCAATAAACATTTTTGAATGCAATTTTGCCTCATATACACATTTTTGCAAAGCAACTTCCCCTAATATAGTGCATTTTAAAATACTCTTTGCACAAATGTATGCTTTTTTATGCACACTTTACCCTAGTATGTGCGTTTTTGTACACACTACTTTGCTGGAAAACCGCATTGCAAAATTCAGACAAGTGTGACTTTTGAGGGATTGCTGTATTCTGGTTTTCATATTTTTTTTCAGAAAGTGGGAATTTGGTAGGTTTGCATTTAAATGTGAATTGAATTGAATTCCCCCACTCACCCTGTTTCTGCAGTTTGAACTTTGTTGTGAACATATAGATTAATTTGGGAGAGATGGGTAATTCACAAGTCTTGGTGGAGCGATTAGTTGAGACCCCCTTTTTTAAAAAGCAAGACTTTTGAATGAGAACAGCACCTGGGCTTTCCTGGAAGATGGCATTTTCCTTTGAGAATGGCATCTTGTGGGAATCTTAGGCACCCCAACAAAATATTTCTTGGTCAAGCCACAAGTCAGAGTGGAGTCACTCTATCCAAACAGTGAAAACAATATAAAGGAACATCCAAGGCAGATGTACTATATGAGTGTAGTAGCTCTGTACCCACTGCCATTCTAGTCTCCCACTATGGCTTTCAAAATGTACACGGGAACCCCCAGGAATGCAGACTCCCTGCTTCAGGCAGTTGCCTTCTGGCTCAGGTAGGGCAACTAGGACAGCAATTAGGGGTGGGAGGAACCAGGATATTCAAACCTGATGTCCTTCCTTCTCCTTTAAGACATATATGGGCACCTGAATGGGATTTAGGGATTCTGGGCTGTGATAGAAGAAGTTTCTGACAGAGCTGTTCAGCAGTGGAATGGTCTCCCTTGGGAGGTGGTGGACTTTCCTTCCATGGAGGCTTTTAAGCAGAAGTTGGATGGCCACCTGTCATGGGGTTGGACTTGATGATGCTCCGGGTTCCTTCCAATTCTCCTAGTCTACGATTCAGTGATTCTATGATAAATACACAGATCTCAAGTTCAACCCAGGCTATGTCTATCCTAATACTGACATTGGGAGGGGGAGTCTCCTTACGTAGCAAGCACTCTTAATAATAAACCAGCAAGGAAGTGACAAGGCACACACACTACCTTCCTTGGCTGACGTTCTTGTTTCAGGTGCAATCTGTCAAAAGGGATGAAGAAAGGGAGGGGGAAATGGCACATCTGACTACTTCTTCATGACTAACAGGCAAAGGTTGACATGTTAGGTCACTGCCACAGCTTTATAGCCTCAATAGCTTAAAAACGTACTTCTTTCCCTCTCCTCCACTGCTCCAGATTCTTGTTTTGTTTTTCCCTGTGGCATACCAGCACTGCTTCACCCCTGGAGGAAATCACTCAGCTGCTATCTTGACAGTTCCCAAGGCGGGGGTGGGGGATACAATTTACAACTACTGGCAAAGTTTTTTTAAAAGAGATTTCTATTCTGCTTAGCTTAAAATGGATCTCAAACTTCCTCAAAGTTTAATCCCCCCACTTAATCTGACCTCTTTAAATACAAGAGGGTTTACAACATTTGCTGTATGCCCGGTGCCCTCCAGGTGCTTTGGTCTGCAACTCCCATGAGCCACTGCCAGTTTTGCCTTGCTGGCTGCAAAGATGTGGTCCAAAATATCTGGAAAGCATCAGATCGGCAAAGGCTGGAATGAAGCACTTAATGCCCCCACCTCTCTGAAATGCGATAAAATCCCCACTAAGGTAAACATAAGGATATAATCAACAGAGTAATGTCAAGGGAAATGTGTTTTCAGTTACCCTACCCGCTGCCTTTGGAAGAAGCTGCTGACCTGAATGGAGATGCACAAAGGGCAGCAATCCATTCAGGCAGCTGAGGCCCAAACATGTGATTGGATAGACTTGATTTTCAGATAATTTGTAGGTGGTAAATAGGTAAGGTAGAAAGGTAAATGACCCCTGGATGGTTAAGTCCAGTCTAACTGACTATGGGGTGCGGTGCTCATCTCACTTTTCAGGCCAAGGGGGCCGGCGTTTATCCACAGACAGCTTTCCGGGTCACATGGCCAGCATGACTATACCGCTTCTGGTGCAGGGAAATTCCATTTAGGTAGTAAATAAGGGCACCTGTGCTCGTATTTTCCATCTTTTCCTATTGTGTGGCAAAAGTTTCCTAGTTGTCAGGAAAGAGTGGGATAAGTTGGTGGACCAGTTTGTGAAGTGCAAATGTACCGGTGGGTCAGCTAAATCCTGCCCCAGAGTGGCTGAGAATACCCAGCCAGATGGGTGGGATATAAATAAAACAACAACAACAACAACCACCTCACTGTTCTTGCTTCCCCCACCATCTCCTTACCTACAAACAGCAGTGACTCAGCTGTCAGGTGGTCAGGTGAGTGATACCAACCCAGCACACTTTCTGCTCCTGTTGGAAATTGCATAAGCCATACTATGTGTGTATGCATATATAATATGTCAGAGACAATATTCAGGCATTCTTCATGGCTCCTAAGAGAACAGATGCACCATTTGCTGCCAATTTGCTCACCTGCCCCCTGTTTATATGGTTTTGTAAAGTCAGTGGGGAGGAATCAGAGCTGGACCAGTCATAAGACAGGGTGAGGCCACTGCCTCAGGTGGCAGAAGACCCCCAGGCAGCACTCCTATGGGCACTCCATCTGCCACACTGCCCCTGCCACTGGCAGATAAGTGGCACCACCTTCGGTGCTGATTTTGGGTGAGATCTCACACAAAATGGGTGCAATTTACCTGAAATTTGCACCACCAGATAGGGTGTGCACAGATAGCATTGGCAGTGGCAAGTATGGTGATGGTGGGAGGGGATGCATTGGCAGATCAGACTGGCTCTTTTCATTTCACCTCAAGCAGCAATGTGGGGTGTGCCTAGGAGGAATCCCATATCAAAAGGACACAGCATCAGTTCCATGAGACTGTTTACATATTTGTTTCCCAGAACCATTAGTGTGGCTTCACTGGCACATTTTGTTAAGTGCACTTTGCTACAGTTGGAAGGGTGCTTTTTTCCATTAGAAAAGTAAAGGTATAGGCATGATTCCTAATCTAGAAAGGATTGCTACCCTTCTCCTTCTGCTCATGAGAATTACCTTGACTAGTTCAGGATGATTACTAAATATATAGCAGGTGTTTTGTTAAAATACTGACATTTAACTTCACTGGCTGCATTTACATGTAAATCTAAGATGTGAATTGTGCTTTGTTTGAATGTCTGAACTTGCCCTGGACAGCTAATCATGCTTTTGTAATTTTGTGAATCCGAGCTTGCATTGACTGGGAATTGTTGTATATGCTGAAGTCTAGGGACGAGTATGATTGGGGCGACAGAGGTAGCAGCCTAATTAGAGCCTCCAACTTCAACTAAGCGTTTTTATTAGTTTTAGCCTCTTCAAGACCTCAAAACTGCACCTTAAGGACCTTAAAGACTATTGGCTGTCTGTCTTGTTGCCTCGTTTTAATTAGTTTATTCTTTTATTCTTTTATTGTTTATTGTTTATTTACTGTTTTACCACCGCACTGTTTACTGATACTGCTACACTGACTTACAACCTTGGAGTTCCCGGACGACGGATTGGCTTGAAATACAGCCAAAGAAGCAGAGGAAACTGCTGAACTCCATTGAGCCAAACTTCGATAAGATAAGTCCAAGAACTCCCCCATGAATACCCTCCCGCCCCAAGTTAAGGCTTAAAGAGGGAAAGGTAGGGAGGCTCCCTGATCCAACAGCCTGGATACCGGTTTCCCAAACTTTACCTCTACCTCTATTTCTACAATAAAGTGCCCAATAAGGGAAGCTTTCAACTTAGACAATGGTGTTCACAAGACAGAGCTATAAAGAGCTGGGGATCCCCCTCACCAAAGCGGCTGAACTCTCTACAAGAGGAAGGCAGGTGAAAATCTCACAATATTTTAAACCGAAAACAGACAAAATAAATAATGCTGACAAACGACACCCCCACGAATGGTCCATAGACCGCACCAGGTACGGGGAGCTTATGGAAACAGACGAAGAAGGGGTGGGAGTCAATCTGGCAACGGAAATAAAACAAGTTGCCATAGAAGATGAAACCTCAGTGAATCAACCGGGGCTGGAGCAGGAACAAGGGCCACAAGAGGAAAACCCAGTAATTAAGACAGATGAGCCCTCCCAAAGACCCAGGCCCGGGGAGAAGATGGGGTTTCACACTGTGACGAATGAGGACCTGGAGGACACAAGAGCCCAATATCTGGACTTGGAATGCCTCCCCTACACACTAACAGGGCTATATAATGATCTGTTAAATGAACAGAAGTTGCAGATAGGCAGAGAACTGGGACACATCAAAGACTTCCTCTCAGAATGCTTGGGCCTACTTACCACCCTGACTGAAATAACTAGGAGAATAGACAACTTGCATTCATATAAAGTTCTCTCTAGCACACCAAATGATAACAGCATTAAGGAAAATAAAACCCGACATGATGTGGAAAAAAGGAAAACATCTAGGATCAAAGCAAACCAGAAGGGAAACTTAATTGACCCTAAGAAACCCCTCTTAAAGGGGAAGTGTCCCAGGAATAAAGAGAAGAAGCCCAAGAATGTAAAAATGGGAAGGAAGACAAAGCTCCCATCTCGAACAAAGAAAACGAACTTCACAAGACTATTTAAGCTATTAGAGAATTCAAACCCAACGAGCCCAGCTAACCCAGTTCTGCCACCCCTTGATAAAAGCCAAAGCCCAAATAAAAACCTCCATAGGGCTGGGCTTTTCAATTCAACAGAGGAACTCCATAAGGCTAGGCTTCATAATTCAACAGAGCAACTAGCGCTCCCGAATGGAACCGCGGGAAAATCAAGGGAAAACCCGATCCCTAAGCAAGAAATTACTCCTAAAACAACATACTCTCGCAGAAATCTAATTCTAAATAAACAAAAACTTATCATCCTACCTGTATACATGCACAAAGATCTCCTTTCCCCAGCACAACAGAAAATCTATATTCTCAAGAAAACTGAATTAGCCGTTAGAGGGTTCGTCCCAGCAGAAAACATCATTAATGTTAAATTTCTGCCATCAGACAAGGACCTAAACAGAGTTGTGGTAACATTCAGAGACTGGCACACAACCAAACTAGTTTCAGACAATAAGGACAAGCTACAAAGGGTTGGATTGCAGGTGACTCGCCTATTCGAAGTGTCCGGTACTCCCACTCCTCTCATCGAAACAATCAAGACTGATAAGATAAAAATAAAGCCGACAATGACTATGATGGACGAGAACTGTAAGATGCTTCAACTAGAGGCAGATAAAGCCCCAAACCAGCTGGCTAAAAGACCAAAAACCCTATCCCCAAATCACGTACCAGACGAAAGCTCCAGCATAGAGAAGGAAAACCGCTTCATAGCAACTATTGAACAAATACATAAAGCTCAGGACGCACTAATTGAAAGATTAGCATCCATAAGGAAATCTATTACACTCTTAGCCACACCCGTCACCAGGGAATTTAACTATGCAACTTATACCACAAAACCTTTATCCAACAGTGAGTGGATACTAAGGCTATTCCTATCGCCAGAGGAACTCGGACCTACGGAACCACCAATAACAAAGAAAACAATAACACATCAAGCTGAAATAGCGGTACCACCAGGCAAGAACGGTTCAATCTTTGTGGACAACCTAGGAGCCCTAGACACCATTCACACAGATGACTGAAATAAGGTCACGGGGAAAGAACGCCCCTCCGGGACACTAAAATATGTCCAAGTACACACCGTGCCAAAATGTCCCACTACACACCCCAAAAGGGACATAATGAATGATAAATCCCAAATTGGCCATAAACCTAAGTTTGATTGTCCCTTGAGATGTCTGACAATCAAAAATCACAAGCTGACCACCTGTACGTGGAACATCGCAGGGTGGGGAGCTAAAAGCAAAGATCCCAATCTAATGGACTTCCTCACTAAATCTGACATCCTATTCATCCAGGAAACCTGGTCGATAGACGAGCTCTACCTGGATAATTACCACTCGTGTATAAAAAGAGCAACACC
Source organism: Podarcis raffonei (assembly GCF_027172205.1). Taxonomy (NCBI): domain Eukaryota; kingdom Metazoa; phylum Chordata; class Lepidosauria; order Squamata; family Lacertidae; genus Podarcis; species Podarcis raffonei. The sequence continues at coordinate 71,702,877 of NC_070605.1, forward strand.
TAGTCAAAGAGGGGGCAGACCCAAAGGAGGCTTAGCCTTACTGTTCTCATCGCAGATACAAGCTAATATTACCCAATTACCCTCCAATGATGAATGGTCTGTAGCAGCAGTTTTAGATTTTGGACAAAGCAAACTGCTATGCATAAACTTATACTTACCTACATGTCGACAGCAGGCACAAGTAGAACAGCTATGGAAAGAAGTGGAAGCCCACGTGGTGCAATGGAGGAGACAACACCCGTCAGCCATGATATTACTAGCTGGTGACCTAAACGCAAGAGTGGGCCCCAACGACAACGCCCTATACGCACATTTTCACCAATGGCCTCCAGAAATGGAAACTATCCCACCCCTAATGACAAGATCATCCTACGATAAGACATGCAACATTGGAGGACTACATTTAGCACAGATGGCCTACAGACAGAATCTACACTTACTGAATGGGGCTATACAAGGAGATTATCCTGGTCAATATACATATTGGTCAGGACACAAACTGTCAATGATAGATTATTGCATTGTTTCCCAGGACCTGATCCCTAGGATATCAAAATTCATCATTACAGCAAGAGCTGAAAGTGATCACCTACCTTTATCCCTCGTGTGTGATTTACCCTTTGATCTGCCCAAACCACAACACAGATATCAACCAGATCTAACACCCGGAACAGGCCTCAAGAAAATCAGATGGAATGGACAAGTGAGCGAGCGGATATCTAACTGGTACAAATCTGAGGAGAGCTACCGTCTCTCAAAAGCAATTATGGAAGGGTGCTTAGAAATAGAGGAGAGCGCCCTGAACATGACGACAACATATGAAATGCTTATACAAAAAATTCAAGAGTTTGTTGTAAAACCGAATTCCAAGTCTCCCCACCATAGGAAAACTTCCAGGGAGTGGTTCGATCATGAGTGTATAACCTCCAAGAAATCATTGATCCACTCCTTCATCTGCCATAAGGATAACCCAACAGAGGATAACAGACAAAAGATGCTTGAAGCCAAAAGAAGTTACAAAAAACTCCTGACACAAAAGAAAAGATATGCAATGAAGTTATTATGGCAGCAACTGATAGAGGCCTCCAAATCAAGTAACCCATCATTATTCTGGAGAATCGTAGCTGTACAGCCGGATAGGGGTCTATCACAACTATCCTGCTGCATATCAATGAAAGCCTGGGAAACACACTTCCATTACAAGGAATCTAGCGATGAGCCCTATGCATTAGACATACCAGAAGATCAGATACAGCCATGGCCAACAGTCTCAATAACAGAGACTCATCTGCTGATTGACCAACTAAAGAACGGGAAAGCCCCCGGAATTGACTGTATACCAGCGGAACTTTTTAAAACCAATGCGAATTGGTGGGCCCCCTTGCTAGCCTCTCTGTTCACATATATAGATAGAACTGCACAGATTCCATACGACTGGGGGACTTCCATCATTATTCCCATTTACAAGAAAGGCTCGAGGGACGATCCCTCCAACTATAGACCTATAAGCCTCCTGAATATAATAAGTAAATTATACGCTAAACATCTCAGCGAGAAACTGTGCAAATGGATAGAAAGAGCGAAGATTCTTGATGATGCATAGGCAGGATTTAGACAGGGGAGATCCACAATGGATCACTGCCTGATCTTACAGCACCTAGCTGAGAAATACACGTCACACCACAATCACCACCTATTCGCAGCATTTGTAGATTTTAAAGCAGCCTTTGACTCCATCCCAAGAACCCGACTCTGGGACAAACTTAACAAATCATCCATAGACCGACGTCTGCTGCTACTAATATACAAACTGTACAACAACACACAACTTCGTATAGGATGCAGCCAAGAGGGTCAACTCTCTAATTTCATTAGAACAACAAAGGGAGTTAAACAAGGATGCATTTTGGCCCCCTTTTTGTTCAACATCTATATAAACTCCCTAATAGACCACCTACAAGGAGCGGATACACACGCCCCAAAATTAGTAGACAAAAAACTGCCTATCCTACTCTATGCAGACGATGCGGTTATATTGTCCCAGACTCAGATGGGCCTCAAAAGAGCTCTTAACAGCTTATCCCAATATTGTAGAGAAGATAAACTAGCAGTGAACTACCAAAAAACAAAAATCATGGTTTTCTCTAACAAAAGGAAAATATACAGATGGAATTTAGACAATCAGGAGATTGAACAAGTCACATGCTTTAAATGTTGTTGTTGTTGTTTAGTCGTTCAGTCGTGTCTGACTCTTCGTGACCCCATGGACCAGAGCACGCCAGGCACCTCTGTCCTCCACTACCTCCCGCAGTTTGGTCAAACTCATGCTGGTAACCTCGAAAACACTATCCAACCATCTCGTCCTCTGTCGCCCCCTTCTCCTTGTGCCCTCCATCTTTCCCAGCATCAGTGTCTTCTCCAGGGAGTCTTCTCTTCTCATGAGGTGGCCAAAGTACTGGAGCCTCAGCTTCACGATCTGTCCTTCCAGTGAGCACTCAGGGCTGATTTCCTTAAGAATGGATGCGTTTGATCTTCTTGCAGTCCATGGGACTCTCAAGAGTCTTCTCCAGCACCATAATTCAAAAGCATCAATTCTTCGGCGATCAGCCTTCTTTATGGTCCAGCTCTCACTTCCATACATCACTACTGGGAAAACCATGGCTTTAACTATACAGACCTTTGTTGTCAAGGTGACGTCTCTACTTCTCAAGATGCTATCTAGGCCTGTCATTGCCCTTCTCCCAAGAAGCAGGCGTCTTTTAATTTCGTGGCTGCTGTCACCATCTGCAGTGATCATGGAGCCCAAGAAAGTAAAATCTCTCACTGCCTCCATTTCTTCCCCTTCTATTTGCCAGGAGGTGATGGGACCAGTGGCCATGATCTTCGTTTTTTTGATGTTGAGCTTCAGACCATATTTTGCGCTCTCCTCTTTCACCCTCATTAAAAGGTTCTTTAATTCCTCCTCACTTTCTGCCATCAAGGTTGTGTCATCTGCATATCTGAGGTTGTTGATATTTCTTCCGGCAATCTTAATTCCAGTTTGGGATTCATCCAGCCCAGCCTTTCGCATGATGTATTCTGCATATAAATTAAATAAGCAGGGAGATAAAATACAGCCTTGTCGTACTCCTTTCCCAATTTTGAACCAATCAGTTGTTCCATATCCAGTTCTAACTGTAGCTTCTTGTCCCACATAGAGATTTCTCATGAGACAGATGAGGTGATCAGGCACTCCCATTTCTTTAAGAACTTGCCATAGTTTGCTGTGGTCGACACAGTCAAAGGCTTTTGCATAGTCAATGAAGCAGAAGTAGATGTCTTTCTGGAACTCTCTAGCTTTCTCCATAATCCAGCGCATGTTTGCAATTTGGTCTCTGGTTCCTCTGCCTCTTCTAAATCCAGCTTGCACTTCTGGGAGTTCTCTATCCACATACTGCTTGAGCCTTCCTTGTAGAATTTTAAGCATAACCTTGCTAGCGTGTGAAATGAGTGCAATTGTGCGGTAGTTGGAACATTCTTTGGCACTGCCCTTCTTTGGTATTGGGATGTAGACTGATCTTCTCCAATCTTCTGGCCACTGCTGAGTTTTCCAAATTTGCTGGCATATTGAGTGTAGCACCTTAACAGCATCATCTTTTAAAATTTTAAATAGTTCAGCTGGAATACCATCACTTCCACTGGCCTTGTTATTTGCAGTGCTTTCTAAGGCCCATTTGACTTCACTTTCCAGGATGTCTGGCTCAAGGTCAGCAACCAAACTTAGGAGTTATATTCCAAGCATCAAGGAAGAAGACTGCCCACATAAATTACAGCTCCTCTACAGCACAAAAAAGCACAACAGCAATCCTAAGATTCACAACAGGAGGAAATTTCATTCCTGCTACAATTAAACTATTTGTTGCAAAACCAACAGCACAAATACTATACGGCGCACCACTCGTCTCCCTCTCTAATCTAGACCCATATGAAAAGACACAATCAGGTTTCCTTAGATCACTCCTGCAAACACCTAAATGCGTCCCAAACGCCACCCTACGACTGGAAGCGGACTTATACAGCATTAAAGCCAAAGTATGGATAAGAACCTTATGCACTTGGCTAAGACTTAACAACTTGCCGGTTGGACTACTTTCCCTGATGCTTCTTGACAAATTCCAATCTAGTTGGAATCTCCAATCTCAGAAAACTGGCCACATATGGTCTCTCCCCAGAGTATTTATTAAGTTTAGAAAGGGGAAGGGCCAAGAACATAATCAAAGAAAGACTCAGGGACATTGAAGCCCAAAATGATTTTAATCAACTTCCAATAACTTATAAACTTCTATACAACCCCCAAAGGCCCCATCTAGCAAACTATCTCAAAGTTCTAGACAACGCTAAACACCGATGGGCATTTTCCAGGGCCCGCTTTAACGCTCTCCCTTCAGCTCTTCTAGAGGGAAGATACAATAAAATACCGATCGAACAAAGATTATGTCCCTGTAACAGCAATGAAATCGAAACCATTGGGCATGTCATCTTATACTGCCCATTATATCGAGACTCAAGAAAAGAGCTGATCGAACCAATTCTGAGGAAAATACCTTGTAGTACAGACGACACCTATATCAGACACCTCTTAGCTGACAAAGAGCCCAAAATTAACAGGCCCGTGGCAAAGTACTGTTACATTGCAACAAGAATAAGACGAGCAATGACGTCAACAATGGAGTTCAAATTGTAAACATCGAAGGAACGATAATAAACAGTAGCGACACCTGAATTGAATTTTTAAAGATATTTGATTTTTTGCTGAAGTCTAAGATCCTGGATAATCACTGTGTTATTTTTCTTGCCCGCCGCCTCTTGCAAAGTGACAGAAGTGCAAGGTAAAGGTGGGTAGGAAATAGATATGCTACCCCATTCTCACTGGCACTTCTCCCCATATTGCATGGCAACAGGCTCCTTTCCCTTTCCAATCCTTCCTTTCAAGTCAACCCAACTAGCTTCACTGCTGATTTGAAAAGAGGGGACATTTTAAAGGAAATCCTGTCTGATTGACTACCATCTCTCCTGGACTGTACATTGAAAGTACAACTTGACTCTTAGCAGGCCAGTATGGCCATTAAACCTACAGAGAGAAAAATAAAATAACTCTACAGAGGAAATGGAAAAGTATTGACTTTTCTGTCCCACCCCCTCCAGCACTGTAATTGGGAAATTGTTGCTCATTTCTGCAAAGTACTTAGAACCTAATTGGCCAAACAATGACCCCAGATATCTGTCTTCGTGGTGTTATGCAGTCCCAGCATCATTGGTCCAGACATCTCTATGCATGTGTTGAATACAGACTATGGCTGAGGGTGCAAGGTAACAATGCAGCAGTCACATCAATGTGTGTGAAATGTGTGGCAAGCCATCTTTGCTTGCCTAGCAGTCTTTGGGGAAATAATTTGGGGAAACCTCCCCTACAGTGCTTTGCTAAGTCTTGAGGACACTAGTCACTATTGTGGGGGAAGGGGTGTTGGGTGACTGTCCCTCAGGATCAGTGAGGGATATTTGTGTGTCGACTGGAAAAGTAGGCTTGTGACTTTTCCACTCTGCACATTCAGCATCTCCCTCGGCAAACAATGTTAAAAAATAATAAAGTGGGGAAGTATCCTGTGGAGAAGAAAAATAGGTGTGCTGTGAATAAATCTGCAGCTGAAGAATACAATAGTTCTGAAGGGGGGGGGCCTTCTCTTTGTTTTTAAGTGAGGCATTCAGATGTTGCCATCTTAACAGAGTCATTCCCTTTAGTCTACAAGAGGAAGAGTGTCCCTTCAAAGATTGCAACTGTGTCATCAGTTTTCTTTTTTCAAACAAATACATGTATTCTTGGGAAGGGGAGAATTCGGCTCCTGAATTGTCATAGGCACCTATGCAATCAGTCAAAATGTTTAAAATGTTTTAAATTGATTAGTTAATCAGCTAATAGTGCACATACACATCTATTGAGAACTAAGCCCTGTTGAATTCAAATGCACTTATTCCCAGGAAATGTGTATAGGATTACATCCTAATTGGTAACGGCAAGTGTCTGATAACATCCAATATTTGTATCTATCCTTAGCTGAACTTTACAAACTTCAAAGCAAATCTATAACAGAATTAGATGGCAGGAATGTTCTGTTTTATCTGCTTGTTGTTTTTAACTTGCATGTTTGGGATGTTGTTTTTTAATCTTTATTGTAAGCCAACCCTGTCAATCTATTCTGAACAGAAGAGTAGGATACAACTATTCAAACAATTAGAAATGACACAAACCAGCAAGGGTTTCAGAAAGTGTGAATTTAAGAAACACATGGATTTGAGTAAAGCTTTAAAATGTCAATGTGACCATTTCTGTACTGTTTAATGTTCAATCACTTTTGCTAAACCATGTGCAGTAACGTAATGTAGCCAATTCACATCCCTAATATGGAACCTTTGGTGGAAATTGAATGAGGTATCATCTCTGTGGTGACCCTCTGCTGAGGCTTAATAGGGCAGTCTTTAGCTTTTGTGTGGCTGGGGGGAAATGTGCTTTTCAAGGGATTGAATGTGCCTGTGGAGACTGATGGACACGTACTCATAATGCAAGAAATGGCTCAGTGATCTGCCTTAGACCAAAGATTTACCCAGCCTAGGATGACATCAGCATATAGAAACCAGATCTTTCACAAAAAAACCTTTTCTTTCCTATTGCTTTTCTGAAGCAACACAACTAATGCTTAAAATAAGAAAGTCTGTTGCAAAATTCTTTAGTAGATGTGGTTCAGGATATTTCAGATTTTTTGAGATTATGGTAATGCAGAGTTTAGATCAGGCTTCCTCAACCTTGGCCCGCCAGATGTTTTTGGCCTACAAATCCCATGATCCCTAGCTAGCAGGACCAGCGGTCAGGGATGCTGGGAATTGTAGTCTCAAAACTTCTGGAGGGCCGAGGTTGAGGAAGCCTGGTTTAGATCTATATATCTAAGCAAAGAAACATGGATGGTTATTCTTCCTCGTTTCTACAGTTTTCTTTACATCTCTACGACTACTATAAGCTATCCAGGGCTTATTTAAGCCAGAGGTGTCCTGAAGTTGTCAGACCCATCTCCCATCAGCCTCATCCAGCAGAGCCAATGGTTGCGGATAATGGAACTGGAAGTCCAACAACATCAGGCGTTTACGTGTGTTAAGCTCTTGAATTTGTTTCCAGTGTTGCAATGCAAGCCTGGAACATGTAATTACAATTACATATGGGAAAAAAGATTCAAAAGAGAAGGAAGGAGACCAGTCTTTCTATAGATATACAGCTTGCCATTCAAGACTCTGAAATGGAAATGACATGCTTGGAACGATTATTTCCTACTGAGATGGCTGGATGTAGTTTCCTCTGTCCAAAGCAGTAGGTCAACATGGAAGGAGGAGGAGGGACCTGAAAAATTTAAAACCATAATATCTTCCACTCCACAGTGGAGAGAAAGACACTGTTGAATATACCTTTTTCTGGCCATTCAGAAAAGAAGTCAAGAAGCTAAGCCCTACAATGTTGGGTTCCACTAGAACAGATTTTGAGGGGCACTGGTTGTTGCTAGGGGTACAAGGGAATGGGCAAATATCTCTCCTTCCTCCAGAACCACAATTAGTGAGCACCTCCTGTTGGAATTATGGTACTAGGAACACCAACTGGATGTTGTTCTCTGTGTTCGTCTATGACATCTCATTTGCACTTACAAGTCGGTACCTGGTTCTGTCCTCAGCATATGTGAACCAGCCTGATATCTAGGAATCAGATATGTGCTTCATATGGCTTCCATACTGCCCATATCTGCAAATGGTATATGTTCCCATAAAGCAAGGTAACAAAGAATTTTTCCCAGATCATGGAGTCATTTTTACATACATTGTTGTGGACTTGCATTTTAAATGTCCTTGAAAACTGAACTGTTTGTTCAGTTAGCGGAAACCTGACATTCAGTGGGAATAGTCTGCAGCAGCAGCAGGCTTTAGAGGGCTATCTTAAAATACAGATTCATTTTAGACAGAAATTTCGATCATTGCACATTATATAAAGAATAGTTGGTTTACCATAATTTCAAAAAAAAAATGAGGCTATAATTGTTCCAGCCGTTTTGAAACAATTCTGAAAATTGTAGCAATAGGTAGACGGTGCCACTTGAATGTCACAAGATTTAACTGGGTTTTCTTGTTGCCTGTACTTTTTATGATATTTAGGCCTCATCACTTTTTTATCAGTACATCTAAGTGCATGCCAAAAAATATAAAGTGTGAATGTAACAAATAAGTGTTTGAAAATGTGTACCTTGCACTTACTCATCAGAGAGCTGGCACTGGATGCAGCTTGGGGTGTGTGTGTGTGAATGTTAGGATTCTTGATCCCTATAACACAACTCAGGCAACCTCAAAACTGCAGAACAGTTCCTTATTCTAGGTTTCACTTGCAGTGTGTGTGTGTTTCTCTTCAAAGGATCTGTTTTGTTTTTACCATGTCAGCTTATATATCTCCTTCATACACTGTTTATTACTCCATTTTTAATTATTCCTAGAAGATTTTATTTCCAAGAGGTAGCTATCATTCTGCAAGTAACATATTACCAATAATTTTATACAGCCTTTCTTTTTTTATTTTAAAAAAGGCCTTTTAAGACTGTGCAGGAAAAGTAAAACCTTCACATTTTGCAAGATCTCTCTGTGTATTTGTATAGACCTGTAGATATTTGAGGGGGGGATGGGGACTGAACTCTCTTTGGACCCCTTCCTGATAGTCTAGAATATTCCCTTCAAAATATCAAACGTGGGGTGTATTTTCACCCAGCCAGCACAGATGCTCATTTTGTAAGAGGCCCTTCTGGAGTGTCTTCTTTTTTACTTGCTCTGCCAAGTACTTATACCATTTGTTGGGATCTCTTTCACATTATGTACCACAATTGTAATAGGCTGCCATATAGACTGCAGCAGTGGAGTTCCGTATCTGGGCTCAAAAAATGATTGATGTGGACTATTAGGGTCTGATTTGGGAGGCTTTCATGAGCTGAACAGTGACTGATCCAATGAGTGGTCAAAACGGCAGACCCTCTTGTGGCCAGAGATAAAAGTTATATGAGGAAGAGGCAGCATGTCTTATGTTAGAAAGCAGAATGGATAAGAAGAGTGCCAAAACCAACTGTTAACTCCTGGGAAGCAAGAAAAGGTTTAATAAATTTGTTTTCTTCTTCCCATTCTATGAAGAGCAAAGAAAGAAAACTCTGGTGTTTTTTCCAGAAAACAAAAACATTTGAGGCCAAATTTCTGCTCACTGAGGAAACAATTTTTAAGCCACACATTTCTATTGTTGCATACAGTTCTATTTCTTTATCATAGTAATTGTAGGGAAGTGTGTGTGTGTATGTGTGTGTGTGTGTAGAAATCAATGCTAAGTATGCTTTTCCCAGAAATGGGGAAATGAATAGCATTTTGAGTCAGCAATTATTTTTGAGTCTCTTTTAATCTGGCTTTCAAAGACAGCTTCCATTGTTCTGTTAAAAGCAAAGAAAGCTCTTAACAAGCTATGTAATGTCAAACTTTACTCTTCTCCCCCCCACATATAGTAATGAGCAAGGAACCAAAATGCCCCAATGTGAGGAATTTGCTTAAGACATAAAAACAGGCAAAATTGCCCATCGTGTGCCAAAGGTGTATCTAGAGGATGGCTTGAAAACTGCAAGCCCTCCGAAGCAGGGCAGTATGCCCCTGTGATCTTGCTGCAGAGAAACGGATAGTCTGCTCCATATGTGGACTCCTTGTCAGTGAGAGCCAGTCTGTAAATGCTCTTTGTAACACTACATCAAGTACACAGCTATGCCTTTTCACAGATGGTGAACATCACTGTTGCACTATGGGAAGCAGGACTGCAATGGGGGCCAAACCTGCTGACCACGCCTGACACTGAGGGAAAAGAGATGTTGTATTTCTCGTCATAGGACAATTGTTTCCACCTGCCTTGCCCCATCATCTAGCCTTGAGAGCCTTCAAAAGGCAGTTGCTTCCAGAAGAACTCTGATATCTGAGTCATAAAATACAGGCACCCACCCCCCACTTATGCGCATTCAGCCCACACGTGACCTTGTCCATGCACAGTGCCAGCAAATAAATAAATAGGATCATACCAGGCAGAGAGAAGTGGTAGGAGAAAGCTGAAGAGTCCTTGTGGCTTGTGAGGAGGCCTTCCCTGGAGCCCGAAGAAGATGTCAGTGAAGGTGGAGGAAGCCCTGAAGACACTTGAGGCTGAGTGGAGTTTTGTTTAGGCTGCTCAGCCTTCCCTGCCTAACCGCTGATGTGTGGGGTGGACCCATTGCAGCAGCCATTTTCCTGTGCGCCCTTCAGCCTCTAGCTGGCCTCTAGATATTTTGGTCTGAGCTAGAGAGGGAGAGCAGGCTTTTTGGAGGCTTTTTAGAGGGTGTTCCCCACCTAAGGTGATTTCACTTATGCATGCAGGGACCCGAAACGTAAACCCCACCTAAGTGGGGGACACCAGTATGGAACACATTGTACTCAGCACAAACGCCATCAATTTTGGGCCTACTTTTGGATGTTGAAGTTATTACATATTTTTTACTTGACATATTGTTTCGCTTTATGCTCACTTAAATTCCAATTTATGTTAAATAAACTATTAAGTGTGTGTGTGTGTGTGTGTGTGTGTGTGTGTGTGTGGTATTATGCTGTAGTGATACAACTATACTTTTTATTATGCATAGTTATTGTATCACTGTATTTAGACTGATAGATACCTTCCCAAATACTTATCAACTTGAGTCCATAATATACCGTATTTTTTGCACCATAACACTCACTTTTTTCCTCCTAGAAAGTAAGGGGAAATGTCTGTGCGTGTTATGGAGGAAATACCTACGGGTGGCATGCCTACGGATTTTCCCCCTCTAAAAACTACGTGCGTGTTATGGTCGGGTGCGTGTTATAGAGCGAAAAATACGGGTAGTTAAGATTGTGGGTTGTATTCCATAAGGCCATCATCTCAGTGCAAAGACTTCCACCTGTACAACAATATTTCCTTTCCCTTCCCCTTTCCCACACCCAAACTACTCAGGACAGTTGAGGGAACCCACAGAATAGATCTGGGAAGAGGAAGTCCTCTTGTACAGACAGAAGTCCTTGAACCAACAGGACTATTTGGTTGCATACAATAAATCCATGTATGGATTTATTTTCTTTCCCCTGCAGTGAATTGTGGGGAGGGTGCTTAATAAATGAATGCTATTGCAAAAATTGGGATTCACTATGCCATAATCTCACCATTTCTGATGATCCCAGCCACTCAGGTTACTTTTTCATAACTAGTAAATGCAAAGCCTTCCTTTTATTGGCTCGTCACTTCTGTGTGTCTCAATCCATCTCTTTTCGATTACTTTTTTATTACGCATTTTCTCCACCTGTATACAAGAAATCTTCCTCGGTATACACTCTGACTTTTATCACCTATATTGCTCCTTCTAATCTCTCATTTAGATTGTGTCCTAGGCTCTTGACAGATTTTGCAATCTGTATTCTTCAGCATACATTGGATGCCTGACCTTTTCCAAGGGTTTGTTTTGTTCTTCTTTTACTTCATGGCTACTTCCTCAAATATTTCATTTATTTGCCTCGGAAATCTCATAATGTGGAAAGCTTCTGTTAGGCATGATAGAATGTTGATTCTCAGAAGGTTCATTCCATTTTGAACCTTCAGTCATTGTATATTATTTGAGGTGTGCGTGTCTCCCCCACCTAACAGTTGAAGTTTTCTTTAAATGTATTATTTATTTATTCTTTCTTTCTGCTGTTTTATTCCAAGGATTTTAGTTGAAGGAGACATTTTTGGCTGGAATCAAGCAACTGAAACAAAAACTCATGAAGGGCAAATGTTGAAATGTACAATGTCAATTTTATGAGAAGCCTACCTTACCTTCTTGATCTGTGCTCACACATACCTGGAAACTGACCAGCCTGTCATTTTGCAGCTTTGTATGGAAACCAATAATTTGCAAACACATTTGCACCAGTGCAGCAAGGAAGAGCCACATGTAGAAAGATGCTTTAATGATGATGTACCTGCATATTTCCTACTGGAAGTATGCCAACATCATTGTTTTCAGTGCCTGTTAAAACATACTTTTTGTTTAGGCAAGCCTCCCCAGACATGCAATCTTACCAAATAATTTTATTAACTATATTTGTTTTTAAAACAGATTATTCCATTTTTATAAGTTTTATGTCAACTTGTTTTTAAGGTTTGATTTTATGAGTATTTTTACTGTATATTTTAAATTGTTTTATGTAAAGGTTTAATGTAAATTGTTTCTGATGATCAAGCAGTATAAAAAGCTTCCTAAATAAATAAATTTGCACTGAATTTCTGGATCCCACCTTAATAACAGATGTGTACATTCCAATTCTGCACCACAGTTATTGGATGCTACAAGTAGACCTGGGCTGGAGTCATTAATTAAGTATCCAGGTTTTCGCCTCCATGAATAATATGGAAGTTACATAAAACAAGGATTTTGATTAAATTAGCAATTCCATTATCACAATTCTATATCCTGATTCACAGTCTCACAATCATATGTTAATGATTTGCCCCATAAAAAATAGAAGCTATTGCATACAAACAGAACAGCACAAAAATTATAGAGGCAGAGGAGACGTCATTTCTGAGGACAGGAGTTGTTGTGATATTTCAATCTCATCTTCCCACAGGATTTCTTTAAAATGATGGTCAAAAAACCTGATCCTAATTACAGATGCAAGGCACCATTAGTGCAAACTGTTACTGAAATTAGAACGGTAAACCTATCTAGACAGCTGCACTCTAAGGGGTAGTCAGTCTGAGTTTTTTTACAGGAAGCTCTCAGAGTTCACATCCTGTTTCACCTGGCTTAAAAGCTTCTGTATCCTGGTCATATTCCTCTAGAGAACCACAGGGTCCAAAAATACCCTCTTGTTAAAAATATGCAGGGCATGCTTTTAGAAAAGCTCAAGCTTGCAGCTAATGGTCCATGTTCCTATTGGCCAGAAGATTGGTGAACGGTTCAAGTAAAAATATCTTGAACCACTTGAGGGACATAGGTAAAAAGTTCATATTAGGTTGTTAATGTCAAAACGCATTGGCAGATATAAATGAAAAGTTGTGCAAGAAGCTGCAGACTTCAAAAATGTGTTATCAAATGCATTCCTGTTCCTTGTATCCTCCACCCTATCATAGTGCTGAAAGTCCATGTTTTCTTCCTAAAGACATTAACAGAGATTATCTACCTTCAAGAGAAGGGCTATTTATCAGATAGTTCATTGAAATGAAATTTGGTTTCCATAAGCATCTACCCTGTTGCATTGGCAAATGGGGACAGGCTTTCCCAACAAACCTACTTAATTCACACTTTCCAAAACAATATGTGAACTGAAGCAAACCTCCTTTGAAATGTGGATTTCTCTGAATTTTGCAATGCAAAGTAATGTGTGCAAAAATGCCTAGACCTGGGTAAAATGTGCATTCAAATGCATTATCATTGTGTTAATAATATGCAAAAATGTGTTATGTTAGAGGAAATTGCTTTCCAAATTGTCTATATTAGGCAAAATTGCATACAGACATGTGTACCTTAGGAGAAATTTGCACTGATGAATTTTTATGAAATCTTTTCTTTAAACACACACACACACACAGAGAGAGAGAGAGAGAGAGAGAGAGAGAGAGAGAGAGAGAAATGTGGAGAACTGGGGAACAGAGAAACAAAGAGAAACCACACTTGTAATATTCACCCATCTCTAATCATAGCTCAAAAGTAGGGACTTCTGAACATTTCAGGCCAGTTTAGTGTGTAGACGAGATGGGGAAATAGAATCTCCTCCTTCCCCTGCAGAAAATAGACCATCATAGGAAGTCCAATGTAACATTTTCCTGCAGGGAGGAGGGGATCCTCCAAAGGGATTTACCAAACCTACTCTGATGGGTGGAACCATCTACAGACCCTGCCCCTACTGAGGAACTACCTGCTGTAGTAATCACCTATTGAAAGAAGCTTCGGCAGATGCATAGCCATTAATCTTGTAATGTCTCACAAAGGTAGATGCAGAAGGCCAGGTGGCTACACCACAGATATGTTACAGAGTTGCTGAGGTGCTGCAGGCAGTGTATTGTAAGGTTACCAGATTTTTTTCAATGAATCCAGGGACGCTTTAAATAAATAAATACCAAACGTTCAGGACGTTGATGCTGCAGAGATGGCGATGGCAGAAGGGCGGCCTGCCACCTTGACCTCAACCGCCACATTTCTCCTTTCTTCAAGGCTTCTATCTCCTTTCTCCATGAGCCTGGGCAGCCCCTGAGTTGTTGGTTCTTCGGTGGTGGTGGGGAAGTGGTGTGCAGTGGGTCAGGCATGGAAGGCAGAGAAGGAGGGCCAAGAGTGGCAGCAGTAAGGCTCAGGCAGCGCAATGCCTCCCTTCCCATTGGAACAGCCCCAATCCCATTCCTACTTCCCACAGCTGGGAAGCAAGGCTTCCCATTGCCTAACTGAGAGATCCCTGCCCCCTCCTGCTTGCACACAAGTAGGAGTTGGGATGGAGCTGCTCCGAAAGGCAGTGTGAAGCCTCCCTTCACAGCTTAGTTGCTGGGGTCAGGGAAGGTGGAGGCAGCCTGCACCACCATCATATGGGGACTTCTGAGCAGCTCCTGAAGCCAGCCAGAGCCAACTGCTCCGGGCTGCTGAGACTGCCACCGCTGCATTTCCCGGGGACATTAGATGAAATCTGGGGACATTCCGGGGATGGAATTTTTCCGGAGACTTATTCTCAAATCTAGGGACTGTCCCCAGGAAACGGGAACGTCTAGTAACACAATTCTAGGGGAGTTAATAGTGACTCAAGCTGGCAAGGCAGAACCAAAAACCTCATAGCACTCACTGTCTTATTTCACTTTGATAAATGCAAAGACATCTTGAAAATAATGCCTTGATATTTCACTGTTACACTATGTTTTGATGAACAATGGCACTGAAATACGAAAAGTAACTTCGCTTACAACTAACTTCTCAATTGAAAAATAAGCTTGTAATGACTGGTTATCCCACTCTCCAGTCTACATTTATTTGCTAATTGGCCAAAATGTGCAATTAGAACAATTACAGTTCATTTTAATCAACCCTTTGTTTTATTTCTAGGAAGCTTCATTTGTTATTTATGGGGTACAACAGATTTGCATGCTGTAATAACAATGGGTAATTAATAATACATTTTAACAATCTTTTCTCCAAAGGGTTCAATCTAAAATCTTAATTAAACAGAGCATAGCATTTGATTTTGGCTCACAAAAAGAAAAGAAAATATATGGAAAATTTTGGAGAAAGGGGAAGTCAAGGGCACAGTGATTTTTATATTTTAATAACTTTGAGGTAAACAAAATAAAATGAAAATTGTTTCTCGCTTATGCCCAGCCCCATCCCACCCCATCCAGGACAAATGAAGTTGTTTCTTTTAGCACTAAGAATAGTTTCATATTTTAGTTTGGGGCTTCTACAAGTTACAAAAGTATATATGGAAAGCACTTTCGTGCAGGAATTAATGTGACTTATCTCTCCCTTCTATGTAGAAAGGCACCATCCAAATTTTGGCCATCTGCATGCTTTTAGACTATAATTCCCATAATCCCTCACCACTGGCCACAATAGTTAAAACTGTTGGGAGTTGGAGTCGAAAAGCATATGGAAGACCACAGGATATCCACCTTTGTGTTAATCATGTACACAAGTTTGTCACTGGTTTTGTACTTGGTAGGGAAAAATCGGGAATATTTAGCTAGTGGCTTTTTAGCAAAAGCTAAGGACTCAGCAGGAAACATTACTTTCACACAGCCCTTTCTATATGAGCTTTTCATACCAACCATTGTTTAATATATTATTTTTTTGTTCTTTGCTTTCTGTCCATAAAAATGAGAGAATAAACTGGTATCCCACTGCTTCACACTTCTTTCTTTTTTAAAGAGCTGATTTTATAGTACCTGCTTATGACAATGGAGCTTACATATAATATCCCTCTCATCTCTCCTTTCTAGTAGCAAGGATATTCTAAGTGAGATACCTAGCCAGAAGATCTCAGTTGTTCCACTTGGTTCTGAGTTTAACACTGAATGCTGGGTGTGTATATTTTTTACACAATTTTTCAGTTCATTGAATTCACTTCTTTCTTCTCACATCATATATGTTGATAAAATGTGTCTACTGCTGGGTGCACCCTTGGTGCTGATTCAATGATATCCCACATCTTATTTCAGGAGCCCTGAACATAGCTACAGCAACTTATATGGGAGACCTTCAGTGGCCTTCAAAATCTCATTGATGCCATTTGACTCTGGAATTCCCCCCAAAGTTGTATGTTACCACACCCACTCCCCCAAGGAAATTAGCTGCTTATATGCTTTTATGTAATTTGAAATAGAGAGCTATGGGATGCGTATATTTAATTTAAAATAGCCATTCTTTCTGAGTCTTAAAGAGAGTTTTCCAAATCTGTCTTCCTCATCAAACACCAATGGTGTCCTTAGGGGAGCCACTGCGGCATATTTTTTTCCCAGGTAAGGTTTCTGCTACATCTAATTCTGATATAACACATATTGATATATAACTTAAAGCATGTAGTAAAGTGTCCCTAAAAGCATTTAGCTGTGCTCTTTAACAAATTACTTGTGACACAATTTTGATGTGACACATACAAAGTTAATCTATTCCTGCAGGTTAATTTTGGAAAAGGAAAAGAAGTGAAGAATCAAAAGAAGATGATGTCTCAGAAGGTTGCGGCTGACAAAGTCATACTCAGAGTACACCCATTGAAATCAACAGGCTTAAATAACTAATTAATTCTATTAAATTCAATAGGTCTACCATCACATCCAACCCACGGGATGGAATTGGATGAAGCAGGCATAGTGTTCTCCGTTGCTAATGGCTTTAGCGCGTAAAATAAAGGAGTGGCATTGACATTTTAATGGGTCACAATTGAATTTGCATTACTGGGAAATCTGGTAATCTCTAAAAATCAGAAGGATGGTTCATAAAAATATATATGCCCAAAATAGATTGCTTTAGGTCTATAATACATATCTGGAGAGCATGGCAATATTTTCAGTTTATGGTTGTAATAACATTTAAACCCAGACATTTTCACAACAAATGAAATTGACTATTCACAACTACAGCCACCGGCATATGCGAATAGTTATCCCCCCTCCAATGCCCCCGCCCCGAGGGGCATTCTGTTCCAGACTGATGAAGTGATAGCAAGGAAGGGAGTGGGCAGAAAACATAAAGGGGAAAAAACCACTTGACCACATACTTAAAGGCAAGAAGTTAAATTTCTTAAAATTCTCCACACCCAAGACTCATCCCATCTTCAAAGAATGCTTTGTCCCATATCTGCCTAACACCCCCACAGTGGAGAAAAATGCTGGACTACAAATACTTTGAGCCCAGGAGCTTTTCATGGCAATGTGTCCAAAAACCAAAGTAAATAATGCAGTCAAAAGGCCTGAGGCTGAAGCAGAAATGTTGTGGAGTCCACATGTAATGGATAAAACCAAGAAAATGTTCTTTATAAAACAAAAGAAAATACAGTATGAAAGGAGGATAAGATAAGGTATGATGCCGGACAGTTGTAAAGGTGCTGGAAGCAGGCCTGGGGTGAAACCGAAAACTTAGTAACCACAGAGTTCAAGTGTGCAGTAGGAATAACTTATAAACTCTGATCCTAAGCAATAATAGTAGACCAGAGCTAATGTCAAAGTTGGCCATTCAGAAGTGTTGTTGTTGTTGTTGGCATCTGTCTATCTTGAGAGACAATGGAGTACGCTTTTGGGGTTGAAGTCAAACTGCTACATTAGTAGCATCGAAGTAATCTTCTTCGGGTCCAAGCCTGGGCAGGGTGTATGGAGGTCCTGGGCTGCCCAGACAACAAGACCCCTCTCTCAGCCTCGCTGGTGTGGTACAGAGGAAAGCAGAGCAATATGTTTGGCTGCAGGAGTTGCCAAATGTAACAGTACAAGGCGCCATCCAACAGTTTTAGGGACTCCACTCCAGATTTGTGTAGGGTTTACTCCTGAGCCTTTTCTTCTCCCAAAGGTATCACACAAGACATCAGAGGTTTAGGATCAGAGTTTTCTTTCTCCTACAAGGGCTGCCTTCCCAGCTTGACGAAGTCCATCTGCCTCTGACTTCTCTCTACAGCATTTGCAGAAACCACTTTTTAGATTATTGGACTCACTATTGGTCTCATCTGCTCAATCCAGAGTTAGTGGAGTGGTAATTGATAGCGGAGTGGTAATTGACAGGGATGTGGGTGGCACTGTGGGTTAAACCACAGAGCCTAGGACTTGCTGATCAGAAGGTCAGTGGTTTGAATCCCCATGATGGGGTGAGCTCCCGTCAATCGGTCCCTGCTCCTGCCAACCTAGCAGTTCAAAAGCACGTCAAAGTGCAAGTAGATAAATAGGTACCGCTCTTGCAGGAAGGTAAACGGCGTTTCCGTGTGCTGCTCTGGTTCACCAGAAGTGGCTTAGTCATGCTGGCCACATGACCCGGAAGCTGTACGCAGGCTCCCTCGGCTAATAAAGTGAGATGAGCGCCACAACCCCAGAGTCGTCCACAACTGGACCTAATGGTCAGGGGTCCCTTTACCTTAATTGATAGCTGATCGTGACATAGCATAATTCTCAAAAGTTTTATGCCCAGCAACATGCAAATGATATGCTGCTCTTCACAGAGAGGAACTGTAGCCCATTGCCATTTGTGGAATTCACAAGATTCAATCTCAGCCACCTCCAATTTAGGAGAAGTTTGGGTAGCAAAACTAGGAAAGACCTCTGCCTCTGTCACCAGTCAGAGTAGCCAGTTACTGGGCTAGATAGACAAATTATCTGCTTCAGGATAAGTCAGTTTCATACGTGTATCTCAGTGGATGGGAGTCCTTTGTCAAAGCAAGGTGTCAAGTCATAGCCTTTGGCAACATTTCACACATTTCTTAAGTCACTGTATTAGCACTTGTGATGCACTTGGTTTCAGTCTGGTGGGGGCAACCTCCAGACTACAACTGCCATCACCCCTAAGCAACATGGCCAATGGCAAGGGATGATGGAAGCTGTAGTTCAGCACACTTAAGTCCTTGACCTCAACAGACCAAGCAAAAATTCAACTGCCCATAGTGCACACTGTTTATTGTTTACAGCAGCATGTTTATTAGGTAACGAGCTAAATGCTTTATAAGCCCCTGCAACGTAAATATTTTTGTCATGTATTTTAATTGCTAATATTCATGCAACCATGAAATAAATTACAGGTTGGTCTTGTGCGATTTAAACGCAGTATGGGATCTGCCACAAACAAAAGAAATGTTTCGCTGTTGGGTTTCTTTCTGCATCATTTACTCCCTGCAGTTTAGTGCAGATTAATGTGCTTAGAGACTGATTGCCATAATTACTCTGCCCTGCTGCTCCACTATATTATGCAAACAAATGCTCAAGATGGGTCAAAAGAAAGCAGGGACCAGGTTGGGGCTGTTTAGGTAGTTCATATGAAGCCATATATTAGGATGAGAAATATTGGGACCCCACCAGAAACGTTGCTGCATTTTAAACATTATATATGAATTGGCAGAGCTGGAGGATGTGAAGAAAGTAGGGTTTAGCAGTCTGCAACCAAGGTAGTGCTGTGGTGGTGGTTCTCCACAAACCATAGTTTGCAAAGGGAGAGATGGCTTAAGAATGAATGCTCACTATCCCCCTCTCCCCTTCCCCAGGTGAATTCCTCTCCCATTGTAATTAGCTGTGGCTTTTCATTTATTCTTACCTTACAAATTTATAAACTGAAACCACAGAACTTCTGTTTTATGGGAAATAGTGCCCAAATGTGTGTGCACAAACACAGTGTACAGACTAAACTTTGAAGAAGAAAAAGGCTCAAACTAGTTGAATTGTGTTGATTTAAAAAGATATGAGTATGTATATAATTGAAGTGCTTCTTGAAAATGAAATATTTTGATGTTTCTACCCCTCAGTGAGTATTGCCATCCCATCCCAGTAGTGCTGTCTGGCTTCTCTTGAAGAAATCGACCTTATATACATTTAATGTCTCTTCTAATCTGGATCGCTGTTTTCTATTCCCATTAGCTCCAGTTAAAATGATTCTAGTTAAACTAATCTTGTTTTGTCTTCTGAGCCTCTTTTGGTGAAGCTGAGTGCTGAGGCGATCCACACTTCCATGTGCTGCTTTCAACTTTGCTTACAATCAACACTGTAAAAGAAATTAAAGGAAAATTCATATTTTATTGGGGTGTTGTTGTTTTTTAGTACTATAATGTAAACAAAGTTAAGATAAAAGTTAAGAAACATTTCGAGACTTTACTTTCCCCACTGACACATAGATTAACCATCATGTCTAAATACATAGTTCTTTTGCAATATACCTTGCCGTGAATTGACTCCCTAACATCTACCTCCCATGTAAAGAAGGACTGCAGAGATACCACTTTGTGTAATTTACCCACTAGTAACATTGCCATCACCATGTTGTAATACCTGAGTGCCAGCTCACAAAAATTCAACCTTGGGGTATTGTAAAGGGGAAAGGTGCAAACCTGAGCCAGCTCTCCTACTGATTAAGTTCCATTAGGCAGAAGAGTCAGCATGGGTCAGATCTTCCATGTAAAGGCTTGTTACTCAGTTCCAGGTTTCGAATTTGAGATGTTTCATAAGTGAGTCAATAGGGAAACAAATGAGATAAATATTAGGTTGCATTGAAATGATAGATAAGCAATACATAAAGATCAGGTGGGTTTCCTGCCAGGTAGACAAATGAAAGACAATATTAGAAATATAATTAATATTTTGGAATACCTGAATGCTAAGAATGACAAACAAGCGATGTTAATATTTGTGGATGCAGAGAAGGCCTTTGATAATATTTCTTGGGAATTTATGTTAAAGAATTTTGAAATGATGGAGGTGGGACATTTGTTTTTAAATGGTATTAAGGCTATATATATGGATCAAAGAGCTAAATTAATAGTTAATAATGTGACGACGGAAAATATAAAGATAACTAAGGGAACAAAACAAGGATGTCCTTTATCACCTCTGTTATTTATCACGGTCCTGGAAGTGTTTTTAAGGGCAATTAGAAGTAATGATCAGATAAAAGGGGTAATGGTGGGTAGAAAAGAATTTAAGGTTAAAGCCTTTGCGGATGACTTGGTATTAACTTTGGAAGATCCCATGAACACGGTAACAGAAGTGTTGAAAGAAATGGACCAGTTTGGTCAGTTGGCAGGATTCATTCTGAATAAGAAAAAAACTAAAGCAATTACTAAAAATGTAGATTTGGAGAATGTAAACAGATTACAGCAGCAAACTGAAATAGAAGTGGTAAAGAAAGTTAAATATTTAGGAGTTTGGTTAACCCCCAGGAGTATTGACTTGTTTCAGAATAATTATATTCCAACATGGAATAAGATCAAAAGGGACTTAGAGGTGTGGGGAAGAATGAAATTGTCATTTTGGGGAAGAATTGCAACGATAAAAATGAATGTGCTACCGAAGATGTTATTCTTGTTTCAAACAGTTCCAGTAATCAAAGGGGCAGCGATTTTTAAAAATTGGCAACGAGAAATTTCAAGGTATATCTGGCAGGGTAAGAAGCCGAGGATAAAATTTAAGATATTGACGGACGCAAAAGAAAGAGGAGGCTTCGCCCTGCCAGACTTGAAATTGTATTACGAAGCATCTTGCCTCTGTTGGTTGAAGGAATGAATGAAATTAGAAGACACGGATGTGTTGGATCTTGAAGGTTTTGATAATAGATTTGGGTGGCACGCGTATTTGTGGTATGACAAGAGACGAGTACATAAAGGTTTTGAAAATCACATTATAAGAAGGTCTTTGATTGAAGTGTGGGAAAGATATAAAAACTTGCTGGAACAAAAAACTCCATATTGGTTGTTGCTGTTGGAGGCGATAAGTGTGAAGAAAGTCAATATGACAGGGGGTTGGGTGACATATGAGAAGTTAATGTGTAAAAGTGTAGGAAAATGGAAAATGAGATCATTTGAAGAAGTTAAGGACTATGTGAATGACTGGCTGCATTATTTTCAAATTAATGAGATGTTTAGAAAAGATTTAAATCAGAGGGGTTTTGCTGACAAAGAATCAAAATTTCAGACAGAAATATTGAATAATGATTATAAGAATTTAACAAAAATGTATAAGATATTACTGGAATGGTGTACAAAGGATGAGGAGGTAAAATCAGTTATGATCGACTGGGCCAAAGATATAGGGCATAATATTCAAATGAAGGATTGGGAAAGACTTTGGAAAGATGGTTTAAGATTCACTGCATGCACAGTTATAAAAGAAAATGTTATGAAAATGATGTACCGATGGTATGTAACACCTGTGAAGTTAGCAAAAATGTATAAGATAAGTAACAAATGTTGGAAATGTAAAGAAAAAGAAGGTACCTTTTTTCATATGTGGTGGGAATGTAAGAAGGTAAAATGCTTTTGGGAAATGATTTATAATGAATTGAAGAAAATGTTGAAATATACATTTGTTAAGAAACCAGAAGCATTTTTACTAGGCATTACAGGTAATAAGATAAATAAGAAAGAAAAGAAGTTATTTTTATATGCAGTGACAGCAGCAAGAATATTGATGGCCCAGAAATGGAAACAGGAGGAAATACCTACAATAGAAGAATGGAGAACTAAAATGATGGATTATGCAGAACTGGACAGAATGACAGGAAGGATCCGGAATCGACAAGATCAAAGATTTACAGAAGATTGGGGAAAGTTTATCCAATATATGCAAAAACTGAGTGGTAATAAAATTACGTTTGTAAGCTTTAAGGAAGCTCTGTGAGGGGAAAGGGTTAAAAGGGTAGAAATGTGTAAAAATTAACAATAGGAAGGAATGGCAGACAAATTGAGGGAAGTCAAAAAAGAGAAGTAAAATGTAATTAAGATGTATGGAATGTATAAATTTGTTTTTGTATTTGAAAACTAATAAAATTATAATATAAAAAAAGAAATGATAGACTCAACATAATGGTTTAATCGGGTCTACCACACATGCTGTGGTATCTTCCATATTAAAACTGTGGCTTGTTCAATTCTAGCTATTGGTGGTTGGTGTTATTTTATTTCCTTCCCCTTGCAATATATTGGTTTCAAAGAGACTGCATGTTGGCTGTGCATTACAAAGGCTCCATGCCAGTTCATTATTCCTATCTTTCAATCATAAAAAGGGTGGCTACTATTAATATGCTCTTCACACATACTGAATGCCAAAAATAATCCTTGTGTTAAATCAATCTCCTGTTTTATTCATAGGCTCTGGTTTCATATTATTTCTATGGATCAAGAAGAAGGAGGGAGGAGTGTGGAGGGGAACACAAACATCTCTGGTACTCAGCGAAATAATCCAATATATAGTTTGTTGTTTGTTTTAAGACAACTAGGATCACTCAAATTGTGTAATCCTATCCAATGAAATGGGGGAAATCTATATTCGCTAAAAATTAATAAGTTTTAAAATCAGAAAGCAACATCTTTAAATCCATATTAAGATGTCTGAACTGCACACTCTAAACCCTGTTTTGTACTGTGGTCAGGAATTGTAGTAAATGTGGGATGAAAGGCTGAAAATACATATATCCACAATAAGCTCTCTATGTCCATGAGATCTACATGCAACTTTAAACTGTGACCCCTAACTGTGTGTACTGTAGGTTAGTGATGCCTTGGATCTACATAAACATGGAACTCAATCCAAAGAAGCATTAAGCCAGATCTTATGCACATTTGCTCAGAAATGAGTCTGTGTACATGTCATACCTTTAAAGCGCCCCCTACCCAAAAAAGTTTATTTGATAACAGCTTGTGCAGAGCAGCCTAAGATTGCATCTTACAGCATGGCAAACCTATGCTTTTTGACTCAGAAGCCAGTATCTCCAAGTTCAGTGGAACTTACTCCCAAGTCAGTGTGCACTGGACTGTAGCGTAAGAAATTGTTCTTGAACAGCAGCCCCTGTTTCTCATTCTGTATCCAAACGGCAAACATCTTTTGGAGCCAAAATGAGTTTGAGAAATAATTGTACAATAACATGAAGGTCACCAATATCACTGAGATTTTGAACTCTTTTGTGAGTCTAAGTAGCGCTTTTAGATCCTAGCTGACCCCTGGCATGTGTGTGTGTGTGTGTGTGTGTGTGTGTGAGAGAGAGAGAGAGAGAGAGAGAGAGAGAGAGACATATCACAGTCACACAGGTATTTCTCATATATTCATTTTCTATATTTTCTGCATTCACAGACTAGCTTTTACATGTTTGTGAGAAACAGACAAGGTTTAAATTAAACCTGGAAAGTTTGTTTTCATTAGACAGAAAAAGTTAATAACAAGGAGCAGTGGTGCAGAAAAGTGGAGAGAGGGCTTTGCTGAAAATAACTTTGATGCATGGAGCAAGGTCTCTGTTTCAATCTTTTTTCTCCCTCCCAACCAAACACACCATTTTCAAATCACTGAACGGAATGAGTTATTCATATTCCTATGAAAATGTCTTCTGACATACACACAATGGCACATTTCCTAACCTTTAGCCAGCCTTTGATTGGGTGATCCCAGCCAATGCATCAAAGGAATGGCTCATCGGCAACAAAATTAAATTCTGTCATACTTGGTTGTTTGGTTCCACAATGTGACAAACTAATCAAAAACTTTATGCATTTTTATCAGAAATCAAGAAACAGTAAAATTCACAGAATCAAAGTAAATTTGAAATATGAAAAGAATAGTGAGGACTTGCCAGTAATTTTCCTCTGCATCTGTTGTGTTCCTCACATAGCAGTCATTTTCCTGATGGCATTCATTCCATTTTATTTATTTATTTATTTTAAAAAATGAGAAATTGCTGCAAGCTGACAGAAAACAGGAATGTTTATGGAATATCTGTAAAGTTGGAAATGGAGAAGAGGTTGGCAAGGGAAATGAAATAAAGTTGGGAAATGGGGACATTCATCTTTTCGTCTCAAGAATGCCCCTGGGAGCAGTGGTGTACTTATGGTTTCTGCCACCCCATGGCAAAATAGATTTGCTATGCTTGCTCCAGTGATATATTCTACATAAGATGCTTTGGCCTTCATGCTCCATTAAAAACAGGAGACACTGGGCTAGAGGGGTGCTTTGTTTGTTTACCCAACAGGAGTTGCCATTAAAAAAGGCCCAGCCGGCATTTCCAAATTTAAAAAAAATGCAGTATATAATAAGATGGCTGTTAATTCTGGTGTCAAAGCAAGACACCAAATCTATATCTAGTGCACAGTAATGGCACCCTCATTTGGACAGTGTAGTGATGGAATTTGAAGTGGGGGCAAATGCTGATACATCTCTACCCCCAGTGTCCCATTTTCAATATGGGCAATAACCCATACTAACTGTGAGGCAGAGGGTCGAACAAGGCAAACTGATCTTGATTGAAACTCATCCAGCTGTAAACATGGGTGGTCCAGAAAGGGAATGCAGGAGAGTTATAGGAGACTTCGGGCGTGTATTGTGGCTGCATTAAAAGCAGCATTGGGGGGAGCAGGCATGATTGTTGGGTTGGGAGTGAGGCAGGACTAAGAATCTAAGCAGGGCTTCTTCTTATTTTAGCCAGAACTCACTGGAACCCAGTTCCAGCACCTCTCAGGTGGGCACCATTGCCATTATAAGAGAACAAGGGAGGTGTTCGTGGTGAGTTCTAAGAACTCTTTTTCTAGAAATAGAGTTAGTTATGGATCTAAAAGGTAAAGGTAAAGGGACCCCTGACCATTAGGTCCAGTTGTGACCGACTCTGGGGTTGCGGTGCTCATCTCGCTTTATTGGGTGAGGGAGCCGGCGTACAGCTTCCGGGTCATGTGGCCAGCATGACTAAGCCGCTTCTGGCGAACCAGAGCAGCACATGGAAATGCCGTTTACCTTCCCGCCGGAACAGTACCTATTTATCTACTTGCACTTTGACGTGCTTTCAAACTGCTAGGTTGGCAGGAGCAGGGACCGAGCAACGGGAGCTCACCCCGTGGAGGGATTTGAACCACCAACCTTCTGATCGGTAAGTCCTAGGCTCTGTGGTTTAAGGATAGATAAAAGGAATGTAAGTACAATGGAAGGGAATCTGATTCAAGCTAAAGACTGGAGAGAATGGCCAAAGAAACAGAAGAGAGTTAAGCCACAAAAAGAAAAGGAGGGCTGGACCCACAATTCTTTGTGTATTTTGGAATTAACTTGTATGCTGTTTGAAGAGAAGAAACTTTGAGATAAGCAGGATCCTGACCTTTCTCAAAAGGAAAGGATCCAGCTGGCACACTGAAATAAGAGCACATTTTTATGCTCTGATGGTTCTCATTTATAAGGAAAAACTTTACATTAACCCTATCAGTCATGATGACTGATGCAGAATAAATGTCAGCTCCAAACAATATGCACTAAAACAGGCATAGGCAAACTTGGCCCTCCAGATGTTTTGAGACTACAGCTCTCATCATCCCTGACCACTGGTCCTGTTAGCTAGGGATGGTGGGAGTTGTAGTCCCAAAACATCTGGAGGGCCGAGTTTGCCTATGCCTCACTAAAAGGATCAAAGATATTAAAGCAGCACATACAAACTGAGAAACCATTCTCAAATCCTCTAAAATAGAAGAAGAAGGTCTCACAAGGAAAAATATATTATGCCTCTTAAATAGGTAGAGCTGGCATGGTAAATATTCACCCATGGCACATATTGTGAAACGTCATGGCAATAGATCAGTAGCTACCTTTGACTCTTCAACGCATTTTGTGCGGCCTAAGAATTCTCTTGAAAATTGGGCAGTACAGAATGTATACTGATGAAATGAAGCCAACATCAGGTCACTGCTCTCCCTCTCCCTCCCTCTCTCTCTCTCTCTCTCTCAATCTCTCTCCTTTCCACACTTCATAACAAATGGGCAAGATCTTTATGGAATACAGCAATCTAGCTTGCAAATATGAATGTAAATGCCTGTGTACCAGATGGGCATTTCTGCGAAGATTCATGTACCCACCGCTGATTCGAACAATAGAAGAAAACATATGTAAAAGGCATCAGTATTTCTTCAGAGTCATTATGAAAGATCTCAGCATAGATTGCAAGGCTGGAATTTAATTGGCCTCTCTGAACAACAGCAGTGCTCAGTATTCCAGAAGTCTGGCAGGCTTGGCCTGGCATCTTTTCCCTTACCATCTGCAGCATTCTCTGCCCTGCTGTAAGAAAAACACAATTCACCTACTGAGGACATTTTTTCCCCCTTGGTTCCTTCTGCTTACTTATGGGGTGATATAATGTATTGCCAGATCCTGGATTCCCAGCGGATGGGGGTTGCAATTTTTCAGTTTCCACTGGTACAGTGCCGAAACTTGTTTTCTGATTTCTTCAAAGACTTCTTCCCCTGCGAAAGAGACTTCATTTTTTTCCTGCCATGTAGAATTTTAAAAATTCTTTAGAATCTTGGTGGGTGCTCAGTTGAACTTCATAGGAACAGAACTTACTATGTTTATTTGTTCAAGGCATTTATTAACCATGTCTGACTATGATCCCTGAGCACTAGCATTCAAAATTGACACTTGTGCCAGGCAAGGCAGAAATGCTCCTGGTAAGGAGAAAATCTGGAATTGGCTAGGGAAGGAGGATAGATTTATCTACATCTAATTTCTCTGAAGAAATGTTAATTATAACATCTGACTGCAGATAGTCCTTTGGTGACCACACAGATTATACATAGTGAAACTTGCCTTACATCAAGACATATACATCAGGACTGGATTACAGTGGATGCTCGGGTTGCGAACGTGATCCGTGCGGGATGCACATTCGCAACCCGCAGCGGCACATCTGCGCATGCGCAGGTTGCGATTCGGCGCTTCTGTGCATGCGCAAAGCACAATTTAGCCCGTTCCAGTACTTCCGGGTTTTGGCGGGTGCGTAACCCGAAAAAAACGCAACCTGAAGCGGCTGTAACCCGAGGTATGACTGTATTGCAGTATGGTCTCCTTTGAGGAACCATTGGAAACCAGAGTGCAGCAGCAAGGTTTACAACTGCCCTTTAAGGGCTGCAATAGTTCCCAGGAAGTTCCCAGACACAATTCAAAGTGTCAGTGGTTGCCTTTAACCACCAGTATACCTTAGGGACCAGGTAGATCTGGCTGATAAACCCTTCTCTGTCTCCTGAGTATGGCGCAAACTTGGCTGGTGGCTAGGAGAAAGGAACTTCTCTGTGAGCTCACCTTAACTGTGGAAATCGTTGCCCCATAAGACTCCTTCACACTTCTGTCATGGATGCTTTAGTTGAGATTCCTGCATTGCAGGGGCTTGGACTAGATGACCCTCAGGGTCCTTTCCAACTCTGCAATTCTATGGTTCTAAATTCCTCCATTTTTCAGGTGTACAACACCTGTTCCTCTTTATTTCATATACCTAGCGTCTGGAAATGAAGGCTGGTTTCCCTAGGAGAAAGGAACCCCTCAACTTACCAAACATTCATGGACATTTTAGAAGTATGGATTGTTATTGTGAGCACCATGAAATCAAAGGTTTCAACAGTATGCACATTTTCTTAGGAGTAAGTCCCATTAAACACATTGGGAATTGCCATATTTTTCAGTATATAAGACACCCCCTATTTTGGGGGACTCCAAATTAAGAAAACACTCCTCAGCACTACCCGTGTATAAGACAAGCCCCAATTTTAAACCTATATTTTTGGTTAAAAAACACACACCCTAGTCTTATACACAGAAAAATACGGTATTTACAAATAAGCGTGTAGCGGGTTGCTTTCTATTAAAATCAGTGGAAACTAGCCAGGAATAAAGTACTCTGGAACAGGTCTCTAATGTTAATTGTGAGTCTCTAAAGCATAGGTATTTATTGAAAGTGAACCTTTGGGTTAAATAAATTGGGCACTCTTTGTACGGTGGTATAAACCTCTCCAAGTTATGGTCAGAATACAAATGGTGCTGTAGAAAAAGCAAATTCAGAAGCTTTCTCAAAAGCAGGGGAAAGTTGTTCGTTTTTAGCCATGGATTCTTGGAAATGCAACTTCAAGCTTCTATCTATAAAAGACTGGGGGGCAAGGAGGGGAGATGAGTTTAATGTGTATCCAGCTGGCATGTGGGTTGATCCAAATCCGGTTGAAGATGGTGAAATCATTTCATTTCCCGACTCAAAACAAACTTATTTTCAGAGCTTTGAACTAATCTTTTAAAGAAAAGCTCCCAAACATGAAAAGGGTGAGATGCAAAACATGCCTTTGGCTTATTACAAAGAGAGTTGCTAGATAAATCTTAAAGAGATTTCTCAAAAAAGGGGTTTTGGACACATGCAATAAATATATGTTCAGGTGCCATGTGGAAATGTGTACGAGATTTTCCATAGGCAAAAGAGAAGAGTATTATGCTTTGTGAAGTATAGCCATGAATCTAAAAACACAGTAGAGCCTAGCTTACATGCTTAGCTGGGGTGAAGATCCAGGAACGGGAGGTTCTGCAATTTATTCCCTTGGGAGATACATTTGGCTTATTATTATTATTATGGTCGGTAAATACTAATTTCCCAGAGTGCTTTTTATGGCAACTGAGGCTGTTATTTTTGTCCCTTGGCATTATGGTATTAGCTGACAATTATACTGCTGAATTTTATTAATGTTTTATTGGTTTTAATTGTATTTGAATATGTTGTGCAGTGCTTTGGGGGCCCGCAAGTCATAAAGTAAAATTTAATCATAATCATCTGTGGCTTTTGATACTATTAACCATGATATCCTCCTGGAACTGCTCCATGGAATGGAAATTGTGAGTACTGTGTTATAGTGGTTCTGGTCCTCCCTATGAAGTCCAGATATAAGCACTGGGACAGTCCTCTTCAGGCCCCTGGTGGTTATGTTACAATAGCACTAGATATTATATCATCAGATCATATCATCAGATCAGATTAGATCAAATGTATATACTGCTTGATATTTTTTTTAAAATAAGTATGACCTAGTTGAGATTCCTGCATTACAGCGGTTGGACTAAATGATCCTTGGGATCCACTCGAACTCTACAATTTTATGATTCTAAACTCAAAGTGGTCTATACCCAATGCTATTTAATTAATACCTACATTAAAAAAACAATGGGAGCTCTGGGAGTAAGCTACCATCAGTATGCTGATGACGCTCAGCTCTCTTTCTCCATAATATCTGAATCAGGAGAGGCTGTGCAGTCCCTGAACCAGTGTCTGGATGCAGTGGTAGGATGGAAAAGGGAAAATAAGCTGACATTGAATCCTGGCAAGACAGGGGCACTGTGAGTGCGTGGTTCCTGTCCGTGTGTTTTATTTTTTCACCTACTGTCAATTTAAATATTTTTAAACTTGTTTTATCTAGAATTTTAATGTTTTATTATATATTGTTGTAAACAACATAGAGGTGTGTTCTTTTTACAATCAATTAATATACACATTTTGGTTATTATTATTATCCACATCATAACATAACATAACAACATAACATAACAACATAACATAACATAACATAACAACATAACACAACATAACAACATAACATAACATGCAATGGGGTCCTCCACATGGAGGTCTTTATGGAGATATGTTTCTCTTGCATCATTCATACATCTCAAAAAGGGGGTGCAGTGGGAAAGACCACAATTTGATCACATAGTTTGTTGACATACAATATTCAGCAAACAGTCAATCACCTTCTCCATGGTGGAATCTACACACATATAAAAACTGTTCTGAAAATGCTTTTTTAAAAGCGTTTTTTTAAAAATACATTGTATTTTCCATAAGGCTCACCATCATCATCTAGTGTCACATTGTATATTGCACTTAAAACACTCATAAAACATTTTATTTGTAGCTGTATAGCCGATTCCCATCTCTCTGACGAAACCCATCACAGCTATGTGTGTATTGTACAACTGATAGCAAAAGTCCAAAAGTCTTTGCATTCTGCAAAATGATACAAATGTTCAAGTGATTTACATTATGCAGCACTGTGGGTTATGTGCATTTAATTCTCCTCTATGTAGCTCACATTTGAGAGGAATGCAGCTGTCTTTTACTGTTCATTTTTTCAATAATCTTGTCAAGTGATAGATCTTTAATTTAAAAGACTATCCATGACAGCTGTTTGAGAATTACCTAGCTATGCTGAACTGGCAGTGAGAGGATTCACAGCAGGGGAAGAAAAATGAACACAGTCGTTGCAGTTTGAACCAGCTGTGTGGCTGAATCAACCTGGAAGAACTGACTTGTCTAAAGAATATTTGGGCACATTTTACACAAACTTTGGAAGGAGATGATTTCACATTATCTACTTGATCCACCAGTCTCTCCTATTTGGCTTTTCTCTGATTTTTCTACAGCCAGCTAGACTTCCACAAATATGTATTTATTATTTTATTTATAAGGCAGTCCATACTGCCTTTTAGCTCAAAAAAGAGACCCCCAAAACAGTTTACACTCAATCCCCAGGACACTCATACCCGACTAAAACAAATAATAGCTGATAAAAATGAAAGCACATTAAATGCCTCTCACAGCAAAAACATCTCAATTGCCCCCCTAAAGAACAACAGAGGTGAAGCTAGTTTAACCTGCTTTGGGAGTTTCATAATCTGGGTGCTACCTCTGAAGAAGCTTTGGTCCTTCAGCACCAATTGCACCTTCCCTGATGGTATAATGCCAAGCAGCCTCCAAAGATGACCACAAATGATGGGCAGGTTGACATGGGAAGAAGTGATCCTTCAAATATTCTGGTCTCACAACAATAAGGATTTTGAAACCAGCTCAGATTTGACCCTGACTATCTCTGCCTCCATGCACTGTGCAAAGGAAAAGCCTGCAACAAAAACATGTAACTGTACAGGCATTTTTAAAACACATCCCACAACTTATGCATAGGCTGAATATGAAAATAAAGAGTGAGATTAGGACTGCAGCCTTAAACTAGGGTTGCCATACATCTAGATTTTCCAATGATGGAATTAATGTCCAGGGGGAAATGTCTGGATTTTTGAAATTTTCCCACTTTTTGGATCCAGATTTTTACTTCTTGAAATATGGCAACCCTACTTAAGCTTTCCAGAAACTTGTTTGTGGCAAATTTCATACCATTGTGTTAAATCCAAACTTCACAGGAGTGGAAAGAGGAAGGCAGACTTGCTGCTCCAAAGGGTTGGCACCATTCAGGAAAAGCACCGATTCCTCTAAGGATCAGTGTAGAGTTGGCAAAGAACAACAACTCTGTTTTCCCATCTCAAGCTAGTCAACAGGTTAACCCCCCCCCCAAAAAAAAACCCTACTTGGCAAAGAAACAATTGGATGCACTTGCTTTGTTATCTACTTGACAAAGAGGGTAAATGAAGGATAGGTGTTGGTTTTTACAGTGGTACCTCAGGTTAAGTACTTAATTTGTTCTGGAGGTCTGTACTTAACCTGAAACTGTTCTTAACCTGAAGCACCACTTTAGCTAATGGGGCCTCCTGCTGCCACTGTGCCGCCAGAGCACGATTTCTGTTCTCATCCTCAAGCAAAACTTGTAACCTGAGGTAATATTTCTGGGTTAGCGGAGTCTGTAACCTGAAGCGTATGTAACCTGAGGTACCACTGTATATCCATTCTTGGCTCCGCTTCCCAGTGGCAACACACTTGAAGCCCCAACCAGGATGCAATGCCACTCCCTCTCCGACATGTCCACTTCAGGGTGAGGGGAAATTGCATCTCTGCCTTTGTGTACAAGCAACGGAAGCATGAGATGTCACCTTTCAGCATGGAGGAAATATCCCTGAAAATCATGGCAAAGGTTTCCCCTCTCACACTATAATATTATGTAATTAGCTAACTGCATCTCTTCGGGAAAATGGAAAGTTGAAGTATTGTACCACATCACTCCGCAAACAATGTCTGAGCTTGTGTGTATGCTTTTGAAAGGTCAAGCGGTGTTCCAGGTAGTAATCCGTTTCTTTTGTCAACTGCCCCTGTTTTCTGTTTTACAACACTGGCTCCTGACAGATAAAGATTATCCTTTGGAGTAAGCAATTTGGAAAAGTCTCTTCGCAAACAATATAATCGGAGTGCCAAGTCACTGCAGCCGCAGTTTCTTCTAGTACTGACACATGCCCCACAGACAAGCTTTTGCTTTTATATTGCTATGCCACTTTCCCTTATTACTACTTTTTTATTCTTTGGGAAAAATAAGGAGTCCTCTAAAGCATCTTTAAAGTTACAACTCTGTCACAAAGCATAAAGCTTGGCAGGGAGATGTGTGCAGGCTGACAACACAGCTGACTGTGAGAGGAGCATAAGCGCAGGAGTTCAAAGCAAGGGTAGGAGACACGCAGATTGAACTGACTGTATTGTACCCAACTTTGACTGGTAGCGAATCTGAATTCCAGGGCCAGCTGACATCCCAAAGAGCTGAGGCCTATCAAATAGTCAAGTGAGGGCCAGGGTGTGCATAGCAAGAGCAGCCATATTCTCCCTTCACTGCATGTTCTCCCTGCATTGCAATATGACTCTGAAATACCAATTTTTGGGAATCTTGAGTGGGGAGTTGTGCTCAGGTCCTGTTTGTGCTCTTTCCCTAAGCATCTGGCTGGCCACTATGAACACAAGATGTGGAACTAAATGGACCTTTGGTCTGATCCAACAATGCTATTATTATGTTCTTAACCATGGGAAAATATCACACAGGAGCCAAGACCAATGGCAATGAAGTAGGTGAGGGATGTATTCCAGATTTGTGTTGGTGTCTGTGTTTGCAATTGTGTTATTTAGTTTGGAATATTTCCCTTACAGATTTTTCAGTATGTTAACAATATAATACTTTATTAAGTGTTCTGTTTGTGCTCAATAATATCAGCATGACATATGCTTGTGCGAAAAAGTCTGGGCACTGCTAATTTCTTTATCTATTCCTGAAGCAGAAAGATGTACTAGTATTGCTATAAATTGCTCTGTATATTCACATATGGTGAACCAATGAGAGGGGAATTTTTGATCTCACAGGCACTGAGGCGTAAGTTCTGCCTTCAGGCAGGTTGCTATCACTGAAAAGTCAGGGGCCAAATTCTTGCATAATCTTCACAATGAGCCTTGCCTACATCTAATCTTGAAATTCTCACCGTATGACTCTATGGATGTTGATTATGATGGAAGTCCCATTATGTACAGTGATGCTTACTCCCAGGTAAGCATGCATAGGATCTCATTATTACAGCATTGAACTAATATAGGGTATAGAAATGGAGGGCTGGATTTAATTAATGGGACCCATGAACAGAAGTCTGTGCTTTCCTCTCTTCCCCACATGCTCACTGCATCCCCCAAATTTGCTCAAGAGGCAGGTTGGAAGAACCCCAGGGACAGCATGGCAGGAGAAAAAGGGAGGATTATTCTGTCTGGCAAGCAGAAACATTGATGGAATGATTGCCTTAGCACTAAGTTGAATTCCTCCCTTAGGGAGCATTGAAGTGAATCAGGGTACAGGGTGGTATTCAGTACTAGTCTTATGGAGAGTAAATCCACTGAAGGTCATTCACTTTACTAACTCCAGTTCATAAATTTCAACTGATTTCCAGCCATACCTCGGGTTGAATATGCTTCATGTTGAGCGCGTTTGAGTTGCGCTCCATGGCAACCCGGAAGTAACGGAGCGCGTTACTTCCAGGTTTCGCTGCTCACGTATGCGCAGATGCTCAAAATGACGTCACGCGCATGCGCAGAAGCGGCAAAAAGCAACGCGCGCATGCACAGACTTGCCGTCGCTAGTTACGTTTGCTTCTGGATGTGAACGGGGCTCCGGAACGGGGCTCCCGAGGTACCACTGTACTTTTTGTAGCATTTAGTTCAGGCTTCCTCAACTTCGGCCCTCCAGATGTTTTGAGACTACAATTCCCATCATCCCTGACCACTGGTCCTGCTAGCATAATGATCATGGGAGTTGTAGGCCAAAAACATCTGGAGGGCCAAGGTTGAGGAAGCCTGATTTAGTTGAATACTATACATATTAACTTTCAGGTGTCATTTATATGAATTCAAGCATATGGTATGATCTCATATCAATACGTAGATTGCATCAGCCAATCAGATTTTTGCTTTATTATATTCCACTTGCCTGTTCTAAGAAAAAATATATAGGCCATCATATTCCATCTGCCTCTTAGATAGCAGATAGTGGAGGCCAGTGATCAGCTCAAATTGAAATTCCTGTCTTCAAAGACTCAGAACTATTTCCTCCATCCATGCCACTTGCAATTTTATTGTTCTTCGTTGTGCTTCGCCCATTTTTGTCATGGATCTTAAGAAGGTCTACAGAACATAGGGATGTGGTTGTGCTTTCAGTAGAAGTCTGAACAGCAAGATCTTCACTGCAGTCATGACACCCCAATTTAATGCAAAGCATGATGGCTTCCAAAAAAGCAAAATACAATTTCCACCAATGTATACAGAAAGTTATCAAAGTGCTTGATATTTATTCATAGTAATATGGTGTGTTGCCCTTGGCCCCAAAATATACAATCAGTTGTGAAAAATAAATATGCAGTGGATGGGCAAATACTCCTGACTGTAAAAGACTCGGGTTTGGAATAAATGCATTGATATGGATTAAAATGCATTAGTTTTGACAATAAAGGTATTGGATTCCATAAAATATGTATTTGAAAGAAAACATTTTAATATAAAAATAGAAATGTATTGGTTGGAACTTGGAAGCGATACATCTATTGATTCCAGGTGCAAATGTAGATTCAGCAAAAGGACACCAGTTTCTGTGAATTTATTTACAATGTATTTATTTCTCTGAAATCGCTTCCCTGAAAAACAAAATAGGCAAAAACCCAAAAACCTGAGTTAAGCATATGCCAATAAACATTTTCATTAGTTTGAAAGTTGATTGGTTAGTAGTTAAAGTTTTCACAGCCTATTATAGCAATATACTGTATTTTTCGCCCCATAGGACGCACCGGCTCATAGGACGCACCTAGTTTTTTTGGGGGGGAAATAAAAAAAATTATTTCCCCCCCAGGTGCGGGGCTGGGGCGGGGTAAGCCCAGCTTCCCCCGACCCCAGCCCCCAGAACAGGCTGCTATCCGCTAGCCGTGAGAGAGCCGCGCGACTTCGCGGGGCTCTCCCACGGCTAGCGGAGCGCTGCGCAAAGCCCGAAGCTTGGGGCGTGCTGAGCTCAGCGTGCCCCAAGCTTCTGGGTGCTGGCAAGGTCTCCGCTAGCCGTGGGAGAGCTGCGTTTCCCACAGCTAGTGGATAGCTTCCTGAAGCCTGGAGAGCGAGAGGGGTCGGTGCGCACTGACCCCCCTCGCTCTCCAGGCTTCAGCGAAAGCCTGCATTCGCCCCATAGGACGCACACACATTTCCCCTTCATTTTTGGAGGGGGAAAAGTGCGTCCTATTGGGGCGAAAAATAAGGTAATAATTAGCATTTATTCATTAAATCTCCAGTTTTGCTTTTAGGTTAGTTATTTATGCCACACCATCAGTGTGCATGGTTTCCCAACTGCCTTAGCACTTATCAAGGTTCTGCTGTTGCCCAAGGTCTGTTGCCTGAGTTGTGGGTCCTGGGCCCTCCAGATGCCGTTGGAATATAGCTCACATTGTCCATGACAACGGCCCATTCTGGCTG
Source organism: Podarcis raffonei (assembly GCF_027172205.1). Classification (NCBI taxonomy): domain Eukaryota; kingdom Metazoa; phylum Chordata; class Lepidosauria; order Squamata; family Lacertidae; genus Podarcis; species Podarcis raffonei. Next base: position 71,739,653 of record NC_070605.1, read on the forward strand.
GGGCTGATAGGAGTTGAAGTCCAATAACAGTTGGAAGACCACAAATGGCTACTTCATTTTGGCTCCTGTACCAGCTAACTGCTCTTGAAAGGTCATCTGTGAGTCAAAACTACATACGTGAATGTTTTTGAAATCCAAAGCAGCCTTTTATACAAGGGATATGTGATATTTTTTGCCCACTCATGTGGGAAATAAGTGTATTCAAAAACTCACCATCTTTTGTGGCCAGTTTGGAGTGGGAGATCACAGAGAGCAGGGGAGGTACTGACTATTTTTGACGTTTTGAGAATCATGTGTAGTTTTAACCATGAGAGGTTTTATTAATGAAGCTTGCAGATGAAAGACACAGATTCATTTAACTGGTGATGTTTCAGAAGAACTTTGTGGATTTGTTTGAGCCTTTGCTCTTTAAAAAGTTGATGAATACAGAAATGCTAATGCTTCCAGCTTAGATGCCAGACAGTAATGGCAAGATTTCCAGCTTGGAAGAGATCTGTTGTGGCAGGCTATGTTTTCCGAATCTACTTTTGAAAGCAAAAAAGCAGAAAGAAGGGAAATCAAATATGTGCATGGGAAATGAATAAAAAGTCAGAGTTGGAGCACAGACAGATAATGTCTGGCTCTGATCCAGAGGTCCATGTGTGCTCTGATTTTATTTCTATTTGTGTGTGTGTGTGTGTGTGAGAGAGAGAGAGAGAGAGAGAGAGAGAGCGTGTGTGTGTGTGTGTGTGTGTGTGTGAGAGAGAGAGAGAGAGAGAGAGAGAGAGAGAGAGAGAGGAAGCATTCAGGGGAACTGAATCTGGAACTTGATGCATACAAAACATGTGGCCTCCCACTGAGCCATGGCATGGACCCTCCATTCAAGCCCAGAGACTGGCTCTCTCTCTCACTGAGTCTCCCCCCTTGTTTACATTTAAGAATGGGGCAGGGAGAGAAGCAAAGAGATGGAAGCCAAGACTTACAAAAGGAAAGGGATTTAGGCAGTATAAAGTAAATTCATAGGGAAATAGATTTCTAGCCACAATGCACATTCAGAAATACTACAATTCAGTCTCTGTCATCTTCCCACAAGACTGCAGATTCATTTACCCTCCTCCAGTAAGCTGCTCCCACATCTAAACACATGACCCTCTTCTCTGTAGTCTGAAATGGCAAAACTTAGAGAAAGCATTGCACCACAATATTCCTCCAGGGGTATGTAATTTCATCTGTAACCGTTTACTCTCCACCACAAACGCCGCTTTCACAGATCTTGGCTTCCATGTCCCTGTTCTTTCCAAATAAATGTCACCATAAAGAAATCCAATCGTGGTTCTCTATGGTTCAGATGAGAGCTACACCACAGTTCAGTGAGAGAATCTATGAGTTGCCAGTAGTGGTCAGTGGAGCAGAGTGGGGTGGCACTGTGCTGCTTACCTAGATTCCAAATGATGGGCTTACTGAGAGAAGGAAGCATCAGGGCAGTACAAGCACAATGACAGATAATTTGACACCTCCCCTGCTGCTCCTACACTGCACCAACCTAACCCTCTTCCTTGCAGTAACCAGCAGTGGTCCTGGCATTAGGAAGTCAGCTAACCAAGTAGTCCCCTGCCCCACCCACCAGTACTGTGTGTTGCATGTGCATATTGTCCCAGGTTCATCCTCGAGTTACTGAGATTTTATGGTACAGGGCATGGAAAACCTCTCCGACCTTGAAGAACCATTGCCAGTCAGAATAGAGGTCTGGTGAAACCCTTCTCACAACTTTCAGAAGTGAGTTCTCTGATCAAATTCCAACTCCCTCATCCTTTGTTTTTAAGCACTCCCATTCAATATGGACTAGATCGACCTAAGCCCTCAAACAATGAATGAAACATGCCCCACACCCATCCATATTTATTATTTTCATTTTCTTATGTATCCCATCTTTCTTCCATCATGGAACTCAATACAACATACATGGGGTTCCCGGGAGGTCTCCTATCCAGGCACTGATCTGACCCAACCCAACTTAGGTTCAGCAAACTGGTGGCCTCATGCACCTTCGTCTCATCATTACTCATCCTTACCCAAAATACAAGAGGAAGGGAAACCAAACATTGCTTTAAAACAAAGCATTTTGGGTTTTCCTTACTTTTAAATTGATGGATTTGTCTGAGATTTATTTGTGGCTTTACTCACCACTGGTTTGTGTTGCTTTTCTTGCATAAGTACTCCAGTCCTAGAAATTCCACTGTAGCCCAATGTAGCTAGAGTCAAGTTGTTTTGACTTGATTACACAGGTAGAATCCTCACAAGTCTTGTTGGAATGCCTTTAAATTTCATTAACATTTCAACAGATTCTGTGAAATTCTTCCAGTGGTTTGACTTAATAATGACCCCCCCAGTTCTGTTGCAAATTTCAGAATTTCAAATTTTCTCTCACAGTTCAGTGTCGAAAAGCAGATGGACTGATGTTCTGATTCAGTTTAAGATGGCTCAGATTATTTCATATTGTTACTGCATGCATTGAATGAGAAGCTCAGCAACTGATGCCTCACCTTTCCAACAATTTAGGAAAGGTTATCTCTGGTTTATTTTTGAATGAGGCTAAATCTGAAATTCTTACGTAAGCTTGGACAATGAGAGATTTGTTATGCTACGCCATCTGTCTTCCAATCCAATCAACTACTTTTTCTGCCACATCACATTATCTTTCATGCAAAATACATTTCTACAATCATTGCTCCATTATTCATATTCCACTTTCTGACATTGGAAAAGATTATTCTAGTCAATAGCAAGTCATAAATTTGACTTTGGAGAAAGAATATGAAACAGTCAGACATACCATACTGCAACACATACCTGACCCTGTTCCATGTGTTGCCATTGCATCTGAGATTGTGTTCTTGCATTTCTAAGGACAAAATTAGACAAGGTTTGCAAATAATTACTTAAAGTAGGAGTGTATTCTTGTAGTTGTGGTTACCTTTGGATCTTTTACACATGATCAATGCCTCCGCAAAAAGAAGCACAAATGAAATCGGGTTTTGTTTTTGCATAACGTCAAAACCTTTAAAATCTAGTTAGGAGTTGAACAAAAAGGTAGGACTGAGATGCTTCAAGCTGCTTGTACTAACTTATGGGTTCCACCTGTTCAGCTCAAAGGCATTATTCAGCCACAAGAAAGCTCAAAGCTGAATTTACACTTCAGTTCCTACTTCAGTTTCATTTATTTGCTTGAGTGAGCAGAGCTCTCAGAAGGCAGAGCATGTGGGCGACAAAAAAATAATAATCAGACTGTAGTTAGCTGGAATTTTAAAGCTTGCTAGTCAGACAATTTTTCCATATTTTGATGACATACAAACTAATATTTTAAAGAATTAATAACTAATACTAATCTCAAGCAGAATCAAGCTAGCAGGTTTAAGTAAAGTAAATAAAATGGAACTAATTTCACAGCCAGAATGCTGGTATACAGTGTTACCTCGGGTTAAGAACTTAATTCATTCTGGAGGTCCGTTCTTAACCTGAAACTGTTCTTAACAGTGGGTCCTCCCACTACTGATGCGCCACCGCCACGCGATTTCTGTTCTCATCCTGAAAAAAAGTTCTTAACCCGAGGTACTATTTCTGGGTTAGTGGAGTCTGTAACCTGAAGTGTCTGTAACCTGGAGCGTCTGTAACCTGAGGTACCACTGTACTAGGAAGGTCAAATCCAGGAATCTATACTGGTGAAATTAAGCCATGGAATGACGTCAGAGGGATCTCTTTTGCCATACAGCTATACTTTTCTGTTAGGGCTGACTGAGTGGTACAGAGAGCTGATTGGCATGTGGGATGTATTAATATTAGTATTATCATCAGTGCTATTTTTCTAGCACTCACCATGAACGCTTTCCTTGTTCTCTTATAATGGCAATGGCGCCCACCTGAGAGGTGCCGGAACTGAGTTCCAGTGAGTTCCAGCTGGGAAAAAAAGCCTTGAGAATAATGATGATTAACCAACTAAAAAATCAAAGGGAAACAGTATAAGCAATCCTATTTAGATGACATATAATACAGAAATGAAGGCTATATTACCAGGAAGGAAGTTCCATTCAAATCATCAGAAATTAGTAGACACACATAGGGTTGAGCTGTAATGTGCTGCATTTGGGTTGGTTATTTTATTTCAATTTTTTTGTAAAATAACTTTTCTGCATGCAATTCTAATGGCAGTTACAAGGCCCAATCATTTCCCCCACTTACTTGTATACTGATACTCTATAGTTCAGAGATACAACTCTTCCTAAAGCAGCAATTTCAAAATGTGTCCTGTAACCAGTTTTTCATTCTCCTTACAATTGTACCTTTCAGGAATTGAAGCTATCATGGTGGATAGTCCAACAATAATTGGTTAAACGTCAGATACTGAAATCATGCTATTAAGCTGAACATCTATCTCTTTCTCGCCACAGTTGTTGTTCTTGGTTTTATTAGAATCCAACCCACACTTTGGAAATCATTTCAGTGCACTTGTCTCTTCTTTTTCTATTCATCAGTGTTTGTGTCTAGGAAAGCTGCTGAGATTCAGAGCTATTGCTTTACTGCTGGAAGAAAAGATTATTTTGATTGCCATATATATATATATATATATATATATATATATATATATATACACTTGATCTGATTATCAAGATGTAATTTATTGGAAAAGTTACACGACAGCCAAGAGGTAAACTAGGGATCTCATAAGCAATGAACTCATTATCAGTTCTGGGAAACCTACCCAGAGTTTCAATTCCAATTAAAATTTATGACCATATATAGATTTAATTATTGATCTGGCATAGGCACTTTAGTGATACACACACAAACACACACACTGAAGTTTCCTATGGCTTGTAGACTATTTCAAGGAAGGGTGATAGAACGAACATTTATTTTCTTTTTTCATGGAATTTGATTTTTATTTTTTTTAATTCAGGAACCAACAAAAACACACATAATGCAACATGCTCACAAAAGAAATAAACTCATTGACTACAATTGCTTAGGCTGCTGTCCTATGCTCATTTTCCTGTAAAAACTCAATGGGACTTGCTTCTGAATGGACATTTATGAGATTGCCTTAAGTATACCATGGATGTACTTGTGGACACCTAATTATACATACTAGGGGTGTGCATCAGATTTGGATGAATCCTCAGGGAGAAGCAAGGTGCTTTGGGGTGATTCTGGGCTTCCAGGAAGCATAACAGGGTATGTATGATCAACCACAAATCAAAACAGGGATCTCTAAAAAGCCTTGTGGCATCTCTGCAATCTGGGTGGAAGGGCAGATTTGCCCTATTGAAATATATGTCTTTTCCTTAAGGAAACCACTAACATCAGGAATGAGGGGGGCAAGAGCTCCTTCACAACTGACAAATCTAGCATGTAATCAGAAGGAACGATTTCACCAACACACTTCAATCTACGTGCTTTCGAAGAGCAAATCCTATGCCACCAAGGTTAAGGAAACTGACAGACTGGAGAGTGGAGGGGAAGCCCCAGTGTGACTGACAGGCCAACAGGTGTAAACAGAGGGAACGATTTTATTTGGAAAAATGACTCTGTTAGAATTCTTCCCATCCCAAAATCAAATTTAAATGTATGCAGCACAAAAGTGGATGTAGATCTTAGGGTGCAGACAGGCTGTGATGGGTACAGGCAACTGAAGATGGGCAGTAGTAGCATCAGGCTCAGTGCTAGATGGGGAGAGAGAAGACATGGGGAAATGGTGAGTCCTTTGGGACATGGCCATAAGGAGAAGGGACACCAACAGCAGAAAGCTTATGGGTGGGATAAGGCCTCCACTTGTTTGGCTTATCCAGATTTGCCCACACAGAAATTTCCCAATACATTATAATCTTGGTAGAAAGGGCTTTATGTACAGCGACAGCTACTCTGGGGTCCCAAACCAATCTTTCCCAAAAGGTCTAGAGATATGGGGTGAATCCCTTAGGTACCCACACTGAGACAGTGATTGGTTGATGTTTAATGAATTAGCTCCTTTGTTCATTGTAGATTGTTAAAATTATTCCCAAAGTGTTGTCGCCTATTTTAACCCAGTGCATTCCTCATCCCCCCACCCTGCTATTTTTGCTGCTAAAACTGGGTGGAAATAATTTGCAGTGGAATTACATATGAGCAGAAAAATCAGAGGACACTTATTTCCCAGAACAAATTTAAGCAATAGTTGTGTTAAACAGGAAGATTATTACTTTAACTAAGATGTGTACAGTGGTACCTCGGGTTACATGCACTTCAGGTTACATACGCTTCAGGTTACAGACTCCGCTAACCCAGAAATATTACCTCGGGTTAAGAACTTTGCTTCAAGATGAGAACAGAAATCGTGCTCCGGTGGTGCGGCGGCAGCAGGAGGCCCCATTAGCTAAAGTGGTGTTTCAGGTTAAGAACAGTTTCAGGTTAAGTACAGACCTCCGAAACGAATTAAGTACTTAACCCAAGGTACCACTGTAATGACATCAGTGGCAGCAACCTGATTTCATGGGAACTTTAAAACATCTTATTTATACCTTCCATGAGGATTGTGTCCTAATTCAATTCCTGGTCCTTTTCTTCCTTTATGTTTTCCACAGGTGATTCCCTCCCCCCCACACCACCAAGAACAGGAGCTCTCAGTTATATTTCAAGGGTTGTGAACTTTCTGGGTGCTCAACAGGAATTAAATTCTGAGAGAGCCATGTGTGTTTGCGAGAGCTGCTTGTGTACTGGGGCATGTAGAATTTTCTGCCTCAGTCATCTGTATAAATTTATCTGAGCAAGGCAACTAAGTGAAACAGCTGAAGCTCTCGCTCCACTATGAATGAATGATGCTATACTTGGAGAGGCTGGCAGATTAGCGGGAAAAAATGTTGGCAACTGTTCTAGGTTTGGAATCTTTCTTTCACAGATGGATTACACTTGAATTTGGAGGTTGAGTATTTCTATTCATGAAGGGTGAGATAAAACCTACACAGTGAAATGCATGGAAAGAAAGCTATGAAGGGCGGATAGGACTGAGGAGTGAAATATGTGTTTGCGTAGGTTTATTTGAGAAAATGCACAGAACACAAGCCTACTTGATTTTTATCTTCAGCTTTGCTTCCAGCACTAACATGGCATGCTTGCTTTATATATATAAATATATATATATATATATGCCCCCCTTCTGTGTATCTTCCCTTTTCTCCAAGAAGCTCAAAGGGGTTTCACCCTCTTTGTATTATCCTCCTCACAACAATCCTGTGAAGTCGGCCTAGCTGAGAGTTGGTGACTGGCCCAAGGTCACCCTGTAAGCATTGTGACTGAATGAAGATTTGAACAGTAGACTTCCAAGTCCTAGTCTGATACATTAACCACTATATTACAATGGCTTTGAACTACTTCCAGATTCGTTTCTATTTATTTAAAGTGGGTCTCAATGAAGAGACAACATTGTTGAGAGAAATACAAGTACATCCAGTTAAGAACATCTATAATTATATCAAGAGGAGTAACTGTGTCAGTCTCCTGCAGCAAAATATATGTACCAGAGATTTAAAGTGGGAAATTAAAGATTTTAAATAGTCTGATAACAGCGGTGGATAGGGATGGGGGGGAAATTGATTCAGTTTGCATTTAAAGGTGAGCCTACCTAATTCACATTTTCTGGAGAAGATCAGTCTACATCCCAGTCCCAAAGAAGGGCAGTGCCAAAGAATGCTCCAACTACCGCACAATTGCACTCATTTCACACGCTAGCAAGGTTATGCTTAAAATTCTACAAGGAAGGCTCAAGCAGTATGTGGACCGAGAACTCCCAGAAGTGCAAGCTGGATTTAGAAGAGGCAGAGGAACCAGAGACCAAATTACAAACATGCGCTGGATTATGGAGAAAGCTAGAGAGTTCCAGAAAGACATCTACTTCTGCTTCATTGACTATGCAAAAGCCTTTGACTGTGTCGACCACGGCAAACTATGGCAAGTTCTTAAAGAAATGGGAGTGCCTGATCACCTCATCTGTCTCCTGAGAAATCTCTATGTGGGACAAGAAGCTACAGTTAGAACTGGATATGGAACAGCTGATTGGTTCAAAATTGGGAAAGGAGTACAACAAGGCTGTATTTTGTCTCCCTGCTTATTTAACTTATATGCAGAATTCATCATGCGAAAGGCTGGGCTGGATGAATCCCTAGCCGGAATTAAGATTGCCGGAAGAAATATCAACAACCTCAGATATGCAGATGACACAACCTTGATGGCAGAAAGTGAGGAGGAATTAAAGAACCTTTTAATGAGGGTGAAAGAGGAGAGCGCAAAATATGGTCTGAAGCTCAACATCAAAAAAACGAAGATCATGGCCACTGGTCCCATCACCTCCTGGCAAATAGAAGGGGAAGAAATGGAGGCAGTGAGAGATTTTACTTTCTTGGGCTCCATGATCACTGCAGATGGTGACAGCAGTCATGAAATTAAAAGACGCCTGCTTCTTGGGAGAAGGGCAATGACAGGCCTAGACAGCATCTTGAGAAGTAGAGACATCACCTTGCCAACAAAGGTTCGTATAGTTAAAGCTATGGTTTTCCCAGTAGTGATGTATGGAAGTGAGAGCTGGACCATAAAGAAGGCTGATCGCCAAAGAATTGATGCTTTTGGATTATGGTGCTGGAGGAGACTCTTGAGAGTCCCATGGACTGCAAGAAGATCAAACCTATCCATTCTTAAGGAAATCAGCCCTGAGTGCTCACTGGAAGGACAGATCCTGAAGCTGAGGCTCCAGTACTTTGGCCACCTCATGAGAAGAGAAGACTCCCTGGAGAAGACCCTGATGTTGGGAAAGATGGAGAGCACAAGGAGAAGGGGGCGACAGAGGACGAGATCGTTGGATAGTGTTTTCGAGGTTACCAGCATGAGTTTGACCAAACTGCGGGAGGCAGTGGAGGACAGAGGTGCCTGGCGTTCTCTGGTCCATGGGGTCACGAAGAGTCGGACACGACTAAACGACTAAACAACAACAACAACAACAAATCAATATGGCAACTGAAACACAACCATCCTTCAAAATTCACACTTCTCTGAATTTTGTGATGCTGTTATACAACCAATGTCTACAAAAATGCACAAATTGCAGAAAAGTGTGCATACAAACAAATATATCAGTGGGGGTCAAAATACAAACATACATTATATTAGGGGAATTTACTTGCAAAAATATGTACATGCAAAGTCCCACTTACCATTACAACATTTTCCCTGGAAATTGTTTGTTAGGCAAGGGTTTGCATAATGAGTCTACAATTTCCATTGTTTCCTATGGAAAAATTTCCAACCATGGAATTTTAACCCCCCAAAACAAACAAAACAAAACAAAGCCACAGGAAAACCCAGGAAAAAAATCTATCTGATTTGTTTGATCACTTGCAAAAGGCAAACAAGGAAGTAAAAACTGCTATTTATTTGCGTATCTGACTCTGCAATGTGTATGGCAAGGTTTGGGTACTAATCCCTCATGTTCGGATAAGTGAATTTCCACATAGTGAACGTTTGTAAAGCAGGACCAGCATGTACATTAGTCAAAAGTTCACAGCAAAATGCTTTTAGTAGGCAAAATTCATGCTAAAATGAACTTTCGTGAAGAATTGTGAAGTACTGAAATTAAGGGTGGGAAATGAGAAACTGAGAGAACTGAAATTGACAGAATCTTTCATACCTAGTTGAGGTGCATGTGATGGGGCTGAGCTGCAAAGCAACCCTAGCAACTTTTTGGCTGCTTACCTAGATTGAGATGGGGCAGAACACCAATAATGTTGAAGCCACATGGTTGCATCAGCAGGAGTGCTACCGCCAATTTGACACTGTCATCAGCGCAACTGCATTGTCCAGACTCACCCCAAGCCCAAGTACGCAGCAGCAACACTGGTAGCAGGAGGGCATTGCCGCCACTGTCAGATAATTCACAAAGTTGGTGTAAACCCAACCGTGATATGATAATATCACTCCAACCCCATTTTTTAAATCGTGAGTACCCTGATTTGCCTATGAGGAAATCACAAATTAACCACACTGTAAATCACTTGGATTTCATAATAGGAGGGAAGGAAGAGAGATAACACCCCATTCCGAAAATATTAACCATATGTAAATATCAATTTATTTATTTTTAACCACTGTCCAAAGCAAGCTTGAGCATTAGACCTCAGATGCACCAAATCAGTCCCAAAAAATAAAGCATGAGGTTTGGGGAGAGATGTCTTTGAGAAAATGCTTTCATCCCCCCTTTTCATTTAAACAATGTCCTGACTTGATGTATTAGAAGTGTTCTTATTCCAAGAACAGCCTTCTAAGGCCTTTCCCCACAAAGCAGGTGATTAATCTGAAGAGAGAATAACATATGGCTTTTGTGTTGTGGCTTTCATCCAGAAGTCACTCATCCCTTTCTTAGCTGATATTTATGGGAAGGATAAAGGATACCTTCCTAGCTGGCTATTTCTCGCCATACCCCAAAGGGAGAAATGGCAAGGCAAGGCAAGGCAGGCAGGCAGTCAAAGATTGGTGTGTTCTCTGATCACCCCCTCTCAATGTTTGATTTATGAAAGGGTATAATGACAGTGTTTAAAAATACTTTAAAATCATCAGGACACTTTCTTGTGCGGTGTGTGTGTATTTTGAAAGAATTGATCCTTAGCTATGGCTCCCGACAGCAAGCCTTCTAAATGATATAAACATCCCTAATAACATAGTGGCTGCAAAATAGCCCCTGTTATTAGTCAAGAGCGTGATTGAAATGAAATGTAAGATTTATAATGACAAATGAAATGTAAGATTTATAATGGCATTTTCTTTTGTTGGGACGTTTCTCACGCTGAGAAATGATACCCAACTTTTAAAATAGCGGCATGTTCTCAGCCCCTCCCCTCCCGTAATGGACTTACCCATCTGTGAATAATTGTTCAGGGGACGGAGAGACTGTGTAATAAATCAGCTACCCTCATGAGCCAGTCTGAACAGTTAGGAGTTTTAAGCCCTGTGTGACATAATGAGCACAATGGAGTGCAAAAGTAGAAGGGGGAAATGCAGCCAGCCACTAACAATTTTCTCAGCAGAGCCGGCAGAAACGCTGAAGAGGAAGAAGGCCCCCCTAATGGTAGAGTTTAATGTGTTATCAGACCTCCAATGCTTCATGCAATGTGCCGCTGAGCTACAGTTAGGGTTGCATCATCTGTCGCCTGCGATAACAAGGGGCCAGAGAGAGCGCACGTTAATAAATATTGCCTAGGCTGGGCACATTTTGAAAATAGATTCATTGCAGGCTAATTGCTTGTAAGGTGTTTCAAATTACAATCTTTGAACAAAGAGGATCAATTTCAATTTAAAACAAAACATTAAGGAGATGAAGCCGCAGCCAAGGACTGACATTCGCATTGTGAATCAAACATTCAAATGCTTTGAATTTGTTTAACTCAGAATGACTGTTTAACTTTCAGCTTTCCGCTAATGCCTGCTTATTAACAGATGGGGCTGTGCTTGCAGTAAGGAAGACATGGCAAATATGTGAGGAAAGGCTTTCGCAGGCTGTGTTTTAAGTGTGGCTGGCTATGTGTTTTTGGCTTTTCATCTCCAGTATATTGCTAAAGGACGGTCACCCACTTTTACTGGGGTGCGGGTAAGGACGGGGAAAATATATATATTTTCCATTCACATTTCATGGTGAACCTACCAAATTTGCACCTGGTGAAGCAATATGTGAACTGAAACACAGCTTTCTCTGCAAATTTGCACTTCTCCAAATTTTGCAGTGCAGTTCTATGGCAAAGTTAGATGTACACAAACATATATACTGGAGTTAAGTGTGCATACAAATGCATATATTAGTAATAATAACACGAAGAATGCATTGTACAAATCTGTCAATTTCAGTTTCTCTCATTTTCTCATTTTTTTCCAGTCCTAAGTTAAGGTCTTCATATTTCATCATCAGTGTGTGTGTGTGTGTGTGTGTCCATGCAAGTTTAAATCCTCATGGAAATTCTTCAGCATTTTAACGCAAAGTTCTCTTAAAATATACACATTTAAAAGTGAATTTGCCTAATATGCACTTTTTTGAAAAGTACCTTTCCCTAATATGAAGAAAGAAGAAAATGAGATATGTGACCATGCTTTAGCCACTCAGACAAAACATTATGAATATTTCCTGGCCATTTCTGGCTTTCATCCATACTTCATTAATAACCCATCTTTTAGGTACATATCTCCAAGACTAATCTCATTTCTCGAAAGCTCACTAGAGACTCTATTATTTTCCTGGCTGTGCTTTAAAATCACCTAGGTGTAATTTCTTTGTCCACATTCATAATTTAACATTTATTAAACAATGCAGAGTGAATTTAAAGGTGCTAATGATTAATGATATTAATATATGAAGTGCAAGGAGGGGGAAACCCCTACCTACTTAAAGTAATTACGCTCAAACAACTCAAAAGAGGGGAGGAAGATCAAAAGCTAAAACAGCCATAGGGATTTAGCCACTGCAACTCAAATGGGAAATATGGGGTCATCTTGAGAAGAGTCGTGTGAGGAACTGAGCAGGGTGCTTTGTGCTGGCCTCTGTGGCATCCTGCTTTCAGCCTGGTCAGACAGAAACAGGTCTGGGCCAAAAGTGGGTCACCACAACTCTCACGCATCTCACAGCTCAAAAAATGGTGGCCATTGTGAGTGGGAAAGTGAGGCAGGAGAAGCACCACAGAATGGAGATTAGGGAAAAGGGAGAAAGGGTTTTTCAAGATCTCGCAACTCACAGAAGAAAGGTGCGCTGTGGGGGATGATTTCTTATAGGAAAAGCCTCAAGGGCAGGTTCAGAAGAAACTCAGGGACTGCAGATGCAGTGAGGAACCAGAGAAATAGAAAAGTATCAACAGGGGCTGCCTGCTGAAGGGAGACCCTGTGATGAGAAAGGTCCTTGGCTCAATGGGGACGTAAGAATCCACCAGGCAGAACCTGAAGTAAGGAACCACACCATAGAGACAAACTGTGACAAGCTGCTTCATACATGATGACATTCCTCGATGGAGGCTGCTACTGTACATGAACTGCAGGTGTGATTTTTTATGTATAATGTTGATCCTACAGCTCTACTCAAACAAAGAACATGGCTTCAAAGTTCACTTATCCGGCAGTAAGCTCAAGTGGAGCCTACTTCTGTGTAGAAACATATAGGATTGCACTATGAAGTACACTTATGACCATAGCTTCCAGCATATTGGCACTTAACACTGTTAGAAAGTGGTTGCAATGTACAATGCATGCCCTAGGAAGCCATAATCAGTCACAAATTATGTGCATTGCATATCATGAGCTATATGTCATGTAAATTCTGACATGAACTGTGAACTGATCTTAAAGAAATATATGATTATAGATGTTGGGCTTTGGGATAAGTTTTATTGACCTGCTATATTATGAAATCCTTATTTTAGACCATTGCTGAAGGCATTACATTCAAAAGGGAAAAAACAAACTTATCAAGAACTTGTTCTGTCAAACCATCAGCATTGCTTGAAATGTTAGTTACACACAGAATAATTAATAGACATAGCTAACTTAGGATGGTTAGCTTTAATGAATGTTCTATGAGTAGAAGATAATTGGATGCAACCCTCAACATTTCAACCATCACAATATAATTTTCTGAAGGTGCATACAACCCCCTATTTCCCTCTCTCTCTCTCTCTCTCTCTCTCTCTCTCTCTCTCATAAGGAAACCAAGCTATTGAAGGTCCCTATGCAATGTGTCATGTCTACCTTCTTCCCTTCCTGACCCCTCTTTTGGGGGGCAAACTACAGATAAAATGAATGTGGTGTGTAAATCTAATCAGTGCAATGGATTGACATCTCTGTGTTACAGGCTGTCCCAACATTGCACTGATTCAGTTTGAAAGATAATTGCACTTACTCTACTGGGCACTTAGAATTATCCTCTATATTACTTGGCATGGATGTGACTTTTTATCGTGGATTATGGTTGCTCCATAAATCTGGTGTAAAAAAGGCCAAGAGACACATTTTGACACGTTATCTTCCTTAAATTATCCTTTCCTGCTGACTCAGGATGTGGAGATGTTCTCACTCCATCTATATGCTGATAATGAACCACGCTTTAAAATGTTGGCCACATTCCCTATCTCTCCCATTCCTCCCCACATTGGTATTGTAATCAAGAATCCTAAAACGAATTTAATAGAAGAGCAAAACCCATGGTAGGATTAACGATAACAGTATTTCTTCAGCATGTCTTCAGCATGTAAGTCAAATTTAATTATCATTAAAAGATTCCCTCTAAACATATAGCAATGCACCAATATAAACTCCTGAGCCCCAGTAGGTTGAAGATAGATTTCATGGAACATGCTGAGTACACCATCCTGTCTCTGTGTAGGGTTCCACACAGCTCATCATATAAATCCATATACTTTAAATTAAGTTTTAGAAAACCACAGTGGAAAAAACATAAAAGATATTCAACTGTACCTAAATCTCTGAGTAAACAGCTTAAAAATCAGGCACTCTGTATGCTAAAATAAGTGATGTAGCAACTAAGAAGGAACTCAATACCTCTGGGCTAAAAGCCTAACCAGAATGCTAGACTGTATTTATCAGATCACAAATCATTTCAGCAGCAGACTGTATTATATCGATTAGCCTGGAATTGATTGCATGTTACTGCAGATTCTTAGAATGTTACTGACCAACATAAATTGACTGCGTGGACATTTAAAGAAAATAAATTTAGATGTTCTGTGCTGGTTTTTAAACGTATGTTTGCATTATATATTCTGTATAATATGTTGCATTGTATTGCTATCTGTCAAATAAATATCAAAGAGCAGAAGGCAGGCAGGCTGGCTGCACGGCAAGTAGGTAGGCAGACTGATATTAGCCATTGGGTGTGATACATAGTTCTCAGGGGTTCTATGGGCCCCAGTGAACTGGGGAAAATAAATTCCAGAGTGCATGGTGGCAGGAGTATCCATTGTCATCCAGAAGAGGATTCATGCTGTATGTACACTATGAAGTGACAGCTCAAGTGTAGAGTGTTTCCTCTAGAATTATGGGGTCTGAAGGGACCTTAAAAGTCACCCAGTTCAACCATATGCAAATGCAAGATATCCACTGCTGCAGCATCCCTGATAGGTGTCCATCCAGCCTCTGCTTAAAGATCTCCAACAAAGGAGAATCCGCCACCTTCTGAGGCAGACTTCAAACAGAAAGTCCCTCCTAATATTTAACCAAAATTTTGGTTTGTTTGTATTTGTCATTTGAACCATGGGTGGGCAAACTAAGGCCTGGGGGCCAAATCCGGCCCAATCACCTTCTAAATCCAACCTGCGGACGGTCCAGGAATCAGCGTGTTTTTACATGAGTAGAATGTGTGCTTTTTATTTAAAATGCATCTCTGGGTTATTTGTGGGGCATAATAATTCATTCATTCCCCCCCCCCATATAGTCTGGCCCCCCACAAGGTCTGAGGGATAGTTGATCGGCCCCCTGCTGAAAAAGTTTGCTGACCCCTGCTCTTGACTCATATCTTATCCTTTAGAACACAGAGCAAATGTGTTCTATGAGAGCTCTCCAAATAGTTGAAAATAGCTATCATATTGCCTCTTAATCATCTCTTCTCCAGGCTTTAAGAATGCAGGCCATTGGATAATAGGGGCCTCAGATTTTTCTGAAACAGCTTATGTTTAGCAGGATTCTACCTTTCTGTGCCAGAAAGTGCTGCCTGCTAAATTTCTGCTTGTCGTGCAGCAATTAAAAGCACAGAAGGAATGCCAGAAGGAATATCGGCAATCCATTTCAGTCTCCCGTATTTTGTATAATCAGACTCTCACAAAGGTGTGTGCTGAGGACTGCATAAACCAAAAATCATAAAATTATTTCCAAGTAAGTCTATCTGGGCTGAGATGTTCTAATGTTCTATCAAAATAAAAGTAAAGTACTTTAGAAATTAGTATAATGTATTTGTTATATCTACATATCAGTTGCCAACATTATTGTTCTGTTTGTGAACAAGCAGGTTAGACTGCATTATACAAGTTAACATTTTTTACTTTAATTATAAACAACATGAATTAATTTCTCACATTTCCTAATTACCATTTCTTACTTTAAAAATTCAGCACTTCAAAATTATACATTGTATTCAATTTTACTGACAAAGGACAAAAAAAAACATCTGGGGGAATGATAATTAGTGCTTATAATCATGACTAAACAACATACATAGTGAACAGGTCCTTGCTGGAAGAATACATATTAGAAGTCATTAATAAAGGAGGTTTAATGCTTGTCCTTAGAATTCTGCATCAGTGGCAGGAGCAATGTTAGTAGGAATGATTTTTAAATTAGCATGGACATTTATTTCAAAGCATGTGGATGCGTAGTTGGATGGAATTAGGTCTGAACACCTGACTTTCAGGGCCATCTGAACACTGGAAACATATTGTTCCACACATCCCAATCTTTGAGCTGTGTGAGATTCTACTTACCTGGGGCTCATATTTCCTTTTGTGAATTAGGCACAGTGGAGACTGTGGTGTCTTCATGATATATGGCTTATTTATGCATATATACAACCTGAGCCTGCAATGGAAGGGTTCACAGCATCAACTCCCCAAAGAAGTCTTCTCCCATAGTCACAGCCTTGGAGTCAAACAGAAACCAAACTCTGACACTCTCTCCAGCTTGCTACTTTTCTTCTAGTTCACAACACAGCCCCCAAAACTCTGCTCCAAACTGCCTTTGTCCTTCTGCAAGTCACCCATTTGCCATCTCACACAGAGCCTCCTTTCCTTTGTCCTCATAATGGCCCATCACCCAGGTGATTACCTCATAAGGAAGCAAACCTGGGTTATATTTTAACACTTGCTGGATCCAGGGATTGAAGGGGTCTGGCACTCACAAACTCATAACAATATTAGAGGGGAAATACTGAAATTTGTGAAGGTGCTGGTCTGAGTTTGAGAGGATTTAAATAAGTAGACTGAAGGGTCCATCATCCAAATCCCTTCTGAATTGGGCCCTGAACAAATTAGAGCCTTCCTATCTCTCCACGTCACCATTCTTCTCTTTTCCAAACTCACCCTTTTGAGGAAGGAAAAGAGCAGGGGAGATTTCTGTACAGTGGTACCTCGGGTTACAGACGCTTCAGGTTACAGACTCCACTAACCCAGAAATAGTACCTTGGGTTAAGAACTTTGCTTCAGGATAAGAACAGAAATCGGGCTCCAGCGGCACGGCAGCAGCAGGAAGCCCCATTAGCTAAAGTGGTGCTTCAGGTTAAGAACCCTTTCAGGTTAAGAAAGGACCTCCGGAACGAATTAAGTTCTTAACCTGAGGTACACCTGTATTGTGAAGGTCTCAGACTGAAGGCCTTATCAGTCATTAGATGCTTGGGAAAATCTATTGCTACTAGGAACATTGGGATATGCATTGAACCAAGAAGCAATTGGAAACTACATTTGCTATGCTTCTAGGTCTCTCTGTGTGTGGAATGGATTCTGCTTGCACAACAAAAATTTGCCATTGTCTCCTCCCCCTGTAAACTGCACTACCCAATCAGGCCTGTGACACTGGATACAACTTGATATTATTTCTCCAGCAATCTTCCACAATTGTTTTACTAAATAAGGATATTTTGTTTCAATATATTTTTCAACACCTGGCCCCCTTAACATAATGAAAATCAATTTTCTAAGAGATCTCCAAGACAGCAGCCTGGATGCAATACATCTGAGGCACTCTCTAGAACAGGAGTGGGGAATCAGTGAGAATGGGCCTTCCATATCTCATTGGACTCCAATTTCCATTAGCTCCAGCCAACATGATCAATGGTAAGAGATGATGGGAGTTGTCATACAGCAACATCCAGAGGGCAACAGGCTCCTCATCCCTGCTCTAGAAAGATCAGGAAATGGAAGAATGATCTCAGGGTCATTTGATTTAAGGTTCACATTCATCCCCCCCCATAAAAGACATAATATTATCTATATCTATGCCTCTTTTATGGGTGGAAAATGAACGTGAGCCTTAAACTGAATGAACCTTACATCATCTTAAGCAGCTAAAACCTATTTTGAAAATATGGATCATTAATTAAAAAACACCTCTTGAGCTGAAATCAATAATGCTATGCATTCCAGGGCCAAGTTAGGGGAGCTGAAGCCTATGCAATTAGCAGCTGTTTGAATGGCTTTTCAAAAGTAAATAGAAGATGTTGAGGATCCTGGCCTTTGAGACTTTAACACTTTTGCTTGCTGTTGTAATTCTGAGATGGATTAGGCCCTCCTTACCTGCTATTTTTGTTGGAAGAAAAGCTGCCATTTGCACCATATAGAAGTTTTCCTCTAATAACAGATAGACTCCTATTGGATTGAAGCAAGAAGCAAAAGGTTAAAACTGATTGTGCTTGGGTCCCAGCTGCCATTGTGCAAAAGGTTTCTCATCTAGTTAAGCATTCAGTTCCTTCACTTTCCAGTTCTTCAATTGCTTTTCAAAACCTTTACTTGAAGAAAAAGTATCCACAAACTGCCTTCAGAGTGTATTCAAAACCCACTCCAAACTTCAAAAATTGCAAACATATGCAAAAAGATCCAGAAATAAAAAGCTGTCTTGCATCTGGGTCAAGGACTAAGCAAAATTTGTGGCAGGATAAGATCGTGAGGTGTCTTGCTTCTGCTTCACTGAATGCCACATAGATGGATCCACTGAGTCATAATAAGCTGGATTGCATATACCTCAAATCTGTTGTTATTCTTCAGGACTGTTTCTTATGTTACTTGAGATCTAGGAGTAGCTCCCAAAGAAATGAACATTAAGGTAAAGGGGGTGGAGAGGGTTTTGGCAATGCAAGGGACAGAGATGGACAAATCTGCCAATTTCTATTTTCCCAATTTTAAATTCAGCTCAGCCCACTGCAATCTCACCAAAAAAGGTCCACTCGAAAATTCATATTTACTTTCATGCAGATTTCTCTTAATATGCACATTGTGTGCACAATTTTGTCTGGTATAAGCATTTTTGCAAGCAATATTCTTTAACAGAATGTGTGTTTTGTACATTATTTCACTAATATTCCCATTTTTGTATGCATTCTTTAGTTGGAGAACTGCATCACAACATTCAGGGAAAATTTCACAGGGAAAATTTCAGTTCACATATTGGTTCAGGAAGTGGAAATCTGGGAAGTTTGCATTACAATTACAATGCAAACTAAATGCATTTCTCCCTTGTCCCTAAGCAAGGGGTGGACTTTGTTTCCCTAAAGCCAAGCCAAAATTTCAGGTGCAACACTGCAGCTGGTGGATACAAATTGTCTTTAATGTAGCTCTCATCATTGTCTGTCTTTCATAGATGCTATGAAAAGAATCTGCATCTTCAATTGCCACTATTTGCCAAACACCACTGCAGAGTCTTCTGATTGTGGCTTTTCTTGGAGCAAGTTCAACAGTTGAACAGAATGAGTCATTTAGAGGGCACTGTTAATGAACTTCCCTTTGGATGGCTTACATTCTTCTAAGATAAACAAAGCATCCAATTCCAATTCTGAAACAATAGAGCTAGAAATGGCAAAGACCTAATAATGAAACCTGCCAGAAGTCTTGCCCTTTATCTACCAAAGAACTTGCATTAAAAGAAGGGATTAGAATGTGGGGAACGTGGCCAGAAGCCCTTTTTGTCTTACCCTCTTCTCTTTGCTCTTGCTTGGAAGCCAGCATTGAAGATGTATTCTCTACTATATAGGACATTAAAAAGAATCATACAATATGCTCACAG
Source organism: Podarcis raffonei (assembly GCF_027172205.1). Taxonomy (NCBI): domain Eukaryota; kingdom Metazoa; phylum Chordata; class Lepidosauria; order Squamata; family Lacertidae; genus Podarcis; species Podarcis raffonei. The sequence goes on from NC_070605.1 coordinate 71,759,456, forward strand.
GGATTTTCAAAACATGAGAGGAAAACACTGCGAAGATAATAATTATAGCATTTAACCTGGAGTCTGAGCTATTATAGTTGATCTCTCAATAATTTCATATCAAAGCTATTATTACATTAAGCAGCAGGGATGCTTTGATAAACTCATGCAATCAACACACACCCTGTAAGGAAAGACAGGTCGTGAACATCAATTGAAATGAGGAACAAAATAGAAAGGAGATTTGGCCTTGGTAGCGTGTTTTTAAACACACACACAAACATACCTCAGAATACAGGGAGAAACAAAAGCTAAAGGGCCATGAATTTAAAAAACCAGGCAGCATTTGGTGACACAAATTATTGTGCTATCATTAAATCAGCAAGCAGTGTTTCTTATGAGCTAAATATTTTAGCTCTTGGGTAAAAATAAGAGCCTAAACAAAAGCAATGCAAAGATTGCTTTACCGAGTATGGCCACATTCTAAATATTTATGACGCAGTAATTCGACACACAGGAAATAATAAAGAATATCAGCGGAGATTGTAAAACAAATCAACAAACGAGAAAACCTAGATTGCCAGGGAAGACAAAGTTCAATGTGAAAATAAATCTGAAAGGACCTTCCAAAACTGCCATGATCAAAACAACTACATAAAGTACAATGTGTTTTCTCTCTCTAGGAGATCAGCTGAAGAGGAATGACTGAAGAGGAATCACTGAAATGTTATCCTATTGTACATAAAAACTTTACTATATCTCATGCTGATGGAAGCTGAAATATTCTATGCATCTAAAGTTATCTCTGAGGATCACAAATCTAGGCATGAGTGGATTTCCATCAGTCCATTCCTTTAATGCTTGTGCGCTTCATTCAACCCTGAGTTTCATTGCTTCTGAATTGTAAAAGCAATTCTCCAACTTCAGCCCGCGCATTCTGCCACAGCTTTTGGTTCATTTTCGCCTACAGTGCATTATGAAAGTGCACAAGCACATGGATAAAACACTGTAAAAGAGTGAGATTGTACATCTCACACTGACTTTGGTGCAGTGTTTCACAGGTGTGTGTGTGTATGCTTAATTTCTAAAACACTACCTAAATATTCATATAATGTATCACAATTGTTTATACAGTTGAATCAAGGTTTCCTTTTTGTCATGCTCTGTCAAAGGTTCAGAAAGCAGTTCCCAAATATTCTGAGTTTTCACTCAAACTGGTTCTCAACTCAATACATTTCTCTCTTTCTTGATTATCTTGGAGCTACATATCAGGCATAGGGTTGATTTTTCCTATGCCAACAACTAGCATTATATCTCAGGCTATATAAGCTTGGCACCAGGACTGTAACACTCACAGTCAGATTAGCTCTGCCAGTGTGCTTGCACCATGCTACCATCCCTGCCTCCCTCTGCCCCATACCTTCCTGGTATGCAACAGCAACTCAGTTGTCTACATGTCAGATGTCATCACCTCAACACACTGTCCAATACTGGGCTATCAATTGAAACTAGTCATGGTGGCTGTGTACTTCCTCCAAGACCAGTACCTACATATCTTCTAGGCTCCTGTTTACCTCCCCTTTCAAGAGGTAGTACAACATGCATTTAAAGCACATAAGGTAAAGGTAAAGGGATCCCTGACCATTAGGTCCAGTCATGACCAGCTCTGGGGTTGCAGTGTTCATCTCGCTTTATTGGCCGAGGGAACTGGCGTTTGTCCACAGACAGCTTCCAGGTCATGTGGCCAGCATGACTAAGCCGCTTCTGGCAAACCAGAGCAGCGCACGGAAACACCGTTTACCTTCCCATCAGAGCGGTACCTATTTATCTACTTGCACTTCATGCTTTCGAACTGCTAGGTGGGCAGGAGCTGGGACCGAGCAATGGGAGCTCACCCCGTCGCGGGGATTCAAACCGCTGATCTTCTGATTGGCAAGCCCTAGGCTCTGTGGTTTAACCCACAGCACCACCTGCACCCCATTTAAAGCACATAAGGCCTCTCAAATTATCCTGGGAACTGTAATTTACTCTTACCAGAGCTACAATTTCTAGCATTCTTAACAAACTCCCAAGGTTCTTTGAGGAGCCTCGTGTACTTCAAATGTATCATGTATATGCAGCCCAACTTTTTTTGCAGGGGTGGCATGGCAAATAGGAAGAGAAGGGGGAAAGCACAGATTATTATTAATTTTTTGAAACAACACTCAACTTCAAACAAGAGAGGTTTAACTAGGAAAGCTTGAGAAAAGCAAACAAATTGAAAGCCAAGCTAACTGGGCAATTATTTGGCAGCAGGTTTCTAGTATATATATATGTGTCAGTATTTCTGAGGATTTGTTGATCTCTCAACCAGGTGACTGGGTTAACTTGATTATTTTAGTCTATGGGCTAATTCCCCCCCCCCCCTGTATAGACATTGCTGCAATGCAAAAGAAGGAAAAATCATTTACTTTAATGATCTTCATATCTAAGTGCAGTCTTTTTTGTGTGTATATGAAAATCCCTATGATTAAATGTGGTTGTTTTTAAAGAGCTAATCAATTTTCAAAATGTGCCCCATCAGAAGGAAATTGCTTACAATATACATAATTTCATCTTGGAAGCGAGTCCCACTGAGTTTAATAGTGCTTGCCTCCTCATCAGTTTGCTTAGGATTGCAGCTTTGTAAGTTTGCCTAATGCAGCTTATGTGTTTGCTTTAGCTTAGCACAAGATCTGAGTGCATGTGTTGAGATATTTTCAAGCATGCTCCCTTCCTTTTACAGTCATAGCGGAAAATTACAAGCCACTCTTCCCCATTTAAAATGTTTCCAGGGAGCCTGCTGGAGAAAGCAACATCCTTCCCTCTTTGACTAGTCTTGCCAAGGACTATGAGAGCAGACCATGACGGGAATGGACTATTTTCTGTATGTTCTATATTACCTGCAAGCTACATGTTTGCTGTTGAGATACATTCCACCTGATTTCACTTTATATACACATCTAATGTGAAGCTTTAACCAAAATATTATGATTTTTTTCTCTTTGAATGTTGACTTTGAAGTCACTCCTACAGTGTTCAATGGGGCTTTCACCCTTTGAATTGTGCTTAGGACTGTGGTCTATTATTATTTTCATTTATGAATCATTTCCAGTGATATAGCCTGAAATGATTGATAGAAACATATATAAAATTAAAATAGCTATGTATATACACAGAGATATGGGGGGTGGATTAAAAGAATAACAGCACATGTATAAAATAATTTAAAATCCAGTACAGATGCCAGTTGGGATAAAGATCCCCATTTATAAGACTCCCATGTATTTTGTCTGAGACGTGGAAACTATGGGGCTGTGACTTGACATCACCCTGGGGTGGGGTGGGGGAGGAAATGGAAGCAGGGGCTTCCTATCTGCAGTGGTGCTGCATTGAGCAGAATGCAGATGAGAATGGGGGTGGGAGAGGTTGAGGTTGTGGAAATTCTGTATTTGGGGTGGCTTCCAGCATGTGTGAAAGACATGCCACATGTATGAAACTGCCAGCTCTCTAACCAGGGATAATGTAGATAGATCATGCTTAGTAGCCACTGAAAACCTTGTTCCCCACCTTTCATATACTGAATTGTATTTGCTGCAAGGGCAGCGGGCTTTCTCAGTAGTGACGCCCTCCCTGTGGAACGCCTTTCCATCAGGTGTCAAGGAAATAAACAACTATCTGACTTTTAGAAGACATCTGAAGGCAGCCATGTTTAGGGGAGTTTTTAATGTCTGATGTTTTATTATGCTTTTAATTCTGTTGGGAGCTGCCAAGAGTAACAAGGGAAACCCAGCCAGAGGGGCATGGTATAAATAAATTTGTAGTAGTAGTAGTAGTAGGTTACCAGATGTCCCCGTTTCCCGGGGACAGTCCCCAGATTTACAAATCAGTCCCAGTACAAAATTCTATCATTCCTACTGAAGTTGAAAAGTGTCCCTGGATTCATTAAAAAAAATCTGGTAACCTTATATTATAGGCCACTCTCGAAAGTAGGAATGGAATAATCTAGTTATAAATAGTTCCCATTTCTTCTGTGAGTCTTCTGTGAGTCCAAACTAAACATATAAAGCAGATATATCTATATCTATCTATCATCTATCTATCTATCTATCATCTATCTATCATCTATCTATGAAAAAGAACCCTCCCTTCCTCAAACTAGATGTGAGGCCTTTGTTGCCATTACTGAGAAGGCCCTAAACGACTTTTAAAAAATGGATTTTCTATCTTGTTGTCTGGCTTTGCTTTTAACCAATGGCATTGTTTACCGTTTCATTCTCATATTTTGCTACCTAATTTTTAGCATCTGGCTGAAACATGTCTCAAGAGTGTCCAAAATAAATGAATACGTACAGGTAAATAATGTTTTGACCTCATAAATTAACCAAAAACAGTTAAGAGTGCTGATTCCTAGGAGGTCAAGGCTACTGCTGCAATTCCCATTTCTAGCCTTTGCAATTCCATTCAGGTTCACTGTTGAGTTTGCATTGTGGAGCATGCTCATTCATCAGTACAGCTGGGTGAAAAGGGTGACCAAGTTGCTTAATAAAACTATCCTTCCATTTAGGAGCGAGAGCTCCTTTGCAATTTGCAACCTTATCACAACTCTTATTGTCGTATTGAAGCACAATCAACCCCTTACTTGATATAACTCTTGATTGCCATCTTTATAATGGCAACTAGCTGTGTGCAGTTAAAAATACTGATAACTGTGTTAATTAAAATTTTAATTGTCTTTGTATAAATTGCCAAGGGCAGAAGTAAAAAAAATAAAAATAAATCATATATAGAACTCTTATAGGTATTTTCCCCTTGTTTCCTTTCACTTTTCTTTTTCTTTTTCAAACTTGTTTGGCTAAAGTTAAAGAGTACAAGAGCATCCCCTGCAGGAACTTTCCCATCCATGATTCCTTTCACTTTTTTTGGAGTGGTTATTTCTTCTGCTGATTTGTATTCACTCTGCATGATGCACAGTAATTGTGTCTAGAGAATTAGAAAGGGATGGCTATTGCGGTGGTAATAGAATTACTATCAGTGTTCTAAGCTGGTAAAAGGATTCTGGGTTTCAGTCAAAGGATTTAAAAATACATGCTGAAATGTATATCTGCTTCTATTTCCTCCCTTGCACTAGTTGTAGGTGTGGAAGACTGGGATTTAACACCTGCATAGGTAAGGGCTTTGCCATCCCATTTGGGTGACTGATGCCCCCCTTCTCACTGCTAGGGCCAATGCTTTAGGGATGTATACATATAATATTGAAGAAGTGCACAATCTATGTACCTGTGCACATCAGTAGTTCAACTCTACACCCAAGCAGTCACTTGCATGTCATGTTTGAGAAGGGTGAAGTCTGTGCATGCAATAACTGAACTGCACATTCCTTCACACAAAGACTTGCAGAGACAGCTTGTGCCTGTGTAGTGTGTGAAAAGGCCCTTTTAATGGCCCCTCTAAACTATTCAGGCACTGCCTCCTGAAGCACATCACTTCACCCTACTGCAATGCAGGGCTTGCCTTGCCAAACAGGACCTTCATGCAACCTGAACTGATCTATTGAGCGCAAGGATTGAGTGGCTCCCAATCACAGGTGATCAGATTTTTGTTCAGTAAGTCTGCTTGAGGATGGCCAAACTAGCTCTCAAGTAATTTAAGCAATATTTGTTGTTCTCTCATAGTTCCAGTTTGCTCCTAATGGACAATATTGCATCTAATATATAATTTGGAAAATTGTTTGTTCACTATGCAGTTGGACACCTCCTAATGTATTGTAACCATATCTTGCATGATGGTTTCTGGGATCAAACACAAGGTTTTTAATCTATGTTTGGACAGAACCGGGCACCAGTTTGAACCAAGATGGTAGACTGAACATTTCATTTTAGCCACTAATTTATAAAAACTGCACTGATTTCATTTTATTTTATTTTTAGAATTCCCAAGCAACACCAAGTATAAGGCTGCTAGTTAGAGATAGTAAGAGGAATGTGTTTTAATAAAAAACAAAGTGAGGCACTGTATTAAATACTGTGTTTTGAAATTTTGCATATTACAGCTTTTATTCCTTGAGGACACTGTTGAGCAATTCTACGTGTTAGCTCTTCAGCTCCAAAAGGCTAGGGCACCCGTTCTCATTCAGTAATGAGGCATCTACAGCAGGTCTCTTCAGTTTATCCTATTAACTCAATAGCATTTCTTAAAATGCATGCAGCTCTTTGATTTTGTTTGTTTGCTTGCTAAACCTGTGACTAGTTTCATGTCCCTTTAATCATGGCAAAAGACAGCTATCTGGGCAAACTGCAATAAGACTGAATCTGCAAGTATTGGCAGGGTGAAGTCCCAGTGGAACAGGGACTGTTCTCAACAAGATAAGTGGATGATTCTGTCCAGCTGGAAGCAGTGGTGAACCAGCTCAGAGAGCACTTGAGAAGCCTGTGCCAACTGCCTGGTGAGAAGATAATGAAGGAGCTGTGGGGAGGTTGTTGAGCTGATCATCCAGCTTCTGTGCTGCACAATTTAAAAATTAAAAAAAAACCACTGTGAGTGATATCTACTTGTAAGGAATAGAGATGTGGAGTCTCCTGGAGTTCTGTATTAATGTTATTGGAAAAACAAACAGGTGTTCATGCCATGGTTCACCTGTAGGAAACCTGAGATCTGTTTTTATTTTACTTTCTGGATGCATTAATAGATATGTGAGAATTATATAGCATTTTCCTTCTATAATAAATTTCCAAAGTGCTAAACAGAGTCACAAAGTGTATCTCAACAAGCCTGGCCACATTCTTGTAAATCAAGACAGTGTAATCCAAGATTGATGGGAGTGGTGTACTCTGAAGCTTATAGCCATTTTCCTAAGGCCTCCTAAATGGTTTTTGCAGAGTGAGATCTATACTAGGCATTTCCTGGCTCACCGCTCATTGTCCAAACCACTGCACTAGGTTGTTGTTGTTTTTTAAGCTATTGGACTAAACTTGTAGAGCAGCCTTAATGATAGCTTTAAAAAATAGCCAAGTACATTCTGATTCTACTATCATATGAGCTGCTAGGAACCAGAGGCAGGCAGAGTGCTGTTGCTCACATGTCCAGCTTGCAGGTTTCCCAAAAGCATCTGGTCAGCCTCTGAGAACAAGATACTGGTCTAAGATGGAGCATTGGACTGATCCAGCAGGCTTGTCTTATATTCTTTGACTAAGAGCTTTTTCTGTTAAGCAAACTAGCCCCTGCCCAGTTCTAACTCAGCTACACACACACACAATGGGTTGCTGTCATGTTCGGTTTCTGAACCTTCTGAAGACACCTGTACGGTGGAATTTAGTTTATAAGATGTTGAACTAGATGATTCAGTGGCCTTGACCTCAGAAATGCTTCTTTTCTTACCCTTAAACCACAGCTGATGGAAAGATACGCAAGTGAAGAGTAATTTGATTGTTTTTACAATTAAGTTTAACCTGCCTTTGCTTCATGGGCACTCTCTTGGATATCTACATTAAGCAGCTGGGAAACTGCAGGCAAAAGTGAAATTACCAAGCATTCACCAGCATCAACAGCTGAAGGCTATAAGCAAAAAAAGGAAAGCAAAATGCAAATAGTCTCTTGAGTTCTTTGCGGCCAGGCAAGTAAAAGAGATTAGTCTTTCCAAACAAGTTGAGTGGAATTGTAAAACAGACAAGCAAAAGAATGAGTCTCAAATACACAGTAAGTTCAAGATTTGTCAGGGTTTATCATGAACAACATGGATAGTCCTGAGAGAAATACACCTGAGTGGTCATGAAAAGCAGGTCACTCATACCAAATGCACACATCTATGCATATGTACACACATACTCAGCCACAAGGGAGGAACTGTCCATGGTAATGCCCCATGTGACTATGGTGGAGATGACCAGCTCAGTCTTTCCCACCCAATCAGCAACCTGCCAGGGGATGATGGCAACTGCAGCTGGAAAACCCAGGCAATTGGCTCTGTTCTGGTGTTCACATATATCGTTGGGAAATCAGATGAAATTATAAAAAGTGGTTCTCATGTGATTCAGTCTCTGCATGTGTGTGTGTTTCTCTTCCTCGTGGTGTTCATGCTCCTTGGGTTGCGAGAGGTCAGGATCCAGCTCATAAGCCAGATCCATTTCTCTGCTCCTGCCTTGTAAATCAGCTTTATATTTATCTGTATTTTAATCATGTAATATTTCAAGTCAAGCTTAAATCATATCATGTGATGGTGCCTTTTTCCAGGAAACTAAGCCATGAGTGAATGATAGGCATAATTTAATAGCAAGCCATCATTGCGTAAACTTGCCCTTAATAATGCTCATGATCATTGTTTTTATTTTATTTTATAGCACACACCAAGAGGCTACATGTTGCTGCACGGGCAGCTATAAATTTAGTGCTTTGTAACCCACATAAAAGTGTTTTAAAATACCAATGTATATAAGTTTAGTGCTTTATAATGTATTGGCTGAAATCCACAAAAAGTGAACTGTGTGGAATCCAAAACAGTGAAAGTAGGGTAAGAACCTCACCAGGGCAGATTTGTTTGTTGTGTTTCTCTTTGGAGTGACACTTCTCTCCCATAAATGACAAGCCGATGATCCATTTCTTAAAGCAGACTTGACCCTTTAATAGTGGGAACTGCTGTGCTGAAAACAACCAAGCATTCTGCAGAGTGAGATAAAAACAAGGCATTTTCTGGCTCATATCTCATTGTCTTAACCACGTCATTGACTTAACCACTAGGTTTGGGGGCTTTGTTTTGTTGTAAGATGAAATGTGTGGGTGAACCTTAAGACAACCTTTATAAATGGTCAAATATAAGCTGACCCTGTTCAACAATCTAGTCCATGCCTAGTTCTAGCTCAGCCACACACAAACACCTATTTACATGCATGGCTGTCATGCTCTCCTAAAAAAGAAAACAAACAAATAAATAAAAAATCTTCCTTCACCATCAGTTTCTGCCTTCTTGGAAAGAATTCTACTGTACTGGGAACATCCGGTGGAATAACCACAGCAATCATTGCAAACTACAGTGGTACCTCGGGATAAGTACTTGATTCGTTCTGGAGGTCTGTTTTTAACCTGAAACTGTTCTTAACCTGAAGCACCACTTTAGCTAATGGGGCCTCCCGCTGCCGCCGCGCCGCTGAAGCACGATTTCTGTTACCCATATACAGTATTATGATCTGCTAGGTGTATGGGCATGTCTTTTCAGATTGCTTTAGATCTGTCTGCACAGAACTACTGATTTGTTATTGTACAGTGTTGAATATCCACCCTTGTTTTCCATTTCATGTTAATCAGTTTTATGGGTTTCATGGATACTTATTACTTTTAAAATTACACAAGAAAAAAGAGGTGGGGTCATAATTATAATTGGGAAAGAATTAAATGGAAAATATCTGTATATTAAGTTGGACTTTGGGGAGCAATACCAAGGCTTTCAGAAGTTCATGAGATACATCCCCACTGGGAGATGAGTCTTTTCAAGTCTATTTTTAAATAATGAGGCAAGTACAGTGAGAGCAATTTCTTACACATCTATCAGATGTTAATGTTTTCGGCTGAAAGTTGAAAGCTCGTGACTCATCAGTTAAAATGCTGACACCTGTAAATTGCTCGATGAGGGCTGCATTAGCGAAGATGGCTGTAGCAGTTTTCTTTTCAGAAACCGGGAAGTTTTAAAGGCAAGTTTCCCATGATATAATAGCAGATTGAACTAACTTTGAATTTAATTGCAAGACAGTATACATGATCTATTTCTGCCATTTTAGCAAGAAGAGATCCAGCATATTTTATTAGAAACGGTCGCAATTGTCAGTGTGAACTGGGCTATGCTCTGAAATATTAACTTATTATATTTTAGCAGAAATTATTTTTCAGTACCCATATTTCCAATACAAGGCCAATAAGAGAGCAGATGTTTAGATATGAGTCCCAAATGCTAATAGGAATAAATGTCGCAGTCCATTTTTTCAGCTGCCTTCCTTCCACAAATTGATGTCAGTGTTTGTGGATGGGCTGTGCCAGATTTATCCCCTTCACAAGGTCTCATCCTTGAAGCTATTCCACATAGAGAAAACTCAAATACCCTAAACTGGCCTAACATCTCAGCAGAACAGCTTCTATTATTTAGGTTATAGATCAGGGCAGCTAACCCATGAATTTCCACATATCATTGACTGCAACTCCCATCATCCCTGGTCATTCGCCATGCTGGTTGAGGTTGATGGGAGTTATACTCCAACAACAACTGGAGTGATGCTGGTCCCCCCCCCCCATTTATATTATATTTAATATTTGGCAATGAGAGGCCAAAGCAGCTTGTTGCTCACAGTTTGAGCTTCTCTTGAACTTCTCATCACTTCCTGCCTGCTTGAATGGCCAATTGGTTTGCAAGATGTGAAAAGATCCCGAGCAATAATATAGACCTTGTCTGAAATATTGTCAGATAGAAAAATAATTCAGAGTTCTCTACCAAGCAAACACGTGAATGTCCTCGATTCACTTGACCTGGTGATGACATTTTACTTTAAAATGCTAAAAACTTTTTTTTAAGTAAGAAAAAAATAGTTGTGTTTTTTTAAAAATTGTCTTAGCTATTTCTCTGTTGTCCTAGACAGAGTTTCTTTTTTATTTATGCTTTTCAGGTTTATACATTTCACTAATTTTACAATCATTTTAACATTTTGAAACTTGGCTTCCTTCCCCCTCTTTCTGCAGTTCCTTAAATTTATTTTTAATATCTTCTGCATATCCAAATTAACTTAATTTGCTCATTTATTCATCTACTTTAAATATATATTCTTACAAAACAGCAGGTTATTACAATAATCCTGCCAATGTTCTTAACTGTTTACAATTTATCTATAAATATTCAATAAACCATTTCCATTCATTTATAAAAAGTTGGTTATCTTGATTTCTTATTCTTCCAGTAAGTTTCACCATTTCTGCATAATCATAACATGTTGTTGTTTCTGATTTGCCTAGACCTAATTGGCTGAAAGGCATGGACAAGAAACAATGAAACCAGCACCATTTTGAACTCTTTGAAACAATGGGCTTTCAAAATGTGTGGTCTCAAATTTAAATGGCGCCCTGTGTGATGCCAAAATTTGGTGCCCCCTGCCTCTCACACTCCATTCCATATAACGTGTTCTCCCTAACAGAGAGCACCTGTTGCGGTGGGGGCCTGCAGGCCACCCCACTGTTACTGGGCAGGTGTTTGGAGGAGACTCAGGCAGTGATTGGGTAAATTGAGTCTCCGGGAAGATTTCCTTGTTGCCACTTTGGAGGTCAGAGGTTTTAAATGCTGGACGCCCAGCTTTGGGCATCCTCTTGGGCTGCTTGCACCGGATCACACGCCCACCCTCCCTGAATTGAGGGTTCTTTGCATTTGACATTGCTATGCCTGTCATGGGATCATCTGCTCTTGAGGCAGGGGCCTGGTAGGAATTTTGTCCATTTGGCTGATTGGCTGTTGCCATTTGGTTTTTGCCTACTGCGTAGCAAATCGTCACAACTTGTAAGGTTGGCGGTTAGGCATTGGTTCAAATTGGTTGGTGGAGGGGTAAGTGCCTACCTCTCCAATGGTGGTGCGGAAAGGGAATTCCGTTAAAGGAATCCAGGGGCTTGCCATTCTTTTCATCCTTGTCCCTGGCATCGGACTTGGGCCATGCAAGCCACCAGGAGCATGAGGGTGAGAAGTGAGGGACTGATGCCCAGCTTCATTTTCCCCCAATATTGTTTCCCTGTCGGGCTTCAGCTGGAATCCGGAAGTCATTTCTGTCCCTGGGGCAAGGACAGATAGTCGTAACCAATGCCTAAGCAACCACTCACGTGTGTGTATTTAAATAAAGTTGTGGCCAAAATCATGCCGAAAAACCTTAAACAAAATTTGATGTGTGATGTGTGAGTTATTGAGGTGGCTTGGGGACCTCGACACGCAAAATAGCTGAACCCTACAGCGCTGCTGAGGCTCCATGCCCACTATGACTGAACCAGTTGTGCTCCCCTAAATTCACCTCTGATGTGGTTTTGGGGATGCTTGCTTGGTGATCCTATTTTTACTAAGCAGCCAGAAAGCATCAATGTAGGTTATCCTGTATGTTGCACTTTTTACACTATTACTACTCACTTTCTCTTTTTGATCAGAAGCCTCTCAAAGGTTTTTCTTTTCACCATTATTCATGTGCCTCATCTGTTGGAAAACGCCCTGGGGGTGCCTGCAAGCCCCCAGAACTCTGAGGGTCCTCCAGTACGCGCAGCTCTGGAAAAGACAGCTCCCTTCTCTTCCAGTGTGCACAGCGACATATACCAGATGGTATATGCACACTATACTTCTGGCATAACACAGCAAGAAGCGTGGGGCACTGTAAAGCTAATCTACTATTTATTTTGAGACTATCCTGTGCACCATAATTTCCTAGCTATGGCAGTTTCCGGACTCTATATACATTTGGACTGGGTGTTTTATTCCAATGCAAATGCACCTAGGATTTAAAGACGGTAAGAGGGGATTAGGAAGCCCTTTACAAAAGCAGACTCCAATAAACAGGCCACTCTAAGCTATATATAAAAAAATCCCTTCTCTCTCAGCTAAAAGGACCTGATAAAGAATATTAGTAAGTACTCAGAGATAAGCATGGGCTGCAGTACAACCATTCTAATAATAAATATTGTTTAATAAAAATGCACACACATATATTACCAGTCACAAAAAATACTTAAAAATACTCCATGGGGAGAAACTAATTTTTAACAAACAGATGACATAAGGAATTGCCATGTCATAAGATTTAAAATAGTCAGCTAGCTATTGCAACTTATGTAAAGAGAGATATCAGAAAGTTTTTGATGTGTGCATATTTTTGTAGTCAAATAAGTTCAGTTGATTCCAATTGATTTTAATCTTACGGTCCAGATTCAACTAAATAATTGTGCTAGCAGGAGCCAGAATAAGAAATCCTTTTAGTGCAATGGGACTTTCCCACCTCCCTCCAAATACCCCTAAATCAGATCGGGGGGGGGGGGTCAAGCAGATCAAAAGCAGAGCACACTGGATTTGTATGGAGAAGGGAGATTGTTTGATTAGACAACCGTTGCTTTGAATTCTACCTGTATTTTCAAATTATGGCCAACCACACTGGGACCTCATGATGAAGGCTGAGTAACAAATATAATGAATACTCCTCCCCCTTCTCCTCCTCCTCCTACTAACAAGATCAACAACAACGTTTCCTTGGAGGTAAGTCTCGGTGTATTCAGTGGGGCTTACCCCCTTGGTAAATGTGGTTTGTATTGTAGCCTTTCTACTTCATTTCTGATAGCATATATGTTTTCTCTGTGGAATTGCAACCATAAGCTTTATGATGAATTAAAATGTTTAAATGTTTTTGAAGCAAATATTTTAAAAAAGAATAAATCTAAAGAAAATTGCTTCCTACAGACTGAAATGTTGTTATAAAATAAACATACTGGTGTAGTGAGGAAATAGCACAACATTGCCGCCATCCTTGCATTTTGAGAGAAAAGTCTGAAAGGGGATTTTTCAAACTTAAGGAGTGTTCCCAGTGTTAGAGAGGATTCTTAGACTATTTAGCTGAGCACACACACACACACAACATCATTTAAGTTTCCTTCATGAAAACCCCTGGATAGATATGTTGGATTCAAGCCAGAAGCCAGCGAAGTTCAGAGGAATTGGCCACCCTCCAAGTGCCCGGCTTGAATTCTTGTTGACCTCCCTGCCAGCGACTCCCGGCAAGACCAGGGGAGGTCTCCAATCGGCGATTCTTCCCAACGTGAAGAAGAACACACGACTCCTCCCCCTCCCACTGCTAGGGAGGGGAAAGAGACAGACAGAAATATATTTACATGCTTTTATTCCTGTCTTTCCAGCAGTACAGAGAAATCATGTCTGTACCCTCTCATCACCAACTGCAGAGAGAGAGAAATAACTCCACCCATGTACTTCCAGTACAGGGTCATGTGACACTCTGAGCTAACATCCAGTGCTCAGTGCACTGAATAGACCATCCCTGGTTCCCACGGTACAGTCCCATAACATCAACATCTTGTTTCCCATTCCAGCCACCTGGAGCTCGCTTCTGCATTGCTCCTTTTTCGTAACAAGATCTTCATGCAGCCTAGCAGGCTTAATCGCTTGGGGGGGGGCTCCCTTGCCTGCAAATTTCATCCATTTCTGCAGGGGGTGGCAAGTTTTAGATTTCTCAATATAGCTAATGGAGTCAGTGGGGAAGAGACCTTCAGGTTTAACAGATTTGAATCGGACCGCGAATCAGAAATAATTTGAGTGTATACAAACATTGCTTCCCAATGCCATGGATACATATATGGGGCCTTTCTTGAACAGTTTCTTTACAACAATATTGTAAGGTGGGGTTATACTATAGTGGAATTCCAAGCAACCTTGTGCATTGTCTCACAAGGACTTGCAAGCCTATAAAGCAATAGCTCTGTACATCTATCATGCATCCCAGAGCAGTGAGCAAGCTATGAAAATATCTTCTCATTCTACAGTCCAACGTTCCAATGCAGATTTTTCAGCAGATAGTGGTGAGGTACTTAAAAAAGCTGCTTGAAACGACATGACCTTGTAATCCATTTGTTGAAGCATTTAGTGTTTCCTCTTCCAAGCAGGTAGAGCAAAACTAAATGTTGTGCAAACAAAGTTAATCTGTATGCAAAGGATTATATTGAATGATAAAGAAGGGAATAAAAGAGCAACTCTACTGCTGGCTTGTTTGCTCAGGCATGCTGTTTTCAGCGTTTGATGTTGTACAACGTATGAAAAGGTGAGATTAAATAAAAACAGAGGATGCGCTATTAAAATAGAAGTATGAACAAGAAAAGGCAATGCATTAATTGCTGTGCTGAAAAGAATGGAGAGTAGGAGGTGATACAACACTGGAGGAGGAGGAGGCCAGGGAAGAAGGGCAGCAGGGCCCACTCCACTGGATTGGCACCAAATCCAGCTTCATTCGGCTCCTCCCTTCCTGCAGTTTTCGTATATTCACCATATGTAGAATATGGTTATTCTACATATCTGCTGAGTGGAGAGTGGAGGGAAGTGTAGTGTCCTCTCTGACATCACAGCAGAGAGTCAAGCTCAATTCAGCTCCTTCTCTCCTTGAAGCCATAGCAACTGGCCAGGAGGGGCAAAGTCAAGCACCAGGTGTTCTGACAGTGGATTGGCTCTGTTGGTGCATCCACACAATATTATTATTCCCATTGCCTTGGCCCCAACTCCTCTCCCGTAAGAGGTAGTGAATCCACTGTCAGGAGGGCAGGTGCATGGAATTGCCCCTCCTCACTGGCTGCCCTGAACTTTTCCCATTCAAGCCAGGCATTCAAGGAGTATTGAGGCAAAACCGTGTGAGCAATCTTTTCATTGCATAAATGGGGACATTGCTAGACCACTATGCTTTTTATAGTATACTGTTTACACGATTTGTTTATTTGTGACAACTGATAAGGAAATCATCACCAATATATAAAGACTGCCTTCAACAAAGCAGAAGTCTGTTTTAGTGATCATGTATCAGAGGAAACCTATAAAATGATCAAAGACAAATCCAACATTTTAATAACATCGGGGGTTGACTTTGATATTTGAGTGATCTAAAATGGTCTTGTCCGCTTATAAATCATCTGCACATTTCTATAAGGAAAGACATAATTCATCTGATTGATGCCAATACTATATTACCTTGATTTGTAATACTGCCAAACCTAATATGGAGATAACTTGGAAAGAACTCTACATTTTATTATACACAACTGAATAGATATCTGATAACTCTAGACACAGTACCATTGATGTAGTTAGCTTTTTGTTTTTGTTTGGCTGAGATCATACTGCCAAGACATAAACAGGTTTAGGAAATTATGAATATGATTGGATGAGTTGCCAACCATACAGTATTTCAGTTTCATTTTTGAACCTTTTCCATTTAAATGGGTATGACCATTCATAATTTACTTTAGATCCAGAGCTTATTTTCTGCTAACTTTACATTCTTACATTGTCTTACAGAGGGAGACAATGTGGTGCCCACCAGATGTTGTTGGACTGCAACTTCCATCATCCCTTGGTCATGCTGGCTGGGATTCATGAGAGTTGGATCCGCCATAATCTGCGGAGAACAATGTTGGCAAAACCTGAGTTACAGAACTGCAGACGGTTCCCATATTTTAACAAATACATAAACCTACTTTGTGGTTTAGCCATAAGTCAACCCTATCCCTCCTGTTCCATTTTATGCATCATCCCTTCCAGCAGATTGCTCTTAAGAGGAACTGGAATGAGATTTGCCTCTTTCGATATCATGACTATTGGCATTTTATTCACAGCCAGATTGATGCTATACTACAATCTTTGGAATGGATGTGAAAGATTTAAAATGCATGCTGGCCCTGAACCACCCATGGTCAATCAATGTGTGGAAGCAAGCTTGCATGCAGGGAACACCTTCATATTATGAACAAGAGGCTGCTGTGAAATGGGGTTGGGGAAATAGCCAGCATTCTCCAGAACAGCTTCTGTGGGCAGATGGCACCCTGATCCAGGATCTGTGAGTACAGCAGCTGACTGCTTTAGTCCCTGCATACTCATGAAACCTTTCTGCTTTCTACTTATGTAGGAAGATATGACTTTTTAAAAAACAAACCAAAACCCTTCCCTCCTGCATTGATCATCTGCTTGCGCAAGGGAAAAGGAGAAATCCTCACACGCTGTTGTACTCGCAAGCATGCAGATTTGAGGACTTTGTGTCAATCCCCGTGATTGTTTATATTAAGCATATTTACCTGTTGTTGCATCCCACTGAAATTATGACCCTCACAGTCCATTCCATCTTTCCAATTCTACGATTCTAAATGTGGCTCCCGAAGACTTGCAATGCTGTTGCTGACGTGTGCATAACACATCACTGGGAAGGTTCTAGAAGTCCGGGAATCTTCTTGTGAGATTTAGCCAAGCTGAAAAATTTACTGCCTTGACTTTCCTTCAATTTCCCATATAAAATGTCCTAATTCTCCAGCTATATCTTGATAGCATCACATCAAAATTCAAATAGTTTTATCTTCACAGCTGTTAAGTAGTTTCATAGACTCTTAGTAAATATCTTTATGATTAATAACAATGTACTTAGGCTACACATAAATTGTTTTATACAGTCTATAGTATACTAATGTTCCATGATAAATATTTCTTTCTGTTTCACTTTGCTTGCCAAAGGATGAAACATTGGATTTGTCACCCAACAGCACCATGAGCTTCTTTGTGAATCACTTTTCTGCTTATAAACCTACCGATGGATTGTTTAACCCTCTTGGCTAGTGATGTAGAATTGCAGCCTTAAAAGCATATACCATTCTTCCACAACCAAGCACCCTTTAGACACATTTGGACTACAACTCCCATCAGGCCTTGCCAGCATGACCAATGGCCAGTGATCATGGGACAACAACTGGAGGGTGACAAGTTCCCTGTCCTTCACATACAACATTAGAAAAGAGATGTTATATTAAAGGTTTATTAAGATATGAAAACCTTTGTTCATCTCCTCACAGGTGAAAGTGTTGGTGAAACATGGATTATGTCTTAGAATCAACTACCTCAATGAGTAAGAATTGGTTCAGAGCAAACATTTTGGTCTTCCCTGCCTTATGCTAGTCATTGTTTCCTCTGGCACATGGCAAGGTACAAAAAATTCACAAATCATTTTGAATGTGATGAAATCACACTTCCCCCAGTGCCACAATGTTGGTGTGGCATGTGTTTAATTGTCCGACGAAATGAGGGCCACATTACTTCAGAAGTAAGCTTACCGGCAGGAAGTATTTAATCAGAAGTTATTAGGTTAAGCTTTGGAAGCAGCTTCTGAATTACATGGGACTCTGATCATAATCATTTGTTCAGAAGACACATTGAGGCAATCAGTTCCCTTGAAGAAATGTAAGACTTAGAAAAGTCATTTGGTTTGAGGTGAAGGAAGCAGATTATGGCAGCAGTGGTGTGTGTGTGTGTGTGTGTAATGTAACTTTTCTGCTTTAGTAAAATGGGATGCTATTACCATCGGCTATTGCTTTTTCATTTTTATCCTGTGGTTTCTTCATTGAAATTTCCCCAACAAGAGGGCAAGGCAAGTAGATATCTCTATTATCCATGAACTAACAAAAATGTTCATATTATCAAAAGGGTAATGCATGAGCAAAAAATGAGGTTATTTTCCTATCTCAGGCCATTATCTTGAGTGAGCATGAGTCACCCCAGTTAAATGTACAGAAGTGGTGCATTTTCATCTTTGGCTTTCTGTTTTCGAACCAGCATTCAAACTCTTTATGCAGATGCTGTTCCCTTGTATTTATGCTTAAGCTTTGAAAATAACAGGCACGATCGAATAACAAAAGAAAATTTAACCTCATACTAGTTTCTATGGGAGAGTTGAACAAATTCTCAGTTATCTCTTGTTAATATCAGTCAGGCTTGGAAGTGCTTAACCTTGGGAGAGATTCTGTCCGCTTTTGCTATGGCAAAAACTGCCCAAAGGTGGGGTTTCCTCCCTTGCTGCTCTCACAGACAGTTCCCTGTAGGAGACAATATGGAAGCATCCCTCCCATGTCATACAGCTTTGGGGAGGAGGAGGATTTGTTGGAATAACTGTGCAGGAAGAAAGGGGTAAGCATATGTCATGGCCATTATCCCTTACAGTGCCCACTGAAGCCAGCAGTCTGCAATCTGACTTCCCTGCCTAGTGTGCAGGCCCATCTAGGGATCTCACCAATCAGGAAAGCCCTGAGACAATTGCCCCCTCATCGGATCCAGCCAAGGGCAGGAGGCGCAATTCCACAATGCCGCCTGACCCCGGAGCAGGTAGGTGGACCTACAAGAGTGACAGAGAGGAGGGGAGCATACAACAGTATTCCGCATGAAGACCGGCTCTGTTAGGTAAAGTCTGCTTTACATGAGGTAAGATTTCTTTTTCTTTTTCATGGCTATGAAAAAATGTACACTATGGATGGTGGGGATATTGCCAGAAGAAATATCAACAACCTCAGATATGCAGATGACACAACTCTGATGGCAGAAAGTGAGGAGGAATTAAAGAACCTTTTAATGAGGGTGAAAGAGGAGAGCGCAAAATATGGTCTGAAGCTCAACATCAAAAAAAGTAAGATCATGGCCACTGGTCCCATCACCTCCTGGCAAATAGAAGGGGAAGAAATGGAGGCAGTGAGAGATTTTACTTTCTTGGGCTCAATGACCACTGCAAATGGTGACAGCAGTCACGAAATTAAAAGATGCCTGCTCCTTGGGAGAAAAGGAATGACAAACCTAGACAGCATCTTAAAAAGCAGAGACATCACCTTGCCAACAAAGGTCCGTATAGTTAAAGCTATGGTTTAGTATACATATACTATACTATACATATACTATAGAATACATAAAACAATTTATGTGTAAGTACATAGTAAATATCTATATGACTAATAAGACAGAATTGATGAGTCTATTCAACACCTGTGAAGAAGATAACATTATTTGAATTTTGTTTTGTTTTGTTTTTTTTGATATGATACACAGGAACCCCACACTTTGGGGGTTCTAGATAGCAGAAGATTGCTGGGTTCAAACTATAATCGTATTTCTTTAGAGTTCTTGCATACCAAAGTTTCTTTTTCTAATCATAGTGGATAACAGTTTGCGTTTACCAGTCACCACAGCCCAATGTCTCTCTCTGTATGTGTGCATATAGTTGAGGGGGAAGTCATGAATATGCAGAATCAATTCTGTGAAACTGCTTTACACCCACATTCTAAATACATATAAATAGAAGTCTCATCCTTCTTTCATACAGCAGAATTTGGGTTACCTTGGTAACATTTTGGCTTTTTTTCTGAGCGTACATATCCCAAATAATTCCTCCAAAGTGTACATAAATCTTTGTGTTACACACACAGCACACACACTACATGTGCCTTATGTAATGGATGAACTACAGATGGACTGTCTCAACTAGAAAAGCATTAATTTATATTTTAATTATTCTGACATTTACAATACAAATAATTGGTTTGCAACTACCCAGTTTGGTTATCCACCATCCGTTGTCTTCTCTGTTTGCCACATGCTTAAATAAACACAGCCCTGAATTTTTACTTGAATAAACATTTAAAACAATGCTTTGAGTTAATAGATGTCCTTTTCACTTTGCCCTTCTGCTTGAGAGTGTGCAGTCCCACACGTGTCTACTCAGAAGTCAGTCCCATTGAGTTCAGTGGAACTTGCTCCAGGGTAAATGTGTATAGGATTGCAGCCTTTGTGTCTATTTAGCTCCCTTTACTTCTTTTTCTTTCATCTCCAGAGATTTTTCCCCCCATAGAATATGAGTTAAGTATCATTTTCTCTGAGTTATGTTGCCAGCATGCAAATTGCATTTTAACAATAGAACAAGAAAATAGGAAAGTCTTGCCAGGATTCACATCCCCTCTGCAGCATCGTGATAAATTCCTTCAGCTATCTTTTGACCTTGATAATAGCATCCCACATGCAATGTAGGATGCCCTGTAGTATTAAAAGGCTGCAGGGAGGAAAGATTGGAATAAGAAAAGAAGACGCTTCAGAAATGGGAGAGAGAATATTTCTATTGTCTGCGATGTATTACTGTCTGTTTCTTGCACACAAAGAAACCGGAATGTTAATTTGCTATAATTAAGCACACAATGGGGTTAGAAGGGAGTATAAAGAACAGAATGGTATATTTCTTGATAAAAGATAATTTCAGCTTTCAAGGTGAAAGCTTAATGGAATCTTAAACATGGAGTTCTTTGTTTTCACCAGGCCTTGTGTTTTGAGAAGTCTTAGAGGGCCCTGAGGGTCACCCGCTTCACTCTGAACCATACATGATACTTATACTTTGAAATTAATTCCCTTTTTATGTATGCGCCTGTCTACAGTACCTTAGGTTAGCAAGTTTCTCAAATGTTGCTCATAAAAGGAGAAAGAGAACTCTGGCTGCACAGCCCTATATACTTCTAGTCAAAGGGAAGTCCTCCTGAGGCCTGTGGGGGTTAGTCCCAGGTAAGTGATGGCACTTCTGCAAATTTTATCCACTTCTGCTTAAAGGGATGAGGAAGCTATAGCCATTATTTTGAGGCCAGGGGGACAAAGCAAACTCAGATGGACTTCTGGTTGGTGAACACCTCAAAAATTTAGTACAAAGCTGAACCAGGATTTTTATTGACAAGTTCAACAAGCACTTTATTAGACCATGTTAGCTTGATCACACTCCTAGCCCTGTAACACACACACTAGTCATTATCCATTGTGTATGGCATTTGTCTTTTATACAATGCATTTTGGCATATCCTGCGGTTTTGCAGAATGTTATCAAATAACAGCAGTATGTTGAAAAGGACTACTTGAAAATCCTAACCTAAAACTTTAAATTACTAGGTTTGGACTAGATGACCCTCAGGGTCCCTTCCAGCACTACAGATCTATGATTCTATACTTGGGGTTCAGCTCCAATGAATTTCGTAGGATCCACAGATGAGTTTGTGCTCATAAAACATTTACCATGCAATCCTATGTATGTTCACTCAGAAATGTGTTCAGTGCATATGATCACAGCCCAAATGCTAGAGCTGCAGACAGATCCTACAGTAATATTATTCAGGCTCAGACAGGACACTTCTGCATAACAAAAATCTAATTTTGGCTTCACATTTACATTTGCATGGATTCATCTGATACATTTAAAGTCAATTTATCAGGATTGATGCCAGAGTAGACAACTATAAAAAAGAAAATGGAGTCTGAAACACTTTCAATCTCAGAATATGTTATATGTAATCTTTCCAGGCTATCTGCCTATCACTCTTTGAATTTAAAAAGCTCCAGGTACTTTTTATATGTTCCCTGCAAAGTATTAGAACTAAAATATCTAAGAATCCTGCAAAATGAAAACCTGAAAAATGAAACAATCATTCTTAATACATAATATTAGAGTTTTGAAACTTGGGGACTACTTTTAAGTTGAATTTCATTGTGTTGTCGGCTTTCTATAAGCAAACAGGCAATAGCATTTGTATAACCTGAATATTCTTCTAGAATCTGGACTGTGTAAACATGCTTCTCATTAGGCTTTTAGAAGCAGGTTATATAAATACATATAAAAGTCTCTCAAATAATTACAGTGAACATATCCACTCCATGCAAATATTATCATAAAGCATGTAGTCAACTAAACAAACATAAGAAAATGACTGAAGCAAATTGTGCAAATTGTGGGGTACAATATTGTTAGAAGCAAATCTGTTTTTCCACCAGATCTTTACATAGCAGATCTTTTCTTACAGGTGGTTGTTGTTATTTTATTAGTGATGGGAAGCATCAGTTTTATTGTTAAGACTCCAAAGGATGGAATGTTTGCATTATCTTACCTGAAAGAGAAAACAGACGTTGCAAGTTCACCCCTTCCTGAGGGTGAATGAGGGCATAAACCTGTAAGAAAGTAAAATGACAAGCTTGTCATGGTCCTAAAGTACCACAAGAGGTGCTTACAGGTTTGTTTAAGCAGGATGCCCCGTCACTCCTGAGGGCAGCAGGGTAGCACAGAATCAGCCTCATGGCACAAGCAACACTGCCGCCCACCATCTCACTCCTGTTCCAGACTCCCCAACATCCACCAATTGACTAATCTGCCTCACTCTGCCTAATGATAGGACTGGCCCTGCTTTTTCAAGTGTCCACGTTCACTGAAGGTCTTGTAGACAACTATTGTCCGAGTCCATAGATTTACCTGAGAGCATCATGGTCTTAGGTTGGAACCTAGTTTGCTGATCTACTTGAGATTGTGTGTGGTCAAGCCCCAGAGCTTCTTCTGGTGAAAAGGGGAATAGAATGAGCAATGCTGGCCATTGTGATTGAAAAAACTGGGTCAGCTAGACCAGAGCTTGACCTTCTGCCATTACTTTGTCAACAGAAAGTTACATCTTGGAATGCAGTAGTTACAGCTCCCTTTTCTTCTCTACAGCCTCCAGCCCTAAATTTATATACACCAACACAAAACCCAGCCTGAGTCTGACAACAGCTGTCTGTATCTCCCTATCTCCTTGGAAGTATCTATTTTGTCGTTAACATTATTTTCCAGATGATGTGAGCATTATACTCAGATTGAACTGCTTTATCTCTGTGAACAACACAATAATACGTGAAGGATACAGAATGGTTCACCAGTGTCAATATTACATGGGGCATTAGCAGCCATTTCATTGTCTTTTATCTTGTTTTCTACAGTTTATATAAAATCCAATTTGGATGATCCACTGTTTCAAGGAAATCATGTCTAGGCCTAATCCCCTGTATTTCGTATTGGCATTACAAATAAAGAATTGATTGTGTGACACATTAAGTTTTTTTAATGTGCATCAACATAGAAGACAGGATTCACGGTAACCTCTGGAGGATAATGTGTCTAAGCCTGTCTAAACATAAAACAAATTTATATAAATGTTTCAGAGATAAGACGTTTCATAATAGATTTAATTAAAATATCCCACTCTCTATTTTATTTTCTGCTGACAATTAGATCCATTCCCGCAAATGATGTTAATGGCTACCTGTTGTCTTTATACGTTTAGTGACAAGGCAATCAAATTGCATGCAATGAGCCTCTATGCATCAGATGAGACTGAAAAACAGGGTGCAAGAATTTCAGTGGCAGTGCAGCAGATAATGCTTCCCAATTATCATTTATTTTATAGAAGTATTTATACAGCAATCAATCTCAAGGGGGTAAACAAATTAAAATGATGAAACAGCAAGATCACAATAATATAACATAAAATGTAACTAATAACCCAAGGACGTCATTTGTGAGTATCTGACATTTAACCACAATAAACCACAATAAAAGGCTTGAGTGCACAGGTACGTTTTTGACAAAAATCCCATTGTTATGGCATTGTGTTTTGAGCCAGCCCACGATAATGTGGAGGCATAGCAACATGTATCAGTGGGCCAGGAACTGTTAACTGTTACCTTGTGGTAAGCCACATAACCACAGTCTTTTAGGAAATAACCTACCTAGTCTGGCTACAGTCGCCTAAGATGCCCATTGGCTTCTCCTGGACAGGATGGAATACCAGAGTACTTCCTGTCTCAGTGTGTTTTCTTTGAGCAATAAACACTAGTATGTCTTGTGCTTCTGGGCTTGCTAAATGGTGGTGCTATCTGACATGTCCTACGATTCTTTTTCAGTCCTGACTCTTATAGCTTGTTCTCCATTTCTGCCTTCTGGTTTGACCTCTGATCCTGGTTGCTTTTTGCTCCTGAATTCCATTTCCCAGATCCTGATTTGCTTACAGGAACATTGGAGCTGCTTTATATTGAGTCAGAATGTTGGCCCATCTAACTCAACATTGTCTATACTGATTGGCAGTGGCTCTGCAGGATTTCAGACAGGAATTTTCCCCATACCTACTTGGAGATGCTTGAGATTGAACCTAGGATGCTCCAACAATCAGATTATGGGACAGCCTTGACAGTATGTCACCAAAGTGACTGGAGCAGGACTGCAGAACAACTCATTCACATCCTTTCAGCTCCTACATAGTACCTCTGATATGTAACTCTACTCACCTGTCCATGAAGTAGTAAAGCGATATAAATTGCACTGACGCTAACAGAGCAGCAAGACAAGCTTCAGGATTTTTTACACTATCACAGGTTGACCTGCAAGAACAGTTTATTATTCTCTTGTTTATTTATTGTTTATTGTTTATTTATTGCTTTATTAACATTGTTTGTACACCACGTAATTGTAAATAAAAACCTCTAAGCAGTTTACAAAGAATATAAGATACACACTGAAATTGTCAATAAACAGGTTTATAAACAGGTTATTTCAGTGTTTTGGGGTGGGTCGGGTGGGGGGAAGCAGGTGTGTCTGCTGCTTTTGCACCCAGAAGTAAACTGGTACAAACTGCATGTTCTATGTAAAGTTGCAATCCAAATTCTCTTTGTGCCTTTGGATTTGGCAAGCGTGTCCAGTCCAATTGGCCTCTGCCCATGGGGTGATTCTAGCATTGCTCTGCCACTCCAAAGATCCCTGTTTCACCCCACAAACATGTAGGGGCAGGGGATCCCCATCATCAGTGAACTGCAGAGCACCCCAAAACATGGTGTTCCAGGGGCTGGGGATGGAAAGGGGCTGGCTGCTGCATCAACTACAGGCTGGCATAGTACTTTGCCTGTCCCCACTACCACCTTCTGCACCCAAGCCAGCAAGGACAATGGAGCTGTGGATACCACAGTGGCTCTGCTGATCCATCACAGCCTGCTGCTACCTGGCCAGGGCTTGGGTTGTCCTGCCAGTCTTCCAATGACCTTATCTACAGGAACCACTTTTGGTCTTAAGCCTTTGTGTGAATGTGACTGGGATGCAGATCAGAAGCTCTGTTTGCCTGGCATGTAGCTACACTACCACAGTGTAGCTCTGGGTAAGCATGGAATATTGAAGTGTTGTTGTTGCTGTGCATACCTCTAAAGCTGGCAGTGGGAAGATGTGGCAGTTCTGTTTCAGAACCTCAAATTGCGTTAAGTTTTGCTAGATGAATGCATTTCCACAGCTAAGCAAACAAGGCATTTCTCTTTTTTTTTAAAAAAAGGAAACAGGATGCCCAGTTTGCTGAGACAATGCTATATCTTTAGCAGCAGCTCCTTCGTCGAAGCCAAAGCAAGCCAAACACATTATGTTACATACTAAGGAGTTGGAGGGTTAGAAATCAATCTGCATTTTACAGTCAGGGTTCTGAAGCTGAAAATGACAGCTATTATGCAGATTTACATTTTATCCCAACCAGAATAAAGCCAATAGATCACTGAGTTTTTGACTGCTTGGATAATTGCAGTGTGAATGGCTGGCACAAGTTGTATTTGGGGTGGGGAGGGGTGGAGAAGCATTGCATTTGCACTTGGTAGAAAGATGAAATTGAGAAATGGGTTGGATTTCAATGTTAAGATGTGCACTTATAACATGCAAATCACTGCATGCTGGAAACAAATGTTGAGATGAATGTAGTGAATGCTAGACAGAATAACTCTCTGTGCCTCTGGGGACTCTATGCCTAAAGTGAACATCCTAATGTGTTTCAGTAATTGAAATTTTAATGTTTTTATAAATAGAGGTTCACCGTATTGGTCAAACAATGAATCTAATATATAGTGTAATAAAAGCAAACACAGTATTTCCACATTTGAAAGATCTTAATGATGGGCATAAATAGATATTATGATATCTCTCTACCTATCAGCTCCTATTCTTGCTTTTCTTAATAAAATTGTCATGGTCCCCAACCAGGGACCTGCAGATGGAGAGTCCTTCTGCAACAGAAGAGGAGATGGAGCCACTTCACAGTCCTTTCCAAGTGGATCTGCTGACATCGGCACCTGCGTCTGGTTCCCAGAACCCCAAGAAGACACTCTGCCACCAGATTCCAGGTGGCTGGACCACAGACCCTGCAGAGGACTAAGGAAACACCTGAAGAACTTCACTCAGATAAGTCCCTGTAGTGCAGAGGTCTGCAACCCGCGGCTCCAGAGCCACATGTGGCTCTTTTACACCTTTGCCGCGGCTCCGGGGCGGATACTAGCGAGGGGAGGAGGCGCATTGTGTGCCCCGACACTCCCCACTGTGGCAGGCGCTGTACTGGCTGTGACGTCTCATGGGGGCAGTGCGTGCGTTAGTCACGCACCGTCCCGACATCACCTTCCCACCCGCTGTCAGATCGGAGGGCAGCGGCGTGCATGCAATGGTTTTGCGGCTCCCAGGTTTTTTTTCTTCGGAAATGGGTCCAAGTGGCTCTTTTTGTCTTAAAGGTTGCAGACCCCTTCTGTAGTGGAAGCCCCACTGCCTAGATGAAGTGACCACAGAAAAAGGCACTGACCACTTGAAGCACTGTGGGCAGGGGGTCATCTTGGAAACCTCTGCTAGTTGTTCCACGGTGCTGCTGAGACAACTTGCTTTTCTCTGCCTCAGGTTTTAAGACTGCTAACCATTGTCCTGAACTATCAACTTAGCCCTTTGCCAAAAGTCCGCCTGACGCAACAAGCCTTCCCTCCTATTCTGATGCACGCACTCCGATACATACATTGTAGAGCATGGAAATTGGTTTAACGTCCACACAGGGAATGTTTCCCTATACCTTAGCACATCTACACACATTGTATGGATAATTGATTTACCGTGCCTAGAAATCCAATGTACTATATCACCTTTGCTGTAAGTGAATCCTCCTTTAGCACCTTTGCAATCTTATTGTGATCAGTAAAACAATCTATAATTACAGAGAAAACCTTTCAATGCATCATTAGAGCAATGCCTTTTTAATAAAGAGAATCCCGATGTACTGGTATAAATGCTATGATTGAATACCTTTAATCTCTCAGCTTCATTAGGCAGTGACAGGTTGTCACTGCTTTTTCTTATTCTGCTTGAGTTGCCAACCATTTCCTGTGGCTATTAATGATGACACATCATTTATTACTTCATGAGAATACAAATACTTTTCCATTTCTATCTAATACATTTCCCCCCCAAGCCCATAGGATGTAAATTTAGAAAGCTGTTTGCTCTCCAGGAAACAGATCCTTATTTAGGCTACTTTGCTTTTAGCGGAAATATGTTATTCAGCTATAGAATTAATTATGGATTACTTTAGCATTGCCTTCTGTCATTCTTCTGACAACAGGAAATACCATCTTCATCCAAGTCCTTAATTATTATTATATTTTATGAGTCGGGTTGCATTTCAGATAAGGATGAACTAAAGTTGCATCCTTTTGTTCAGCACCAAGTGAGCTACATTTGACTTTCTAAGTCAAGTCAAAATATGAAGGTCAGAATAAATAAGGTTGCTTGGAGGCAGATTAGTGAAGGGAGAAAGATCTGTAGTGACTCATTTCTATTCAAAGCAAGGCAACCCTTCCCACTATGACCACAATGCTATTCATTAATCACTATGGAGACTGTGTTTGTGATCAGCGTAAGATCTGACATGCAAAGAAGGCCATTTCAATTTGCTGATATGTATTTTTTCTATCAGGGAAGATAATGCTAGGTTTGGGGGTATGAGAAATGCAAACCATCTCCTTCATTTCGTATCATGGAAATTGCTAGCCCACAAAAACAAATTGTGGGTGATAAGAGCGGAAGGTAATGCTGATTGACTGGGAATGGGTTTTAACCAGTCACTTTGTAACTTAGATACCTTTCACTTCTGCCTTGAATTGCTGGATTGTAAAATGAGAAGGGAATGGAATGTCATCTGAGACAACCCTCTTAACTGAAACAGGAACCTCCCACCATTTCTAATGGATTAGACAATACAATAACAACCTTTGGCTTTCTAGATTATGCAGTGACGAGTCTGAAGGCAGGAGGCAGCAAGGTGTGTCCCATAACACTAGTGTCTGGGCAAGGAATAGATCCAATAAAACAGGCATAGGCAAACTCGCCCCTCCAGATGTTTTTGGCCTACAACTACCATGATCTCTAGCTAACAGGACCAGTGGTCAGGGATGATGGGAACTGTAGTCCCAAAACTTCTGGAAGGCCGAGTTTGCCTATGCCTGCAATAAAACATAGATGCACATGATATATATTTCCCCTCTCACAATGGATTTAGGAGATTGAATAATAGAAACATAGAATCATAGAATTGTAGAGTTGGAAGGGCCCCCAGGATCATTTAATCCAATGCAGGAAATTTAATTATATCATACATGACAGATGCCCATCCAAACTCAGCTTTAAAATCTCCAATGAATCAGAGTCCACTAGCTCCCTAGAGAATATGTTCCACAGTCATATCTTACTATCGGAAAGTTCTTCCTGATGCTTAGTCAGAATCTCCTTTCGTGTAACTTGAATCCATTGACTTGGGTCCTGGCCTTCAGAGCAGGAGAAAACAAGCTTGCTCCATCCTCCATGTAACAGTCCTTTAGAAATTTGAAGATGGTTACCATATCTCCTCTTAGACTCCTTTTGATCAGGCTTTGACATACTCAATTCCCTCCTCATATGGCTTGGTTTCAAGTCCCTTTATCTTCTTGGTTGTCTACCTCTGAACATGATCTACCTTGTCAATATACTCCTTAAATAGTGCTGCCCAGAACAGGACACAGTACTCCAGTTGTGGTCTGACCAAAGCAGAATAGAGTGGTACTATTACATCCCTTGATCAGGATGCTATACTTCTCTTGAGGCAGGCTAGAATAGCATTAGCTTTTTTTTTGCCACTGCATCACACTGTTGATTTGTGGTCTACCAAGACTGCTAGATCCTGTGCCACCCATCTTATATTTGTGAAGCTGATTCTACCTGCCTAAGTGCCCAATAGTCCTACATACTTGGAGAATGTCCTAGATGCAAACTATATATATATTTGTAAATTAAGGGAGGGGGAGTTTTTTGTTTGTTTTTTTACAAAAAGAATCTGTGCCAATGTGGTACAGTGATTAGAGTGTTGGACTGGAACCTCGGAAGCCAGGGTTCAAATTCCCACTTAGCCATGGAGCTCACTGGGTGACCTTGGGCCAGTCACAGTCACATCAACTGATCTGCCAAAAATTTCCTCTGATCCCACCCACCACCAGCACATGGCCCTCAGAATGCAGCCCTCAGTCTGAAATATTTTTTCCCCTCCTGCACTCATTGGAGGCCACAACACTATGGCAACAGATGAGCTCTGCCTTTCTTGTTTCTTTTGGAGAAGTAAGTGCCATGGGACTTCTTCCAGTGATAAAACATTGGCAGTTATGTGCTGGAAACATTAAACAGAACGCTGCCACTGTTATCATCCTTTGAGACGAAGGTCTTGCGCATACATTTAGGTCTCGTTAAAACATTTAACACAGCTCTCCCCACGCTGTGGAATACGTTTGCCTTCTTTTGCATATAAATTTCACCAGGTATTCTTAGACAAATCCTGCAACGACCTTAACAGGAATGTCACGGCGTCCTGAGTATCAGATCCAGGAGGTTTTTAACGACACTTAGAACCAGGAATGTATTTCACTATATTAATTAATGAACCTCAGAAACACAGTCTCTGTGTCATCCTCATTGAGCTAATTATGTGCTCTTACTGTCAGCACCTGATGTAATCATTGCTCCCTGGGTTGCTGAAAATAGCAGCCCCATCTTGCCATGCAGCGGCAGAGAGTCAGTTATGCTAACCGACTCCTTAATTGTCATGTAAGACAGGAAGTTATTGCTACACAGGTAAAGGGGAATTAATTAGAATTTGATTAGCAGGATTACAAATCAGCGAGATCCTTAGAATTTTTTACATTCATTTTCAATGAGACTCGTGCAAGTGTAGACCTTGCCATTAAAGTTTTATTTTATAATCTGTTCACAAAATACTTGTATACCACAATTTCATAAATATGGAATTGTGAAATATGAAAACAGTTTACCACAAATCTCTCTTCCCCCTCTCCCTACTTCTCTCTCTCTCTCTCTCTCTCTCTCTCTCTCTCTCTCTCTCCAGTAAGGACCACATACAAATTTAAAATCACATATCATCACCTATTGCAGAAGATGTTTTTTCCATTATCTACATAAGCCCAAAAGTATAGAAAAGCTTTCAGCAAATGTATTATTATTGTTAAAATCATGTATTATTATTGTTAAAATCTTTGTTGTAGACTCTGGCGGAGCAACATGCTGCAGCCTCTGGAGTGGAGAACAGGTGTGGCGGGGCTGGCGTGCATCCTGGGGGCGTGGTGTGTTGCCCGTGGGGGCGTGGCGCATGTCCTGGGGTGTAGCGTGTTGCCTGCGGGGGCATGCCGAGTGGCGCGGGGGCGTGGTGCGTGTCTGGGTTTGCACAGCGTGTGGCGCGCATCCCGGGGGTGTGTGGCCGCGATGGCACCCTTTCCCCAAAAGGTGCCCGGGGTGGTGTGCTCCCCTGCCCCCCTTCATACACCAGTATGTAGACTTATATCACCTTCTAAATCACCATCTCAAGGCGATTTACATGTAAGATAATTTTTTAAAGGTTTAAAATATAAAAACAACAAATGCATTTAAAGAAAGACTAAAACCCAAACAAGTGGACACTCATGGTAAAGACCCATTTATCCAGTTGCTTCCAGAGCATACTGCATTCCTGAGTTGCCTTCAAGCCAACTTCATGACCAAGCCAAAGTAGGCAGGAATTATTGTGGCTTGGAGCCCACAGCACAGCAGGATTGACAAATGGCAAGCAGTCATGATCTCCCATCAGCCCACAATGGGTATTTTGGACAGAGTGGTGCCAATGTGAGGAACTCTACCACCCATCATTAATTCAAAAAAATCACCTCCTAGGGAGCAAATCCGATTGAGCCATTGATGTGTTTAGGATTAGACTGTACAGTGTGAATTCTTTCCCCCCCACTTTTAGCAACCTGATGTATCCAGCAGCTGTACTTGGGGATACAGTATATCCTGACCACACACACAATGAAATATAAATTTTACAGATTTGATCTCTTTATATATGAGTCACATTACCCTGATACTTTAATTAAGTTGCATTCCCATGCACCACAAATGGAAGGAAGCTTATAGAAGCTTTTTGGTCCTCTTACCCATTACAGCTCCCCGGGGCACTTCCCCTTCCATACAGGGATGCCAACTTGAGTAAAATATTTGGGGGACAGGAAAGCCCCACCCCACATAATTTAGCACAAGATGTGACACACACATACCATTTGAATGGCAATGCCTATCAACTTTTTGGGGTGGTGGCCCCCTCAAATATTTCATTGGGGGTGGTGAAGGGACCTCAGCTTCTAGGAGTTGGCTCCTATGCTCCCAAAACTACTCCTGAAATACAATAAAGAGCTGAGAGAGAGGGAAGGATCAGGTATAAATTCATACAACTTGCATTCATAGGGCAATCCTACCCATTTTGTGTTACTTTTTAGCATCAGCACCTTTTCTTGACTATCACAAATCTGCAGACTACCATTTGTCACTTGGATGCATATGCAAAACAGCTTGTTTGGTTTAAAATAAGTTTCACTAATATAAGAGTTGCTCTTACCTTTATTAGCATCCATTTAACTAAAAAAGAATTGAGACATGTGAAAGTCTGAATATTCCATTCAGATCACCTACTTTCTTTGCCTGGGCAACTATTAGGGTTGGGCAGTGGAGATCAGGCTTAGGTCAACCTGGAACTGTGAGCCAGCTCTATTTATACTGTACCAAACATTTACTCACCCCATGGCTCTGATCAGGATGATGCACCTTGGGATCATCCTTGTGGATCACCTAACCCTGGATCTATTCCTGAATAGGTTCGGGAGTGCAGCTAATGTCTCCTAAGGCCTTTAAAGCCTAATTAAACATATAGCTAAGAGAAGAACAATCCTACACACTATAACATCACTCTCTGCTCAGCCATTGAGCAAAAGGGGAACTCCGGTGGGTGGGTGGGTGATCCTCCGCAAGTGGTTTTCCTAAAGAAAAGACACTTAGGATGAATCACCCACACCCTGTAGGGTTATCTAATAATCCCCATGCTATCCTGGGGTGAAGACATCATACAGAAAGGAAGATTTTCTTGCCCTTCCTACCTCTGCTTCCTGACAGATGTCCTGCCCACTGACAGACATGGATCACTCTGGTTTCATCCAACCAAACCCATAGCAGTCCATGGCTGTCTGAACCCCATTTGTTTGACACCCGAGTCTCTCCAAAAAGAACTGATTTGGCTCAGGACTTGGCTGAATCTGATGCACAGATTATAAACAACGGCATTTGGACACAGTGGTCCAAGATCTGTTAAAATAGGGCACAAAAAGCATCTCCATAATCACACAATCATGCAGTGGATAAACAAATGGATGAATCACTAATAAGTATTTTGTTGTAAGAAAGTAGTATGTATTATTTTCCCTAACTGTAGAAGAATGTAAAAGAAATGTCCAAATTCAATATCTTTCCCTTTAAAATAAATCTTTAGAGTCTCTCCCCCCCCCATACACACTGCTAAATATATTTTATAATGGGGAGAAGAGAAAACATTCAAAATATGGGTTGACTTCATTTGGATATCCTTACTTAGTATATAGAAATGACGTCAAACACAACATTCCTAATTAGTTTCATAAATTATAGTAGTGCCAAACAGCAATGAGGACTTTAAAGTCTTGAGACTTCTAATTCCAGTGACATTTTACTCACCAAAGCACAAATCCTGCTGTAGGAGATAGATAATATTCTTTGGAGAAAGCACTTGGTCTTCACTTAATTGAAATTGTCTTCCAAACGAGAGAGAGAGCCTACATTATACAGCACAATAGCTCATCTGACTTTCTGGAAGAGTGCTGTATTACCTGAATATTATACTAATGTAGCCCTATAGAGCTAATACTTATTGATCCACAGCACCTCTGTTGCTAGGAAAGAGAACTATCAGTCAGTGAGTGATGGGAGTTTGTGAAGGCATATCGTCTCATTTATACCCTGGCTTTGATCAATTTGGAGACAATTTAAAACTTTAGCGCTATTCTGTTATATTACTTACTAAGGCCACATCTACACCAGGCATTTAAAGCACTATTAGACCACTTTCAAAGCCATGGCTTCCCCCAAAGATCCTGTAGTTTGTTAAGAGTGCCAAGAGTTGTTAGGGGATGCATTTTTCATACAGTCATGTGACTTGGATGTGTTTCATTAAAACAGCAGCAGCAGCACAAACCCACCCATGTTATACACTCATGGGGTCTGAAAACCAAGATCTCATTCCTGATCAGTCACCTCCAGTTCAGACCCTGTAGGTGTATATTCCAAGTTCCTATATTTTGCCCCAGTTTACATCACTTTGCACTTGCTTACACTTCTGCCATTCGCCCAGTTTCAGCAGATCCTTTTGGAGCCCTGTGTTTTTGTCGCCCAGAACAGTTTGGTGTCATCAGCAAACTTGGCCAGCTCATTGTGCATCCCTGTCTTGAGATCATTCATGAACAAGTTTAAAATCATAGGTCCCAGTATGGGGCTCCACTCCTTTACATCCTTCCACTGTGAAAAGTACCCCTTTAATCCTATTCTCTGATTCCTGTTCTTTAACCAGTTATGTACACTTGCCTGGTGGGTACTCTCCACTGAACACAGTGGGACATACTTTGGGGCATGCATAGGTTTGTTGTCTCAGTGTTGCTCTGCAGGTACATAATAAGATTCAAAGGCTTGAGCAAAGCAATCCAGACCTTGAAAGGTCCCTGGATGGAAGACCCAGCAGATGAACCTTGCTGAGCCACTAAGTTCTTGTTGGCATCTGTCTGTCTTGGAAGGCAATGGAGGAATGTGCCTTTGGGGGTGAAGTCAACCTGCTGGAAGCTCACAGCACCTACTGTGACTGTAGAGACTGATACAGGAAAGATATGTC
This sequence comes from Podarcis raffonei, assembly GCF_027172205.1. Lineage (NCBI taxonomy): Eukaryota > Metazoa > Chordata > Lepidosauria > Squamata > Lacertidae > Podarcis > Podarcis raffonei. The sequence continues at coordinate 71,793,923 of NC_070605.1, forward strand.
TTGTTGTAGCTGGGCAGATGAAGATGTCTGGTTGTGCTGCTCCACATGCACCATGGTGTTTCTTCTCTCTGTGCTCCTCCCTGCAGTCATTTCTCTTCTGGTCACTGCTGTGGATACATGACCTGACTGTCTGTCTCCAGGTACTGCTGTCATCTGCAAGGGATTCCCACATGGCGGTGTTGATTTTGCCAGCCTTCATGCTGCATTTGTGGATATGTTTGTTTGTTTGTTGGGGCAGGAAGTTGTTGCTGTTGCTTTTTTGCATCTTTATTTTAGATCTTGTTGTGATTTATGTGACAATTGTTTAGTTTGGTTGTATATTTTTCTATGCTTTATTTATTGTTTATGACTACTTTTGTTATGTTACATATTTTGTCATGTTGTGAGCCAACTTGAGCATGGCTTCAACTGTGGAAAGATGACATACAACTAAAATTATGCATGCATGCATGCATGCATGCATGTATGATCTGTGTGTAAATGCAAGCTGATGTGGAAAAACTTAACATTGGAAAAACCAAAACAGACATCACAAGCATTTCAACTTGGAGGTCATCACTTCAGGGACTGGTTTGAGGGATTTGATCTTTTGTTTATTTGTAACAAGCAAGCCTTCATTTCTTTCCACCTTGCATCTGCTGCATTTTGTGCCCGGCAAGGGCTCCACTTGACTTACTTGGAAGTTATAAAGATGCTGTCCAGCTGAGAACACACACTGGGTAGTTTAATGAGGATGGAACTCAGCAAGGGCACTTGAAAATCCCAGAAATGTTTTGTGGCGACAATATTTTACACGAGGCAGTCACTTTCCAAGTGCATAATGAACTTTGGAGGCATTAGAATGCCAGTGTCCTATAACTTGCTAATGGAAAGAAGGGTTTGATGTTTCAGATTTAAAAATAGCACCACAAACAGGGCCCGTGTTGCAAAAAAATTTGCAGAGGAATGAGACTTTGAACTCATCCAATTCCTCCCTCTGTGTTTTCCTCCCTTAGGCTGCCACTCTTAACCTTAACCTTGTTTTACACATCACATGGAAGAAACTGACAAGAGCTGAGAAGAGCTTTATTTAAATTCTCTTAGAAAGGCTCTTCTCCATCCCTCTCCTCTCCTCTCCTCCTCCCTTAGATATTAGTAGTTGATTTCTGAACATGTGAGTTTTCTCCAACATGGACTTGCTCCATGAGCAAAAAATACTTCACTGTCAGATTGAGTTGCTTAGTCATGCACCGTCAGAAATTAGAGTTCTTCAAGTTTCTAAATTCAAATACAATGCTTAACCCGTGGATTGACTCCAGAGCAGTGCTATTTGCTTCCTGGCTCTGTGGCCTACAAGATAACTCCAAGGTACAGTGGGCAGCATAGGTTCTGAAGTGCCTACGAGAAAGATTCTTTTCTATCAGGGATTGGAAATCTGTGGCCTTCCAGACATTGTCGGACTACAACTTCCATCACCTCCAGCCAGCATGGCCAATGATCAGGGATGATGGGTGTTGTAAAGGTCACAGATTGCCAACTCCTTCGTACATACTTTGGCCTTGATTTGTGGCATCCACGCAAAAAAAACATTGGCATACATGGGTCTCCTTAGCCACTGTGCAATTTTGGCCAGATGCTAAGAAAGCAGTCGTGGGAGGTTCAACATTCTCCACCCCGAAACAATAATTTGAATCAATAATTGTGGTGAAGAGGTCACCAGTCATTATTGCATACTTCCAATAACAATTATGAATATTTGACAGCAACTGAAAATAGAGGCATCTTAAAAAGCAAATTATGATGCACAGGCTCTCCGTTTATCTTTGCTGGAGTGAACCTGATTCAAATTCAACATTCTCCATAATTCAGTATACTTTTTATTTTTAAAGAAATGTAACTCATTTGACAGTAGCTGTCAAGGGCCAAAGGAGTTGCTTCTTGAACTTTATTAACTTTAACAGCTTCATCAGGTGGCATGCTACAAAGATGGCAACAGAGGAGGCGATAAGAGAATATTCATTTGGGGAAAGAAGAGCAGGGATGTATATATTACTTGACTTCAAAGCTTCCATCAAGAAGGAAAAACATGGCTTTAATTCAAAGTTTTCTGAGTAAGAAAGAAAAGTGTGGGAAGAAGGTAGTCTTGGGCCTTGACAAGATGCATCAGATTATGTCACTGAAGCTAAAAGCAAACAGTGTTAAAGAAGCAAATCATTTCATGCAAAATTGCTTCCAAATTGCCCTAACAATTCTGAGGCTACAATCCTATGCTCCTCGACCTCTAAATATCGTCCATGGAACAAAACTGGACTTAATTCTGATGGAATTAAAAGCAGACCATATATATCTACTTATTTCCAAAGTAAAAGAATCTAAACACAAAGAGCATATACTGACAAAATATTAACAATATTAACAGATTATAAATCACAAAGTATCATAGGACTCAAATGTGTTTCAATCTTGGTCTTCCTCAGTGGTCTCTGTATTCTGTACTCTGTAGATAAAAACTGTTAGGCATAAAAGCAAGTGACTTTACAAACAATAAGCTAGCTTATATATATACATAGGGTGATGCTGGAAATCACTTTTGTAACTTTACTGTTCAGGTTCTGTTGCATAATAATTATCACTTGAAGTCCACACAAAAGAGTTGACTAGATTTTAAATCAGTATGTATAATTCAGCCCTCTCTTCTGCTTTTGGGGTGGAGATCCTTATTGCCCATTCAAGTTGTGAAATCACAATACTGCAGCAACAGTAAAAGCCACACACCAGGAAGTATTCTTTGACAGACCTTAGAGAACACTGACCACATTGTATCCACTTAGATGGAAGCAAGCAGAAGTCGTCTTCTTTGGCGATCACTCGTAGCTGAGTATGATTGTCTTCCATGAACACGGTCTTAACAGTGAGTCTGTAAGTGACTGTGGAGGCCAATTCTGGATCCACACGTCCTTCCACAGTAGGGACATAGATTTCCAGGTGGGAGTTGATCAAAGTGAGAGTTTGCCAAATATGCCTACCTCTTAGCACATTTGTCCCTTTCGTCCTGAGTTCAAGCGCCTTTGGTAAAGGCTGTTCTCCAGTTGGAGCACTCGCACTGTCTTCCCAAGTGATATGTAAAACATTTTGGAGACACCATTAATGGAATCTTTCAAGGAGTTGGAGATGGTGTTTATAAGTGGTCCATGTTTCACAAGTGTACAGTAAGGTTGGTAGTACAATAGATTTGTAAACAAGCATTTTGGTTTCCCTGCGAATGTTCTGGTCCTCAAACACTCTGCACTTCATTCGGGAGAAAGCTGCACTCACAGAGCTCAGGCGATGCTAGATTTTGGCATCAATGTCGGCCCTTGAACAGATAGCTGCCCAGGTAGGAGAAGTGATTGACATTTTCCAATGTTACACCATTAAGATGGACTTGAGGCACTGCAGATGGGTTGTTTTGTGCTTGTTGGTGCAGCACTTTGGTTTTTTTGGATTTGAACAATAGGCCAAGCTTTTCGTAAGCTTCTGTAAAGCAATTTAGATGGTTTGGAGGTCATCCTCTGAGTGTGCACACACTATGGTGTCATCAGAATATTGAAGCTCTATGACAGAAGTTTTGGTAACCTTGCTCTTTGCTTTCAGCCTACTCAAGTTAAAGAGCTTTCCATCTGTTCAATATATGATTTCTACCCTGGTGGGGAGTTTCCCTTTGACAATGTGTAGGATCATGGCCATGAAAATAATATGAAGTGTAATATGAATATGAAAATAATATGAATATGAATAATATGAAAATGAATATTCATATGAATATTCATATGAATAATATGAAAATAATATGAATAATAAGAAGTGTGCATGCACACAAAAGCTCATACCAAGAACTAACCTAGTTGGTCTTTAAGGTGCTACTGGAAGGGGAAAAAATTTTTGTTATGAAAATAATAAATAGATTTGGGCTGAAAACACATCCCTGTTTAACAGCTGGTCTCACTGTGAATGAGAGTCATTGCTATCTGTGATTGTTGCTGTTATATTATCATGGAGGAGCCAAAGGATGTTCACAAATTTATCTGGGCAGCCAACTTTCAGGACGACAGTCCACAGGACATTACGATTTACAGTGTCGAGGCAAACAGAAGTACAACCATAGTGGCCCAAGAAGGGCTAAATAATGTTTTGTCTTTTATTTGGAAGCTCCAGCAATAATTAGGAGAGTGTTGCTCCTCTGTGCTGCGGCCTCAAGGAGTGAGTGTTCCACAATTATAAGGAAAAGAAGCCAAGGGAAGAAAGGGAAGCCCCTGTAACAGAGAGGCTTTTGTTTTGAGCTAAATCTCCGTGCCCTGTCTATCTGCTGCTTGCTGTGGAAATGAATTAATGAACTATTGTTGTCTATTCCTTCCTGATTTTGACCTTTTCATCTAAGCTGTTTTATTATTTGTGTGTGTGTGTGTAAGCTAAGACAAGGAGAATGGCCCCTGTCCTTAAATATGCTGGTAATGCTTTTTATCTGTAAGGTCTGCCCATCAGGGAAGATGGTGTAGGAATTTGGAATCCGCCAATATGGCTAGCTTCTCACCTTCTAGTAGGGTTGCCTAAGATACAGGACAAAGCACCACCTTTCAGAAATTCCCACCGAACGTATGGTAGCCCTACTTCTAGGCAGTAGTGGATTGTGAGGGGGGTAGTTGTGCTTACCTGACCTCTCAGCTGCTGGGTTTCTGCTGCTTTCTGGGAATGGGGGGGGGCAAGGTGGCAGTGAGGCTGGTGCTGTGATCTGGATCTTCAATCCCTTGACTGCCTTTGCAAATCCTTCTTTATCCTCGTGTTAATATCAGCTCTTCTGCTCTTCCCAAGCAAATGCACCAAGAAAGCTGAAGCTGGGGGCGGGGGTGGAGATCCCTTTCCAGGTGACAGTTGAGCAAAATAGCTGCACATAACAAAAATAAATCAGCAAATGATGTTGCACTGGGCAGCCAAGCCAGATCACCTAGTGGTAGGCCTAGCAGCATCAAGGACTCTCTTGTTCTAGCCTCTTTTTGGCAGAAATGGTACAGGAAGGAAAGGAGGAGAAGGGAGTTAGAGATATGAATGAATGTGAGCAAATGCATGAATAGCTAGGAGAAGGATAGCTGGTGGCCTAGTCCAGGGGTGAGCAGCACCTAGATCAGTAAAGGTAAAGGGACCCCTGACCATTAGGTCCAGTCACGGACGACTCTGGGGTTGCGGCGCTCATCTTGCTTTATTGGCTGAGGGAGCCGGTGTACAGCTTCCGGGTCATGTGGCCAGCATAACTAAGCCGCTTCTGGCGAACCAGAGCAGCGCACGGAAACCCTGTTTACCTTCCCGCCGGAGCGGTACCTATTTATCTACTTGCACTTTGATGTGCTTTCGAACTGCTAGGTGGGCAGGAGCAGGGACCAAGCAACAGGAGCTCCCCCCGTCGCAGGGATTTGAACCAACCTTCTGATCGACAAGCCCTAGGCTCTGTTGTTTAACCCACAGCGCCACCCGCGTCTCTACCTAGATTGGTATCTCTGTGCTAGGGTTTCAGGCTTGCAATTGTTTAACAATAGCAAAAAGGAAATGCCTTTTCCCACCCATATTAATGAAAGCTAAATAGGGGTTGAATTCAAAGTCGTGCTAAGAAGATTGCTCTGTCAGCACAAGCACTGCATTAATGCTTGCCTGGTAGAACTATCTCCCTTCTTCTGTGGGATCTTCAGACCTCTTGGAGCTGATTTAGAAGGCAGGCACCAGGGGGCAGGAATTAAGGGAATCCCCAATACACTAAGGGAGCTCTGTGCACTGGCTCCCACTAGCTATTTAGTTGAATCTGGTCCTAGGACTGGACTTTGGTATGAAATGACCTTGTTCTCATTTCTGGTATTGAAAACAATTTCTTGGGCTCAGTATGTGCTCAGAGGCACCCTGTCCATGGGCACTAGCAATATGTCTTTTGCATCTGGCTCTCATTGGTAGCTCCTGGGGTCCTGATGAAATAAATAAACAAACTAGTTCAGAGAAGCCTGAAGTCCACCCCTAGACTAGTTAGTTTTTCCACCATTTCCCCAGAAGCCTACAGTGAAATTCTTTATTCTAAAGTTTATGAAATGTGTAAATTGCAATTTTTGTACTCAATTAACTAACAGCATACAGGGTTTCCCCCCCTCCAAGACTGGAATAAATGCAATAGAAAAAAGTTGGTTTTTCCCCAAAAATAACTCAGTAGGTGTTTTCAGAGAGAAAAGGTGCTATAAAAATAACTTTGATTATTTTGGTTGCTTTGCTCTTGTTTGAAGGTATTATTAATGTTCATGATATTTATGTGTTGACATCTGCACATATGGCAGGTGTTTGAAGTTTATTAAGACAGCTGCACAACACACTTTTTTTTTTACTACCTCCAGCTAGAGGCCTAAAGATCACAAATCATTTATTTTTAATATCATTTTAATTTATTACCAAGATGTCACCTGGATCTTTGAAACTGGAGGAAGGGGCCCCATAATTCTCTCTCTCTCTCTCTCTCTCTCTCTCTCTCTCTCTCTCTCTCTCATGGCAAAGTTCTCATACCTTCAGGGTTGTGGCATCTTGTAAAATATTCAAAGTCCCAAGTTCCTTCTCTGTCATCTTCTTTTCCAGATGTGTCCTGAAACTAATAGTAAAGTGGGAGTGCAACGGCAAAACTAACTTGATGGCCATCTGCTATTTGCCAATGCAGCAATACAAATGAGGTTTCTGAAGACTCAACAGAGAAAAAGAAATGTAGGCAAAGGTTTAAAAGCCCCAGCCTACCAGGACAATGGAAAAATATGAAGTTAATATGTCTGAGAATACCCAAAGTAAGTTATCTCCACAAATGGCCTACTCTTATTAAGGTAATCTAGGTGTCTGCTAGCAATTCTTGGTGTTTTATACACACACACACACACACACACACACACACACATATTACTTTAATAGGTTAAGGATCTGAGAAAAATAATTTAATTTAATTTCCAATAATTAAAAAATGCAAAGAAAAATATGTTTTGTTTTGTTTTGTTTTACATTTTGGCCTCTAGTTAAGAACAGTTTGTAAAATCTAATTTCTGATTGAAAATCTAATTTCTAACATTCAATCAATGTGGCTGTTTCACAGGGTAAATGGAATTTCAAGAACTCTTTTGTGTTTCTCTTGTGAAAATGCGGTTGGCTAATACTCTGGAATATATTATTGTGTAAAGTCATTAGCACACCCAGATGACCCATACATTTGCCTTTAAAGAACAGGCCAGTCCCATACATACTTTCTCAGAATTAAGTCCCACTTGATTTAGTAGAGCTTATTCAAAGGTATGTATGTGCAGAATTGCAGCCTGGGAATCAGTTTAAAATTACCAAATGAACTACTAATTTGTGTGCCATTATTTCCACAGACAGAGGCCCTGCTCCCATAAGTGAGAACTAGGCATGGGACCTGACTGTGGACATCTTTGTAGGATCAAGTTCATCAAGTGCCACAGGTAATATACCAAGTGTCTGTCACTAGGTTAGCAGATAGTGCAGAGCCTCAGCAATATTGGCCTTGGAGCTGGCTCTATTATTTGGCAGAGTACAAAACAATTACAACATGTTGGAAGACAGAGCTATGTGTCATGCCCTATCCGAATGCACCCAACCTCATTCTTCTCTTTGGTATAGTGGAAGGTGTTGTTCTAACTTCAGAGTTGAAGTAATATTCAGTTACCAGCCCAGTTGGCTTCTACATGTGGAGGAATGGAAACTATCAGCTTGTCCTTCACCTCAAAGAGCAGCCAGGGGAAAAGGAAAGCTAACCGGCACCCAGTGCGGGGTGTCGGGGGGCGGGGCAAACCACCCGGAGGCTCATGCGCATGCACCGCATGTGCACCGCATGTGCGGCACCAATACATATGGTCACGCGCATGCGCCGCACGTAGCAGCACCGCACATGCAGCATCGGACAGTTTGCCAATGGCGCCGCTTGAGCGCCGTACGGAAGGTTGTGGGATCCTCCGCACACAGCTGCAGAGGTGCAATGGTGACGGTTCATGCCACCATCGCCCGGGGTGTGTGTTGGGAAACTGTGTACGTGCAGCTACACACACAGAGTCAGTTAAGATTTGGCAGACAGCCAGAAGGCAATCTGAAGGAGTAAGTCTGCCTGGAGATAACAGAAGCGTGGAGACAGCTCCCTGACTGGTCAAGCTCTCTCGAGGAAGTGATAATTAATGGCCTACTAACTGGGAGTTCAGAGTTCCGTGGTTCAGTGTGTCAGTGAGTGTAGGAGTTGTGAGTCATGTCAGAGAGAGCTAGCAAAAGATCCGTGTTCCGTTCCTGTAAATAGTCCACTGTATATAATAAACACCTAACTACAAGTTCCTGGTTCCTGCTTTGTCTATCCTGTCTGCAGCCAAGTTGCCAATTGCTTCTGTGGATTCTGCGTGTACTCTGCTAGGTCTGGCTAAGGTCCTGCAACTAGTCAGCAAGTTGCGAAACACCAAATAGGTTTTACCAATAGGGTGGCAGGGTGAGCCCTCCACAGGGTGCTTTCTTGTCACTCCCCTCAGAGATGGCACCTGAGATGGACCGCCACTGAGAGCAGCATGTCAGACTTAGATGGTAACTAACTTCCAGTGGATTATGACAGTTGTGCTTGAATTCTGAGGCACCAGAATCAAACCTGTAGGAAGTGACCTGGTGCTGGGGATTTTGCCATCCTTATAAAAACATAGGATGCTGTGAGTCAGACCATTGGTCCATGTAGCTCAGTACTGAGTAGCAGTAGCTTTCAAGAATCTCAGACAGGAGATTCTCCCAGCCCTGCTTGAAGATACCAAGGATTGAACCTGGGACCTTGTGCATGCAAGGCAGTTACTTTGTTACTGAGCTAGGGTTCTATTCTTTTTTACTTTCAAGTACAGTGGTACCTTGGTTCTCAAACACCCCAAACCCGGATGTAAGTGTTCCAGTTTTTGAACATTTTTCGGAACCCAAACATCAGAAGTCAAATGAACTTCTGGAATGGATTAAGTTTGGTGTTTTTGTTGTTGCTATTTATTTTTTGTTTTTGAGGCTTTTTCGGTTAATTGGTTTTTGTGACTGTGTGGAACCCAGTTCAGCTACTGATTGATTGATTGAATGACTGCCGAAATGGATAAAAGCCCCCTATCCAAACAATGACTATTATCAGTGCAGATAATAATAATAATAATTTTTATCATCTACAATACTGTTTTATTCATTTTATAGTACAGTACATTGATTATTGTTTTCATTTTATTGATCAATGGTCTCGTTAGATATGAAAATTCATGTTAACTTGCAGTTTTAGGGGTTGTTTTTAAAAGTCTGGGACAGATCAATCCATTTTGCATTACTTTCTATAGGAAAGCGCTCTTTGGTTTTAGAATGCTTTGGTTTTGGAACAGACTTCCAGAACGGATTAAGTTGGAGAACCAAGGTACCACTGTAACTGAGGAGAAAGGCAGTGAACTGATGTATACTGGAAACAATGAAGCTGTGCTAGGTTGTTCTAGTTCTGATATGAGAATTGTGGGCTCATTACTGGAGCAGTAGTCAGAAGAAAAGCATGTAAATTGTTTGGGGCTAATAAGAGCTGCTGCATGTTTGGTTAAATGGCAAATTCTGTTAATTATGTGGAACAGAACAATGTATCTATGAACATGCATATGAACAGGCACACTGAAGAATTTATTTCTGCTTATTTCTTTTTTAACACTAACAGCACATACTGTTCTACAAGCAAAGCACTCTCATGCTTATTAATTTGAGGAGAACAGAGGACTTGAAAGAAATATTTTTAAGTCACTGCTTTCCCGTTTTTAAAGGTCTACAAAAACAGCAGAAACCTCATCTCTAATAACCATTGTCAGCACTACTGTGATAGTTGCTTGAAAACCAAAGGCCTAAAAATCACAGAAGTATTTTATAATTATTACTGCAACTTAGCTTTCACATAGCATCTTCTGAGTATTCAGAGAACTTCATATGCTATTTCTGTAAGCTTTACAAATGCTTGATGTAAGTCGCACCAGCAATTTTACCCCCTGTATTATTTAATCCATTTCATTTATGAAGCGCTTCACTGGAAACATCCCAAAGTGATAAAGAATACAAATTTCAGTGGAAACTTCACACACACACACACACACACACACACACACACACTTCTTGCTGCCCCTAGCAGCCATTTTGTGCTGGTAGCCATAGCACTTTTATCAATATTTGAATGCTGGTGGACTTTCTGGGAGGAATCATGGTGGCCTAGAGGTCTCCTGTCAACAGCTCATTGACAGAGATAATTATGTGGTGATTAACAATAACCAAGCCGTATATCTTGGTTATTGCCTCATCTCCAGTGGAAAGGAGATAATGGGGATTAACTTCTGATGCTCTGAAAGACTGCTTTTCTACCCCAGGGACTATGAAACCTTCGGGGGACCCATATGGAGGGGTTGAGTGACTGAGAGCAGAAGAAACACAACCTTGCCCAAACGCTACTCGCTCATAGCCTATTGCCTTAGCCCCCACACTATATTCACTATTCCTGCACAAGGCCCACTGGAATTAATGGGTGCTGTGTGAGAACACAGTGTCCATAATAGAGGCAGGAGATCCTTCCAAAGGACTATACCCTAAGTATTATCTGCATAAAGATGTTATTTTTTCTTATTTGACAACATCGTATGTGATCACATACAGACCCCAAGTCAATTTAGAAAAGCTTGGAAAAGTTAGGGGTTTCTATTAAAAAAAAAAAAATCTTTAAAAACAGTTTTCAAGTATAAATGTGGCACCTTCCACACTGCCAGAAAGTCTCATTTTGGCACATGTTATCTCTAATACTTGCTGACACCTGCACTATACACTGCAGCAGTCCTGATGAATCTGTTTACAGAGCTCAGCAGCACTCCTTTAATAACCAATTCAAGGGAGCTGGCTTTTGGAGGCTAGAAATATACTGAGTGTTTTTGCAAAAAGAAAAAACCTTACTCCATATTGGAGATGAAAAGCAACTGCCTTGATATCCCCATCCCCCTTAAAGCTTGGAACAACCTGTTTTCAGGGCATGCAAATGACTCACTGTACAGCAATGTTCTCATTTCTGAAAATCTACAGCAATCAGCGTGTACCTTCTGTGCTGTCTTTCTATCTGATTCCTTTGTTAGAACAGGGATGTCTTTAGCTAGGGAAGTGGATACAGAGTCCCTGTGCCCTGCACTTAAATTGTTAGGCAAAGATGAATCAAGTGAAGTATCACACAGGAACCCCAAATCCTCTCAGAATGAAACCATTCCACTCAGAGCCTTTCTCTATAATATGAGAGGTAAGAAGTCATTCCACAAAAGAGGCTTTTTTCCATTTAGGAAGAGTGGTTATTACTAAAGTCTCAATTTGCTGAATTTCAACAAGAGGGCCCCCCCCCTTTATAGAAATAATATTCACTTTGCTTTCAGTGCTATGATGAGGTTTCTTCAATTTCACAGAAGGTTAAACAAAAACATTGACAGAAATGCCAGAAGGAAGTCTAAGATGGCAGCAAAGCCGAGAGAGCTTAGGCTACTTTCTAAAGAGGAATCTACATCCATGTTAAATTCCATGTTGGCACTTCAGTTCAGATGCTGTTCACATGCCTCCTGATGCTTACAAACATTTCCATCATTTCTCTGTAAATACTGCATAGCAGAGGTTACAGATTGGCAAATTTGTCAATTTCGATTATGCATTTTTCCAGCCTGAAGTTTAGTTCTCCACATTTCTGCATCCATTGGCAAGGAAGTCCTCATGAAAATTCACTACCACTTTTGTGCCAATTGCTCCTCATATGCACATTTTTGTAAAACATTTTCCCCCAATGGGGCACAATTTTAAATCTTATTTCAACAATGTATGCACTTTACTCTAGGACAGTGATGACCAAACTTGGCCCTCCAGCTGTTTTGGGACTACAGTTCCCATCATCCCTGACCACTGGTCCTGATGGGAGGGCCAAGTTTGGCCATAACTGCTCTAGGATATACATTTTTGCACAAACGACTTGACTGGAGAAATGCTTTGCAAAATTCAGAAAAGTGCAAATTTTGCAGGATGGCTGTGTTTCAAATCACGCATTGTTCTGAAAAGTGCAAGTTGCATAGGTTGCTCTTTAAATGCAATTTGAATCAATTCCCACCCCCAGTGAGAGAGATCCAACTTTCAGGAAACCATCTCTTCTAATATCAGCTCTCATGAAGCATGAAGCAACAAATATAACGAAAACCCTTCTAGCAGAGAGAAATTTTTGGCCAACAATCATAACATTGGTTTGAAATAAATACAAATTCTTGGTGGTACTCCAACAATAATGCTCTAATTGTAGCCTTTAAAGGCAAATTTGGTCACTCGGTCCTCCAAATCCCATTTAATTAGTACTTTAGGACTGAGTCCAAAAGGATAACTGAATGAATCAGAGTGATTGAATCACTGCATGTTCTATAGTCTTTCATCAAAGCATGAGTATTCTAAATGCAAAGGTCTCTAAAATTTCCAGGGACAGTTCCCATACTTTGATTATGCATAATTATCTAAGATAATTATTGATTATCTAAGGTGTGGGCAGTTGTGTGCATTTGTTAAGCATAATTTGAATTTATTATTATTATTACTATTATTATTTATTAAATTTCCATACTGCCCTTCATCTGAAGACCACAGGGCAATTTACAATATAAAAACATAAAAATACATGCCATAATAACAAAAATACACACACATACCAGTTTAAAAGACCACAAATTGTTTAATTAGTCAAAGTCCTCAGAGAAGAGGAGAATTATGCCTATCAAATAATATAATTTGATGCATGCATATCTACAGATTAGTTATTTCCCTGGACTAATTTGTTGGTGTATATCCTTAGTTCCTGGAAACAGTTAAAATCCTGCTGTCAAAAACTGCACTTATATTCATGTCTGTGCATTTTTTCAGATATGATTGACAAGGACTTTTAAGAAAATTGTACTTGCAAATCATATTAACTACATTACAACTGGGGCAGACTAAGTCTGCAGGGGTAAAAATTGCAGACACATCTCTTTCACTTTTCTGCCAGGAAAAAAAAATACACACACTATTCTATCATTTGTAAAAGTCATTCATTTTTAATGCAAGATGACAAACTGCATATTTATGGCATCAATGCTGATATATTAGATTAGAAAAAAGCAGGCACCAGGGTTTTTCTGTGTGCTCAATATTGTGTGGTTTTTTCCCTGGGATGGTGATGATTGGTATGAAACTTTATAGGGGAGGAAGTAGTGCAATGAATCAAGTAGCTACTAAAAGGAAATGGCCAACCATATGCCCACGGGAAGCATGAGAGCATGGGTCCAACAGCATTCTCCCT